>NW_024704760.1:8794761-9096017 GCF_018977255.1 Callorhinchus milii | reverse complement strand
TATTGCAAGGCAATGGAGTAATTGCAGGGGGTATGGGACTGGTTGGTAGCTCTTTCAAAGAGCCGGCACAGGCACAATGGGCCGAATGGCCTCCTTCTGTGCTATAAGATTTTATGATTCTATAATTGATGCAGCACCAGTCACATTCAGAAAGTCTCAAGGCACTTCATAGAGTTTCTATCAAGTGTAGTGATTGTGTTTGCAGGCGAATATGGCAGGTAATTTTCACACAGCAAAGTGTCACAAACGACCAGGGAGTGAATGTCCAATTTTAACAAGACCGAGGCTCTCCTAATTGGCTCCCGTCAGCGCCTCCTCACCTCAGGCGCTGACAGCATTACCGTCCATGCTTGCACACTCCACCTCACTGAGCCAGTCCAGAACCTTGGGGTATTGGTTGACCCTCAACTATCCTTTCTATCCCACATCTGTGCCATGACTGGCTCTGCCTTCCCCATCTCCGCAATGTCGCCCGGCTCCGACACCATCTCACACCACAGGCCGTTCCCCCCCCCCCCTCCCCCCGCCGTTCCCCCCTCCCCAGCCGCTTCCCCCCCCCCCTCCCGTCCCAGCCGTTCCCCCCCCTCCCGTCCCAGCCGTTCCCCCCCCTCCCGTCCCAGCCTTCCCCCCCCTCCCGTCCCAGCCCTTCCCCCCCTCCCGTCCCAGCCCTTCCCCCCCCTCCCCCCCCAGCCCTTCCCCCCCCTCCCCCCCCAGCCCTTCCCCCCCCTCCCCCCCAGCCCTTCCCCCCCCCTCCCGTCCCAGCCCTTCCCCCCCCTCCCGTCCCAGCCGTTCCCCCCCTCCCGTCCCAGCCGTTCCCCCCCCCCCCCCCCCCCCCCCCCCGTCCCAGCCGTTCCCCCCCTCCCGTCCCAGCCGTTCCCCCCCCCTCCCGTCCCAGGCATTCCCCCCCCTACCGTCCCAGGCGTTCCGCTCCCCATCCCAGGTGTCCCCCCCCCCCCCAAGTTGTTGTTGGTGGTCCCCTGCGCCGGGTATACCATCCCAGTAAATGTCCAGGGATTTCTGTGTGCAAGCGAGTGTTTTATTTGTTGTGAAGTTTGGTAGCTGAAGAAATTACTTGGAAAAGTGCTAATTGATTTCTAGGGCTTTCTGATTGCTTCTCTTTGTGAAGAGTTAAACTCTTGGGTTTGGGTTTTTGGTCAACAGATTTTCTTAGTGGCTTATTGAAGTGAGTTGTAGATGTATGGATTTATGAGATTCCTTTTCTGGAGAATGCAATACTGTCTTCGTGTTTTGCAAGGCTGGAGGTATTGATGAGCAATGGCAATATTCAGGAATGGATAATGTCTTCTTTTTGAAACGCAATCTGTTCAACTCTGCATCCCTTGTAGAGTTTTAGAGTCCTGGGTTATTGGCGATTGGCTCATGTTCTCTGTGAGAAGTTATTGGTTATGTTGAAGGTCAGCTTAAAATGCATCCTTGACATCCTGGTACATCATCATCAACATCAACAAATTACATTTGTATAGCCCCTTTCACATCAGGAGAATGTCCCAAGGCGCTGGATAGTCAGGGATACACACCCGAGCTGGTGGTTGGAATCAGGAGGAGTAGAGCGGGGAGGGTAGGGGTCGGAGGGTGACCAAAGGCATGGCCGAAGAAGAAAGTCTTTAGACGCATCTTAAAGGAGGCAAGGAAGGTACCTCACTCAGTTAAGCACAGAATTTGGGGCTGTAAAGATTCCCAGTTCAAATTCTGATAAGTCCTTTAATCTCTTTATCCTTTTGAGGTTGGTCCATGTCCTCCAAGACGCTAAGGTGATGAGCTTAGGCTCATTGGGTTTGGAGTGTGTCAGATAAAAGGTACTTGGCAATCCAGGCAAGTCTGTGGTTACCCAAGTCATTCCCAAGCCTGTCTCATCAGTGAGATTCCAAGGTTTTAACAACAACAACTTGCATTTATGTAACCCCCTTCACGCCAGATGGCGTCTCGTAGCGTTTAACAACCAAAAGACCTTTTGAGTAGGGCAGCTGGGCATATACTCTGAACTGTTATCAGTGCTTTGTAAATCTTTCCCGCTCCAAAACTTATGGGACTCTTCAATAACTAAGTGTATCATGTTGGTTAATACTTTGCCATTGAAGAGCCATATACTTTGCCATATAGAAGAGCCACATCCCTGGTTTGATTCTTTCTCTCTTCTTAGAGGAACTTGTTCGTGGAGTTGCATTATTAACGTTCATGTTGTGATTTCCTTCGGAAGATTGAATTCAGCGGAAAACGGCAGACTTCAGGTCCGCCAATGTTCTGTTAGCTTCTCTGGCAGACATCAGAGCCTGGATGAGTACAAACTTCCTGCAGCTGAATGTGGACAAGACGGAAGCCATGCTCCTTGGCTCTCATCAACGTCTACACGCCTGCAGATCTGAACTCATCAACCTCCCTGGGCTCGCCCTCACACTCACCAAACCAGTGCACATTTAGGTGTCCGGTTCGACCCCCAGCTGTCCTTCTTCCCCCACATCTGGTCCTGACCAAGACCATCTTCTTCCACCTCAGGCACATTGCCCACCTCTGACTCAATCCCTCCGCCTTGCCTCCTCCCCCTTTTCAAGTTCTGCCTGAAAACCTTCCTCTTCGACTGTGGTTACGGCCCTCTCCCCGTGCCCCACCTCCCCCCCAGCTTGGAGTCAGGCTCCGCCACTGTTAAGCACTTTGAGATGCTACCCTGCGTGGATGGTGCTATATAAGTGCAAGTTGTTGTTGTCGAATTTAGCTTATTCAACAGAAGTGGATAAGAGGATAAGAAGTTGTAAATGACAGTGTTTGCTATGCTTGGTCTGCTCGCCTGTTTCCAGCTGGACCTGCAGAAGTTACCAGTTTTTTGTCAGTTTTGAATCCCTAAATATTTGGTAATTATCACAACCCTTGAGAGTGGGGAGATGAGGCTCTAACTCTTGGACTATTTGCTGTGTAGCTGGGCAGGGTCAGTAAGAATAACTTCGTAAATGCTAATTATAGATGGCACCTCAGTATCCAAACTCATTTGTACAGATGATGGAAAGGCACAGCTGTGTGGCTTGTATTTCTCTTCCTCTTTCCCCTCCCCTTTGGTAGAAACAGCAGAATATGCCTTCTATCTTAGCACCATTTGGATATAATTTGGATCTGAAAATTCTTAGGTACTTGTTTGTGTATCATGAAACATAAAGTATAGTGAATACTTTCAAAAACATAACAGTAATTTGTCATTGTGTTTGTTTATGCTTGTTGCTGACCTGCACTTGAGATGCATCATTCTTGGGTTAGATTCAAATGTCCGAAGGTATTTAATACATATACTTTCTGATTTACAGTCCAAAGGCAAATGCTGGCAGTGCAGAACAAGCACTCTGGTGCAGGGTCATACCCAAAACATGAACCCAATACTTCTGAATGCTATGCTGCGCTATCGTTGTCCTCCAGATGTTCTGCAATTTCTTTCTCCCACATCAGCAATGAGGACCTGGGGCCTGGGTCAGGAACATGCCTGACAGTACGTTTGCCTGTCTGCTTTCTGAATTTGAGATCTGGTGCATGACAGGAGATGTAGATGAGATCTTTAAAAATTCAACAGAAATTCATTGTTGCCTATGCAAGTATGCAACATACATGTATGTAGCCCAAGTACTAAAAGGAAAGCTTTGAATTAACTGCCCTTCTGAAATTTACAGCAGGCCAAAATGTAGACCAAACTGATTATGAATCGATGTTATTCTTCAAATGTAATGTAAAGTTTGTGTAGTGCAATTTGTTGTAAATTTGTCTTCGGGTTCTTTCAAGGCACCAGTGTATCGAATATTAGTTCTTATGCCTGATATGTTAAGGTGAAGGATAAAGATTTGAACTTTTTTTGTGGAACAGGAAGCTGGTCTTTTGTGTTACTCACTTCTCAGCAGCTCTCTGCGTGGGAAAAACTGGTTGTAAAAGTGTACATAGAATTTTAGGTTGAACCATTCAAACGCCAAGTTTATTGGTGCTAAGAGAGTGTGATTTGTGCCCTGAAGTACTACTCCGCCTGTCTCAGAAATCAGACTACTGACACCGTCCCAGAGGATTGACTGAATTGCAATATTCTGTTGTTAAGCAGTCACCTTGGAGCCAGCTTAGCTCCAAGAAGACCCTGCTTTTTTACTCCCCCCGGAGGATAATCTGGAAAGAAGTTTTAAGATCGCCATGATTTCCTGGTTATTATGCCTTGAATAAGACTGATTCCTTTGCAGCTTGGTTATCCATGAATGTCTGAGATGGGTGTAACACAACTGGGTAAGATAATCGGGGAAATATCCAAAATAATTACAGTTTCAATAAGAACTAAGACATCAACAACCATATTTGTACTTGTCTACTGCTCACCTGCGAGGCAGGAGGAGAGACCATCAGATGAGACAAAGTGGAGACACTGAGACAGGTAGGAGTGAAACCAGGAAAGTGCAGAGCCAGAGAGGATATACAGTGGAGAAGAATTGTATAGTCAACAGTGACAAAAGCAGCAGGGAAACTGAGGACAAGGAAGAACAGAAAGCCCTGGTTGCAAACAGAGGATATCGTTTGGGGCCATGGTATAAGTGCTGGTGCCAACTTTAACATAGGAAGAAATTGACCAATGCTTTACTGTTCTTTAGACCCCCAAAAATCAAGTATGTGCATATTAATAAATAAACAGTGGGATGGATAAGATGGCATTCAGCCCAATAATGGACCCTTTAGTTTCTTCCGCCACTTTTCAGACCATTGTATAATCAGTGGACTATTTGATTCCCAAACCTACTGAAGCAATTGAATTTTATTGTTTTGAGTCTCTTAAAGGTCAGAAGGTCTTGAATTAATTGGTGTGAAATTAAATTTATGTGCTCAATGTGCATTTGTAATTGGCATTTTCTTATTTCAATAAAAACTTGATAGATAGATAATCATAGATAATCATAGATAATCTGCTTGCGAAGCAGTGAGACATTCAGACCAGGATACAGGGTTCATTCCTTAGAATCAGAAATTTATAGCACAGAAGCCCGTTCAGCTGAATGTGTGGGGGTTGAAAGAGCAGTCCATTCAGTTCTATTATCCTGCTGATTTCTCCCATGTCCCTGAAATTACTCTTTTTTTAATACCTATCTAGTTACCTTTTGAAGGCAATATGGATTCTGCCTTGCCTCAACCACTTTGTCTGCTGAGTTCATTGGTCTCACCTGGGACAGCAATTGGTATGTTACAATTGGCTCTCGCATCTCCAGAATATGGGGATAAAAATCAGCCAAGTTTCTTTCGTGGGACTGTGGAAAAGGCAGGAGTATGCAGAAAGCCAACACAGACATAACCGAGGGAACTCAACCACAACAACTTGCATTTATATTGCGCCCTTCACACAGGATAGCGTCTCAGTAGCATCTGAATAACTTCTTCGCTGCTGAAAATTTCTGCTCTCGATCACTATATATTTAGTTTTAAGATGATTTACCGCTTGGGTGTTTAAATATAGCAGATGCTTTGGGAAAGGTTGGAGTTTTGCAGTTTCAGAGCAAAAATATAAGACCATGTGGGTTTGGAATTTAATTTTCAAAGCCAGAGCATGTTGGGAAGAAAAAGAAGAGAGGAAAATCATAGTATCAATACAAAAAAAATAATTTGGTCACTCAATCCACGGCTGTTTGTGGGACATTGCTGTGCGCAATTGACTGCTGCTTTTCGCCCACAAAATACAGTCAATTCACTTTACTACAGTGTATTCTGTGAAGCACTGAGACGTATCGAGGATGTGATAAAGTGCTATATCAAATGCAAGGATTATTATTATAAGCAGATAGGGAAAGCTGTGATGGTCAGAAGGATCACCTATCAAATGACCAGCTTTTTCTTGTGTACTGTCCAGCAGCTCAAACATTGTTGGAAGATCATCCAAAGTATTGGAGCAGTATTGTACTGACTTGGGCTTTTCTAGAAAGTTGAACTTGTTGAGAGAAATCTAAATGTTTGCCAAAAAAGGACACCAAGCTATTGGAGGCAGCTTCAGCAGTGGAGATGTGAGTTCCATTTGAGATCAGAGGAGAAAGTGAGGCCACAAATGTCAGCAGCTGAATGAGAGTGGAGACATCAAAGGTAAGCAGTGCTGGGAGCCATTGATTGGATTTCAGAAAGTTCTTTCATGTGTCTCATATGAAGTGAAAGAAACAAGGTTTTCCTTACTGCACTGAAGGGAATTTAGTTGCTGAATCGGGAGCGTTATCAGAGCAGAACTTGTCCTTCACTGCCGTGGTTGCCACTTTAAATGTGGTGACCTGAGCAAGCTACAACTTAGCTTTGCTGCTGGTTTCCAGCTTGACAAAGTATTTATAAAAAAAAATTCCTTGCATTTGATATAGTACCTTATCACACTGAAATGTCTCACATGTAGTGTCTATGTGTTTGTAGGCAAATAAGTATACCAGGTAGAGGGTAGTTTAGTGAAAGGGACTCGTAGTTTTACCTCTACAAAGCACCGTGGACTCTTAATAGAGCTCTGGGCAAATGCGGGAGACGATGCAACTTTTTATAGTTGAAAACTAGTGATTAGAGAGCTTAATGGTATCCCCTAAAGAGAAGGAGCTACTGTACTGTTTTAAATGAACATGAAGGAAAAATAAGTTCAGGGCCACAGTTTTGGCAAGTGTGAGTGTTACCTGGGAAAAAAATAATTGGGGAGTGAGGAAAAAAGCATATCTTTTTTATCCAGGCTGACCATTTCCTCGCTATTCCATTTGTTGCTTTGAAGGAATCACCTTTGTTTATGGATATTGGTATATCTTAAATCTGTTTCTTGTTCTTACATTGGACAATGCTTAAGATTATTGTCATTTCACTTTTATATAACTTTAATGTTGGAGAGAATGAGCATTTGAGACACTTGACAGACACACAAGAGTAGATTTTCCAGGTATTGGCTTCTTCGGTAAAACAATATTTGGATGTGATTGAGTTCAACCTTGCTCTTCAAATGAAGTGACCTAAAGTTACAAGGGAAAGCAAAACAAATAATGGATTAGAGATCTGATATATCCAGAGAGTCTTTGGAGTCTTGTTTTAATGCTCATACTGTTCCAGTTTCAGAAAATGTAGAAAAACTAGAATGAAGAACTTCTGAATTAGATTTTATCTCCATGTTATCAGTTAGTCATTCTAAACGTGAGTATCTTTTCTGTTGACTAACTATATTGCCATTACCCACTCCAGGGCACTGCTGATGACAGTCCAACCAGTTTGGAGTACCAGACCAGTTACTGGAAGCAGGGATTCTTCCTACTTAGCTCTTGTTAACCCTGCAAGCCAAAACCCTAATGGGCAGGGTGGACCTAGATGAACAAGTACCTAGGTGGACATGTCGTCCATCTAGGACCACCCAGAAGCTTGCCAGACAGTGATCTCAATGGCAAGATTTGCAGTTTTAGCTGGTTAAATTCCAGTAGTATCCCAATGCACACTCTGGGGTCCCCAAGCCTTGGCTCTTGCCAACCTGTCCCTCATATCTCCAGAATTAGATAAGAAAGGTGTATACCTCTAGAGAGAAATTGCACAATCCATTCCAGACACAGTGGCATTTCCATGCGTAGGTGGCATACATGTGTGGAATTGGGTCTGGTTGGATATTCTTAAGCATGGGATTGGGTTTCTGTATGTGTCAGTTGACACATTTAAAAATGATTATAATCTTTGCAGTTATTTGCAGATCTGATAGTATTATTGTAACTGCTTTCCTGTCTTAAATATTAATGCATTTCAAGGAACTATTCAAATTGAAGAAACCTGTTTTTTTGTTTTTCAGGAATTTGCAAGCTGCCATTGGTGCTTACTATGACTTTGAGAGCCCCAATATAAATGCTCCTTCTATGTCATTTGTTGAAGATGTTACGATAGGAGAAGGAGAATCTGTACCACCCGACACCCAGTTCACCAAAACCTGGAGGATACAGAACACGGGTAAATATCTGCCCAGTCTGTAGGCTGGCACTTTCTGTAAAGTTAAGAACAGAAGAAAAAGATTGAGATGCATGTGGTGAAAACCTGTTGCTTAAACTTTTAATTTAAGTCATGCAAAATGCCTACAATGGGTACTGAAACACAGGCTTGGCAGTCCAGAGCTCTCTGAGGTTGGGAGGAAAACATTTTGTATGACTTAAACATCTTTCTTGTTCTCTGTCTCTTCTGTTTTGTGTTCCACTAGCTAACCACTGAATGAATTCAAGTTGTTATTTAACCGATACTCTTCAATTTTTAAGTTTCATCATTGTTATACTTTGATGAGCCACCAAGTCTGCATTGGATAGAGCTGATTATTTCCACTAATTGTCAATTGTGGATCAGCGAACATTGCTTATAAATGGTCACAATACAGAATGCAAATTAGTTACAGTATATCGTCATGAAGAATACAATTGGCTTACCAGAAATTTTTCCCACCAGAAATTATACTATCACTATCGTACCTCAGTGGGCCAGCCCTTCACTCTCTCTGCCACTCTGGCTTTAATTTTCTCACTCTGTTTCTCTGGCTTTCTTTATAACTCTTAAGTCTACCTCTGTTGTGCTCACAAAATACACAGTTATATCGCTTTACAGTCTATCCTGTGAAGCTCTTTTGAGAGGTCTCGACAATGTAATAAGGCACTCTTATCAGTTACAAGGATTATTATTGTTATATAACTTTTATCTGTTTGCGCACCTCTGTTTGCAGATGTTAATATTCTGTTGGCGGACTCAACTGGGGATCTTGTGCGCGGCACTCACCATCTTGAACAGTGGGACATGATGGTGGGTACCTCCAAGTGCAGATATATGGGCCTTGAAGGTACTGATTGGAAGATACAAGAGGCATCAGTCCTAATTGTTGATTCTTATCGGTATCTGGGGCATGTAGCGGGCACCAACTTTTGATTGGACATTGTCCTGCGGGACTGTGTTGAGAAGGGGCAAAGGTCATTGGTCGTTCTCATCTCTTCAATAACATCAGAGTCCCAATGCAGGTCAAGCTTGTGGTGTATAAGACTTGTGTCCAATCAATTCTCCTTCATGGTTTCCAGCTCCTGCACATGCAGTGAGTGGGTTTCCTCCAGACTGTTTATCCAGGATCAAGCAGTGAGGTGAATTTATGACAAACAGGGGAAGTAGCTACAGGGATGCAGGGCTCCAGCCTACACCGACTTGTCGCTGAGCACGCTGGCAGAGTCGACTGTACAATGGGCACTTCTATTTGTCAGTCCTTCACACAAGGACCTGGATTAGTCATTTTAGACTTGGACCTAGAATCATACAGCACAGAAGGAGACCATTGCGTCCGTGCCGGATTTTTGAAACAAGCTATTCAAATCAATCTCACTGCCCCACTCTCTCCCCATAGCCCTCCCCAAATAATTATCTACTCTCTTAAAAGTTGTTCTCGAATCAGCTTCCACTACCCTTTCGGGCAATTAATTCCAGATGACCTCTAGAACAACAAGGCATGTTAAACTGTCCTGTAAAGGTCCTTCCAACATATTGAAGGCAGATATCTGTCGAATAGCTGAAAGGAAAACTCTGAGAGGCTTGGGGTGGCAGCTGCTGGAAGGCGTTACCTGGAGTTCAGGTTCGTGAACATGCAGTCATATGTCTAGGGCTTAGAAAACACCCTGATTGGTGCAGAGAGGTGAGCAGCTGATGCTTAAGCGCCTTGGGACGTCCTCCCGATGTGAAAGGCGCGATACAAATCTAATCTTGTTGTTGCTAAGCTCTGCATCTCCAACTGGTGGAACCAATGCTCAATGGGAAGGAACATGTGTCTGAACTGTGGGCAGGAAGATAGCTGCCAATGTTCTCATGCATTTCATGCTGAGCTGTGCTGTCCACCAAGAAGCTTACATGGAGTCCCTGGTACTTGCTATCCATCTAGTGAGGCTCAAATCTCCACATGTTGATGTCAAATGACTAACTAGCGACTATCCTCCTTGTGGGAGGGGTAGCGGGGAGAGGTGTGGCATCTCCTTGGAGCTGATCTGGCTTCAAGGGTACATACTTGGCAACCATTGGAGCTGAGTCAATCCTCTGTGGGGGTCTCGGAAGTCCAGTTCCTGAGCCAAGCTCTTTGCAGAGCTACAGGGCACTGCCAATGACAGCACAGCCAGGCTGGCTCAGCGACAGGAATTGGGAGGTTCAGCTCTGTCACTGGGGACAGTGATTCTTTCCTCTCGGCTCCTGTTAACCCTGCAATCCAAAGCCCTAATGGGGAGGATGGTCTTACCTGGTCAAGGGGGATAGCTTGCCAGAAAGTACTTTCAATGGCAGGGCATGTGCATGTAAAACTTCACGTGTGAATTTTATTTTGCCATTATCTCACAACCCTGCACCCATTTTTACATTCAAACCTAATGTAGATAAATGGGCTTGTAGATAGTGGGTGTGTGGTAGAATGGTGTTCTTGTGTAGCCAGAATATTTGGTACATTGGTGCAAATCTTGTCTGTGCGAAGGGAGAGGTATTGATGTCCCTCTGAGAGTTTTATATTGAAGTGCATCCCAGTGGAAATTGTCCCCGGGTTAGCTACAGTCCTAACCAGAGGGAGACATTGTCTTGTATTACTGTCCTCCGTCCGATCAGGAAAGTTCTGTTTCTGTGACGTAGGAATTAGCTGATCTAACTTGTGAACCTTTGGTGCACTTTCAACTTTAACATTTTAGCTTATTGTTCCTTTCTGAACTAGAAGTGCTCTGTGGAGCGTTTCGAGTTGCCATCGTGGGTCTTTCCTTTGAAGACAGATTTGTTGTGCTTTAGATCCTAGTCTGGAGTCCAGAGCTGAAGGAAGCTGCTGTCAGCATCTTTGAGATAGAACTAGTCAGCACAATATGACAAACATATTGGGGGACTGAGTTTATAGTGCTACAAAACTGCTTGAGCTGCGCTCTTCAGTCATTGTGTACGAATTGAGAAAATTCCTTTAATGAGTGCTGCGTCGTTTTGTTTTTTGTTTTGCAGTTGGAATTTCTCATGTTAATTTGGATTAATATAATTGTTGTGCATCTGCACAATCCCAGTTGGCTTTTGAATATTTATACTGCCATCACAGTAGTGGAAAGTAGATAATTAGTCAGAAATGTACTTTGATGTCAATTAAAAAAGCCTGTCCATAGTTCATTGTCAGCAAATTGCATGTTACAATAATAAATAATCCTTGCATTTGGTATAGCACTTTTCACATCTTCTAGACGTCTCAGTGCGCTTCGCAGAGTATACTGTAAAATGAATTAACTGTATATTTGTGGGTGAAACGTGGCAGCCAATTACGCACAGCAGTGTTCCACAAATAGTTGTGGATTGAGTGACCTTTTTTTAGGGATTATTATCCCCGGAAATGCAATCCGCCAATCGACTAACAACTGGGTTCCTAGTTACTGCTCGGTAAACAGGCGTGTGGAGTAAGGAAACTCGCCTAACATTTCGCCCTGCGGGAATCAAACCCAGGACTCTCGCTTGCAAGGCGAGCGCTCTAACCACTGAGCTACATGACTCCACTAATAAACTGAAGTGTTTCTACAGATGTTTTTTTGGGGGGGGGGTGGAGGGGAAGAGAGGTGACTTCCACTCAGCCAGGACCTAAAATGATGTCTCAGTGTCAGCAATCTGTGTATTCTGTTTGTGTGTGAAGATTTGGTACTGAATAACAACACGTTACATTAAGATCGCTCCTGTCATGTAGAGTAACATCGGTATTCAGTTACAAAATATGTGCTTTTCTGACTGTAAAACCAAAATTGTGTATTAATGCAGCGTATTGACGTTGGTGATTTGACTCGTTCTGGTGTGTGATTCGTTACAAACTGTAGCTTTGTGTAGTGCCGCCTTGAGGCATACTGTGTGGCAGTTCTATAAAGTGTCAGTGGCATCTCATAAAATCCTCATTTTCTCTTGAATCTACCAGTTTCTCAACAAAAATGTAACATTTGTGAGGAATGGTACTGCACCCTTGCCTGCTCATTGATGTCTGATTTTAAGCGGTGTTGCATTTACATTTGTGCAAACCTAAAGCAAAAATCAGGAAAGTAAATCGTGTGATGTACTTGTTCATGCATTAATCTGATCGAGCAGCTCACACAATTCCACAATTCTGATATGGTCAGATGGACCCTGATCTGAGATTGGAGCTCAAATTTAGATTGCCCAGATTGCTTATCAGTGGACAGGTGATTTTTTTTGTATGACTCATGTTTTCAGAACTGTGAGCACTGGTTGTTTCAATACTTTCCAGTGGCTGTCAGTTTATAATGTACTTGTTAGCCTCATTCCCTCTCTGGCTGACCTGAATAGAGCTTCCATTTTATTCGTTTTGAAGCTGTTACGGATGAAAAATAGAAACCTTGCATTTAATATAACACCTTTCGTGTTGAGAGGACATCTGAAAGCACTTCACAGGATTGTACTGACTATTCGCCCACAAATATACAGTCAATTCACTTTACAGTGTGTTCTGTGAAGCGCTTTGGAACGTTCTCCCGACGTGAAAAGCGCTATATCAAATGCAAGGATTATTATTATTATTTGTAAGTGAATGCGGCAGCCAATTAATACCCAGCCGTGTCATCTGGAGGACAGTACCGCTCAACAATACCCCACACCACTCCCACAGCATTACATGGGAGAGTCAACCAGGACTGAATTCAAAGCACTGATATTTGAACCCACAACCTTCTGACTCTGAAGCGAGAGTGCTACCAACTGAGCCAGGCTAATGTGTAATGAAATGTTTTATGAATAATTAGTTTTGGTAGAAATATGTAACAGAATTCTGTGCAAACCGGCCCCAGATAATCGAATGGTAAATTGCCTTTCGGCTGCACGGGTTGAGGATCTGAGGCCCCGGGTTGGCAAAATGCTAGAGGGAGCAGGTGAGGAACCAATTATTTGATACAGGTTGGTGTTCGCTGAGCGAAGGGAGTTGCCAGGTCGGTGTGGCTGAAAGAGGTCGCAGAGAAAGAGTGGGGTGAGATTGTGAAGGGATTTGAACGTGAGAATGAGGATCTTGAACTTGATCTACTGGGAGATGGGGAACCAGTGACACTGAGTGAGGGTGGGGGTGATAGGCCGATGATGGCCAATGATGGGTTTATTAATATGAAGAAATCATTTTGCGGGTTCTAAAAACTACAGTTCATAGTATGCAAGGATTATTATACCAGTTGATCTTTACATCAATATCAAAGTGTTTACAAATTGTCTAGTGAGTATATTTCACTACATTATTATGTTGAATCAGATAATTGTTGCTGGGCACTGGAGCCGAGAGGGTTGAGGGGCAAGATTATCAAAAGCACATATTTGCGATGTTAAAAGAGTGGATTGATGACAATAAGTGGTCTCCTATTTCTGGTGCTTGATGGCATATTCAGCATTTTGGATCAAGGTTTAATTTTAATTTTTAAGATCTTATTTTCATGGTAACATGTAGTAGCATCTTGGTCTTAGGTTGATATTGTTGATATTGTGAGAGCTGCTTGAGCTTTCAAATCTCGGATAGTCAACCAATTGTAACTTTGGTTCATATCTACCTTGTTCTTTCATTTCATTAGAAATTGACCGTGGATGATTTTCTTCTTCCATTTGTTTTTTCTACAAGAAATCATTTTCTTTTTAAGGATAATTTTCATTCATTGTGTCATTTTTGTTAGGCCAGATGAGCTACTTTCTGTTCCTTTTTGATGGGTGTCATATTCTTGTTTGATCTCGATTGCTTCTTTAATGATGGAACATTTCTTTTTCTGGTTTTCACATTTTCCTATCATTTTGATCCTTGATCAGTGTTCTGATATATTCAGCTAAACTTCAAAATGCTTAAATTTCATTCAGGCCTCCCCCTCCCTCCTCCTTGATATATGAATATGCAGGACATCAGCCTTTATATCGTGTAGGCCTTGAATGGTCAACAGTTGGTATAACAAATACATTAGATTGAGGTTATTGCCATATCTGAGAGAGATGTTTCATCCTGTAAGAATTGCAAGTGAAAACCAAAGGCTTAAAGTTCTATGGTCCAGATACTTGGAGCTGAGGTACTGTTGTCCCTCAGAGGTAATGTTGCCATGCATTACCCTTCGTCTTTCCTAGGAAGCAGTTTTCAGTGTTTCCAGTTTAGAATCTAATATTTTTACAAAAGTGAAATGCTTAGCAAGTACATCTGAGAATATTTCATAAAATGGGAGTATTTTCATTTCTAAATTTTAGTGCTTAGGTAACAAAAATCAAAGAGCTTTCTTTATTCAGCTCCTCCCTCTTTCCTAGAAGCCACATTTGTTTTCTATGGCTTAAAGAATTTACATCATTGTTTCCAATCTGTGAAGTCTTACTCTTGACTGAAACTACACCCTTAGGTTTCATTTTCTCAGAATTCCCTGTTCTGAGTTTGGATGGGGAATAAATCTTTCTTCATTCAAGTGGTACATTTACTTTGAGGGTATTCAGTGGCCCATTGTTTTAGGAGTGATAGAACTACAGTGACCAACTCTTTCCTTTCCAGGTGCAGAGCAGTGGCCACCTGGAGTTTCCCTGAAGTATGTGGGAGGTGACCAGTTTGGGCACGTGAACATGGTGATGGTTCGGTCGCTTGAGCCTCAAGAAGTTACTGACGTCAGCGTTCAGATGCGAAGTCCATCTACATCAGGAATGTTCCAGGGCCAGTGGCGCATGTGCACGGCTACTGGGCTTTATTTTGGAGGTAATAACATTAGGAACTAATGTTTCACGTGATGATGAGGGCAAGAAGTGCTTTCCTCCTCTTTCTCTTCGAAATTACAATAAATAACCAAATTTATATTGGTCTTCCTTCATGTTAAGAAAATTCCTCAATGAGAAGATTTTGTCAGAAATCTTGATTTATAGAAGTACAACAGTATACAAGGCTGGTGAGCATGTACGGTTTACACTTGGATATTGCCTTTCACATTGAGAGGACACCCCAAACCGATCGATAATTCTTGCTGGGCACCGGAGCTGAGAGGGTTGAGGGGCAAGATTACCAAAAGCATGTATTTGAGATGTACCTTAAAAGAGGGGAGAAAGAGGGAGCAAGTGGGAGGGACCTGGGAATAGAGTACCAGAGAGCGGGCACCAAGTGGCCACTAGCCAATGGCGAGGTAGATAGATCGAGGGATGTGTAGTTGGTCAATGTCAGCCAAGGAAAAGAAAGGGCTGGGTTGGTGTGGATGAAAGAGATTGCAGAGGTCAAATGGGGAAAAACCATGTAGGGATTTAAATGAGAGAACGAGGATCTTGAACTCTATCTGCTGGACAATGGGGAACCAATGTATTCAATCAAGGATGGGGTGACAGGCTAGTAAGCTTGATACAGGAGAGTGCATGAGCTGCAGAATTCTGGATAGTCTGCAGCCTATGCAGGGAAGAGCAATTAAAAAGCAGGAAAACGTAATGCATGTTATTCTCCACAAGAGGGAGCTCTAACATTTCAGTAGATCAGTTGGATATTGTGGGACAGGAAGACCAATATCCAAGAGTTTTGTTTTTAACAGAGGATTCTATCAAAATGCTTGTTCTTTATTATCTCCTTTGCTGATCTAAGCAGGTCCCTGAGGCACTAAACGCAGGGCAAAGGAGAGGAACTAGTTGAACCTAAGGAATAATTAGAGGAGCTAAGGTTCTTCAGCCTTGACATTGGATGTCACAGAGGCAACTTTGTAGAGGTATATAGTATCTAAATCGGACAGAGAAAGATAAAACGGAACAGTGCTTTCAGATATGCTAGGATAGGAAGACAAGAGGCCATGGGTTCAGGTTTGAGAAGGGCCAGTTTAGATGGCTGCCAAGATATATTTCTTTTACACAGAGGGTAAATAATATCTGGAATGGCTCATCAGGTAAGGTGGGAGAGGTCAGAACCCTGGACTCACTTGCAAAAGTGCTTGATGTTGTGATGGAAAGATGTGATGGGTTGATATTAAACCATAGAAATGAGTACCATAGTAGGAGGCCTGTTTCTTCATGTTAGTGTTTCCTCTAACAAGAAACCATCTCACCATTTTGTCCTTGTTGGTCCTCCTCTTTTGGGGAGGGGAGTTAGTGGCATTTCCTTGAGCCGAGCTGGCTCCAAAGTGACGAGCTTGGCAACAGGATGTCAGAACTGTAAGGTTTGGATACTCTTCAGTGTGACATTGGGTTTCTGCACAATGGGCCAAATGGCTGCCTTCTGTGCTGTAAAAATAAATTCTAGGTATCAGACAGCCAGTTGCCCAACTAAAAAGCCTTCCATCCTAATCCCAATTTCCCTCTCTTTTTCTGTACTCTCTAATACCATTCCTCTGCATGTCCTTGTCCAATTCTTTTTTAAAAGCCCCAATTGATTCTGCTGGAACTGCCACCTCTGACAAATCATTCCACATCCCGACAGCCCTTTGGGAGAAGTTTTTCTGAATGTCTCCCTTTACTTTCCTCATCACAATCTTGAATTCATGCTCTCGTGACTTCAAATCCTTTATTAACGGCAATAATTTTTCAGGATCAATTTTCTCCAATGACCTCTAATCTATCATAGCACCCCTCGCCCTTCCTGCTTCAAAGGGAACAGTCCTAATCTCTAGCTTCTCATGGCGATATCCTTTCATTCCCCGGTATCATCTCCTGTAACAAAGATGAGATTAAATCGGCCAAAAGGTCTTGTTCCTTTGAATCTGGCTTGTGAAGTTCAACTTCTGGTGCAATGTAATGATCCATTGGTCATAATTTATTTTGGTAAAGGTTGCCATGCACTATTCCCCAGCTGAAGGGAATGCAGTCAGGCAAACAACCTGTTCCTGGGTCTCTGCCAATATCATTCTGTCAGGAACAGCTTGGAGGCACCCTGTGGCTCTACATTATACTCGGATTGTCCTTCAACCATTCCCCTCCCTAAATATGTTGCTAGTTAACTTGCCGTGTGTTTTTGCCGTACTTTTACATTCTCCTAAGTAATGTTTAAAAGCTGTTTATTTTAATTGTAGCATACTTTAATTTCCACTTGAGTGTATAATAAAAGGATTCGGTTGTTGAAGTTATTTTTTAGGTGGGGTGAGGATTCAAGGGAGACTATAGGATGGTGCCAAAAGATTCTTGCAGTACAGAGGGGTAGATGCAAAAACTCTCTGACATATTTCTTTCTACATAACTTACCAGTGAGTAATGCGATTTCATGCCGGCTAGCTACCCTCTTTTTGGAGAGTGGGGAAAGGGAGGAATTGCTTCTTCAGAGGTTCTGGAATCTGGTCCACCAGAATTCAGATACATTAATACAGCATTTCACATCAAACTGGCAAACCACAAGTTGCTGTGGGTGCTGCTGCTGAGTCAGTTTGAGGCAGCAGCTGTGGAATGGGATGATCCTCCATTGCTGCCAACACTGACGTGAATGTTTTGCAGGTAACTGGTTAAAGTAGCTCTTAAACACAGAGTTGCAGATTTGTCCTTGTAGTTTCTAATATCTTGGAATTCTCAATTTGGGGTTTTGCTATGATTGAAATGAGGCTCTGGTTAGAGGAATGGAAGGCTTGCAAACACAGAGTGCTTACCATCTACTTGGCCAGTGATGGTGTGTGCTTTTGAAGAGAGAGCCAAGATGATCTTCCTAATGGGAAAGTGTTGGCTTCTTGTTGACTGGATGGGTACAGCTTAGTGTATGGGCTATGTGGGCCCGCATTCAGTCTCTGAGCTGTGTTAGATTAGTGCTTAACCAGGATATGTTCAATTGCTCACCTGCTTTGTGACTGTGAGGTCCTGGAGGTTGCTGGTGTCCGTGAAAATAGATTTTTAATGATTTGCCTCCTTGAGTGTGATGGAAAAGTGGAGGCGGGTGGTGAAGTGTAGAATTTTTTTTAAAACAAAATGCTCACATTGGGGAAGGTCTGAGATCAATGACTCGTGTACCCATGAGGGTGGCAGTCAGGTTCTTCCTTTTTCACAAGAAAAACACCAAAATGAAGAGAGAAGATTAGTCTGTCTTTAGAGTTTTCATCCCCTCCTTAAAAGGCACACAGACAGTAGCAGCAGCCCTTGGGTACCATGCTCAGGTGGTCGTTCCTCATGTACGAGCCCAGATATGGAGAGCGCTGGAAACAGTGAGGGGTGGGAGGAAAATACCCATGTCCTTCCAGGAAGGGTAAATGACCATTGCTATTGTTTCCCCTCTCTCCCCTGGGGTGGAGAGCGAACGAGAAAGATTCCAAGCCCTTAATGCATAGAGATACATTGACTACTGAAGTGATTTGTAACAAAACTGACATTGACGTTATCGATTTAGATTTTGCCAAGTTCTGGAATCTGAATTCCAAGGGTTTGAAATATTTCAGTAATGGCAAATGTTAATTGGCTCCAATGGCATTGTAATCTACTCAGTAATTGTGATTTCATGTCTTTTGTGTCTTGTATCTGTCTCAGATGTGATTTGGGTGATTCTGAGTGTTGAAGTCGGAGGCCTTTTAGGAGTTACGCAACAGTTGTCTTCGTTTGAAACAGAATTTTCTTCACAACCGTGTCGCAAGATTGAAGGCAATTTTAACCCTTTCGCCTCACCGCAGAAAAACAGGCAGTCTGAAGACAGCATTGTGAAGGACCCCGGGGGCCGAGGTACAAACCCCATTAGTAAAAATGCATGGAGCCCAAGTCAAGACCAAAATGAACAAGAGCAAAATGGACTGTCGCAGAAATCTGTAAATATCTCACCTAACAGTCACTCTAGCAACTTATCAGTGGTGACTTACAGTCAGGTAAATACAGAATGATTTTTTTCCCCCTGTTGTCTTGCTTTTCTATTTTTATATTTGTGTGTCATTTTGATGTAGCGGCTATAGGAATGGGTTTTTCCTTGGGATGTTCAGGAAATTGAGGGCTGACCGTCTTAGGAAATGGAACCTTTCCCCACTTTATACCTTGAGCCACCATTGAGGATTCATCAGTAGGGTCATACTACAGAGAAGGTGCAATTAGGAACCCGACTTAACCATATAAGGTCAGAAGCGACTGCTGGTTTAATGCCGTTGAGGCTTCTTTTTTGGTCTGCTGTGAATTCATTAAACCTGAATTAAGTTCACTCAGCTCAGTGTAACCTCACAGTCCTTAAAAGCAAACGCTCAAATGGGTTTGGTTTGGAGTGGTGCAGTCTTACACAAGTAAGCCAGTGAGCTTCTTTCCCCTTTCCCTTTTCTCCTCCCCCACCACCCCCCCCCCAAAAAAAAATACTAAAATATAGTCAGCTTCTTAATGGACCTGTTTGAATGCAGCTTTCCTGAGAGTGGAGTTTGAACTGTGTTTTGCACCCATACCTTCACAATAATACTTGCTTCCAAATGCTGATAGAGGTTGAAGAACACAAATGTATGTTAATGGTGTTCTCTGAATAAAATGGATTATTTCAACTTTTTTGCTTTATATTTTTTTGTTTCAGTATATTAAATGTCGTGCCTTTCTCCTGATTAGACTTCTCTTGCTCCTCCTTCCTCCCAAACAGGAGACTGGTCGCAGTGCGGTCTCAGTAGTTGCTGCCGGTGCTAATTCAGCATCTGGCAGTCCAAACGCTGGGGACAGTACACCCCCCACCCCCATCCCCATTACCCAGGGTTCAGTTTATTTCTCGAAAGTTCTCCCCAAAACTTGCCAAATGAAGGCAAATAGTGATGCTGTGGCTGGAAGTACTGACTGTCCACTGCTAGTTTGCTGGCTTTAGCTGAAGTTTGCTATTTTAATATAAACTGCAACTTCTGATGGTACAAGCCATTTTGGTCCTGCTCTCTGGAACTCCATCCTGGAGTCCTTCCTGCCTTCAAAACCCACCTTAAGACTCATCTTTTCGCCCAAACTTTCAGCCACTTCCTTTATTCCTCCCCTCAGCTCCCCCCCAGCTTGCATGCAGCGCTTTGAGACATCCACCCGACGTGAAAGTTACTTAGTAAATTGTTGTTTTAGCAACCCGGTACTTAACTTTACATTCATAAAAGCGACAATTATGTGTCCTTGAGCACACTTAACTTTTTAAGTGTAAAAAGTGTGATTATTATGGTGTAGTAACTTTATAATGCTACAAGGAGGTAAGTTTTATTTTCTTTTGACTTCTAATGCTCACAATTCTGTTGCACAGGAGGGAGCTCTCAGAAATTATTTTAGACTGGAGGGAAACTAATAGGAAGGTCCAAAGTCCATTTTCTGGTCTTCTATAAAACACTGAGTCACTAGGTGTGGAGGCAATAATTGCTCGAAGAAGGCAGATATCTGAAGGCTCGCCCTCCCACCCGCAGTAAGTGTGCGAGTGAAAGTGTTGGCTGGTCGCTGTTTGCTGTTATCACTCGACACTTAACAGCCCAGTGACTGACACTGTCCAAATAAGTATTTGGCAAAGTATAGAGAGGCAGGTCTCAGGAACTGCATACCAGCGATAGTCATTGACATGAGGAGTGCAGGGGAAAAAACAAGACCGAAGGCTCTTGCTTTGTTTCTTGACTTGTTGCAGTATTGATACAATACAATATTACATTTGTATAGCGCCTTTCACATCAGGAGGACGTCCCAATGCGCGGACGTTCAGGGATTTGGGCCATAGCAGGGGGGAGTTGGAGCAAGGGAGGGTAGGAAGGTGGCCAAAGGCACGGTGGAAGAGGAGGATCTTGAGATGTGCCTTGAAGGAGGCAAGGGAGGGAGCGAGGCCAAGGGAATGTGGGATGGAGTTCCAAAGGGTGGGAGCGGAGACGATGAAGGCCTGACAATCGATGGTGGGGCGGGCTGAGCAGGGGATGTGGAGCAGGCCAGATCCTGCTGAGCGGAGGGAGCGGACAGGTTGATAAGGGGTTAGCAGGTCACAGAGGTTGGAAGGGGCAAGGCCAGGGAGGGCCTTTAAGGCGATGAAAGTAAAAAAAAAACTAAAAACAATGTACCCATGTCTCATTTCCGCTCGTGGTACTGATTGGAAATGTAACATACCCCATTGAAGGACTAGCTTTGCTGGATTTCTTTTGAGTATTTGTACTCCGATTTCTCCCATTTGCCCTTTAAAACTACTGCCAATTTAGCTCCCGAGTCCCACAGGAGATTGGATGACTGTGGGTTTAGAATTTCCTCTGATAGCTTGCCAAAGTGGTTATTGTTTATGTGCAAGCCGAAATGGTGAGAATTGCCAGGCTGTTTAACCATTGTGGGCATTAAACCAAGAGCCAGTTCCATCCTCACCCGATTTCAGGAATATTTAATGGTTTGCTTTCTTTTTTTGTCTAGTTATTTATTATGTTCTTAGGGGGATTCACCTCCTAAGAACATAAGAAATGCTAGACGACAAAAGACCAAAGTCCATTTAGTTTGCCCTCCACCTCCTTGGAGGTCGCATGAACATATGTCCCAAACTACCTATGTACTATATTCCATATTGTAATTTCTAAAAGAAAGCTATCTAATCCGGGTTTGAAAGAATCAACACTTCCTGCTTCAACCGTCTCCTCAGGGAGCCTGTTCCACAGGTTCACTATTTGTTTACTGAAATAGTATTTGTGTAAATCTGTTTTGAATATACCCCTCTTTAACTGCAGGCCGTGCCCTCTCGTTCTACTATTCTGGACAAGGTAGAACAGCCTGTCATGATCTATCTTGTCTTTCCCCTTTAGAATCTTAAAGACAGGAATCATGTCGCCTCTGAATCTTCTCTTTTTCAGTGTGAACATGCCCAATTTACTTAGTTGCTTCTCATAGTCCAGTCCTTCCATTCCCTCAATCATTGTGGTTGACTTCCTCTGTATCTTCTTGATTTCTCCAATATCCTTTTTGTACTGTGACAACCAGAACTGTAACTCCTAGCCCTAGGGACACTGAAGCTAATCATACATATCATACATCCACAACTAATAGGCCACTAGGGCAAGATATCTGAGGAAATTTACTACAGCAGGCTTCTGTAGGAGAAAATTGGCAAAGGTTTTCCAACTCTCTTAAGTGTTAATCCTAGGTGGGCAGGAGTGGCTTTGATAAATGAGCGAATTGCTAATGGAAAATAACCTTATCAGGGTGCTAGTTTTTAAAAACTATTTGTTGTGCTGAAGTGTTTTGTAAATTATTTACTCTGGGCACACACGGCGTTCTCTTTGAGCAAAGCGTATTGCAGTAAATGGCAAATGCTCGTGTCTATCCTCATCGGGGTGGGGTAAGCATGGTCTCCTTGAGCTGGACTTTAGGTAACATGTTTGGCAACAGAATGTCAGAAACTAGTCTACCCTGAGTGACAGTCACGGTTCCTTAGCCAGGTGAGTCCGCAGAATTCTCTGGCATTGCTGCAGACAGACAGCAGCCTAGCACGTTGGCAGGACTTGGAGGGAATCTTCCCACTCAGCTTCTGTTAACTGCAAACTAAAGCCTATGGGTAGGGTGGCCCTAGCTGGACTTGGTGAGAGGACTTGGATGCTGAAATCTAACCAACTATTGAGAGCCCTGCTTGGCCCTAGCTTGCCAAGCAGGGTTCTCAATAGCTGGTTAGATTCCAGCGGTTACCCCAACGCACACTCTGGGGTTCACAAGCCTTGGTTGGCTCTCACCGACCAGCACCAAATACTCTCCAGAATTAGGTAAGCAGGATGCATCTATCCTGAGAGAGTGTACGTTCTATTCCAGGTAGAGGGGAATTTCCATGTTTATATGGACATACATATCACACATATCTACCTCTTAAGGATGGTAATGGATTTCCATACGTGTTATACATCTGACTGATCAAAAAAAGTGCCATCTTAGAAAGTTGCTTTAACGTCCCTCAATAGTAGATTGAAATGCATGCTGTGTTTTAAAAGTGTTAAGAACTAGTGTAACTAATTTGCACATATTACAGCTTGACATAGTTTTGTCTTTGTTGGCTTGGGGAGAATTAGTAAGGCAGCTTTGTGACCTCCATGTGAGTATGTAGTTTGTAGTTAACTGAATGCCCTTTTTATGATGCTTGAAGTGAAGTAATATCTCTTCCTGTAGCTAAGCTATTGATAATGGAGTGAATTTTAATTTCCTGTTCCCAATTGCAGTGGGCAGAGTGGATGTTATGGATGTTGATATTAGGTGTTGATGTCATTTTCTTTTTAACATTAAAAAAATGGTGATCCAATGATCTGCCCGTGAACTTTTGAAAGACGATCAGGACCTCAATTGATTCACAACCAAGCAGTCAGTGCAGGTTAAACATCAATGTATTGTAGGAACTGCTTCCTCAACAGCTTGGTTTATGTTGTAGGAAGGGATATCACTACAGTATAAAATGCTTACAAGCAAGCCTGCTGTGTACTTCCTGCTCCTGATTACATTGTCCAGGGTTCGAGAGAGCTCAAGCTCATGTCCAGTGAAGCACATGCCAGAACTCTAATAATGGGTGTTAGATCTTCAGTGTTAAAGAGCTGTTTGGGTGACATGTGCTTCAATAACATCACGAATAATCCCTGAAAAGTCCCCCAATGGAGCTGTGGTTATACTGGACCTGGTGTGAAATGTGTTTCGAAAGTCATCACCTCGGGGTGATATTAGCAGCCAGGCTCCAATGAGATCTGAGTTGAATCCCATTGATAAATCTGATTTCTAAGGCCCCTTATGTGGCTGTTTGCCTCACAGTATAAACTGTCTGTAAATTCTCAACTGTTAACTGAGATAAATAATCATTACATTTGCATTTGAGATCCAGTTCTTGCAATTGAAGGATGTGTTGCTGCTTAGTACTTAGTACTTTCTAATGCACACATAGAAATAGAAAGTTTTAACACAGGAGTAGACCATCTGACTCTGCAAGCTCCAACTGATTTTCCATTGAATTTTAATAATAATAGTCCTTGCATTTGATATAGAGCTTTCCACATCTTCTCGACGTCTCAAAGCCCTTCACAGGATAGACTGTAAAGTGAATTGACTGTATATATTTGTGGGCGAAATGCGGCAGCTAATTGTGCACAGCAGTGTCCCACAAACAGTCGGGGATTGAGTGACCAATTTATTATTGTTTTTTTGAGGGATTATTATCAGGCATGTGGAGTAAGGAAATTTGTCCAAGGTTTCAGCCTGCCGGGAATCGAACCCAGGTCTCTCACTTGCAAAGCGGGTGCTCTAACCATTGAGCTACAGGACTCCACAAAATAATAATAATAATAATACTCCTTGCATTTGATATAGCGCTTTTCACATCTTCCGGACATCTCAAAGCGCTTCACAGAATAGACTGTAAAATGTTGTTTTCCTGCAGTTAACTATTCCACTATGCATTGCTGCTGGGATGCAGTATTTAATACATGTTCACTATAGTGTAGTAAAATTAGTTATCTTAATTGGTAAAGCAACTGCCAGTAAAATGTTTAGTTTCGTCCCCATCCGATATCTCTATTCCCAGTATTCATTGACTCTTATCTTTCTTATTTTATTGAGATCCTTTTCTAAGACAATGTTATGCATTGTAACAGAGTCACTGGCAATTTTTTCTTTAATTATTTTGCTGGAAACTTTTGATCTACAGTGTAGATTTGGTGTTATTGTGCCACCAAATTCTCTCAAAATATCTGCAGGATTTACTTTAATAAACTAAATTAATGTATCAGATTTATTAAAGAAGCAAAATTTGCTTTGGTGAGAATGTGGTAAAAGTCTACCTTATAATTGCAGGACCCAGTCCTGTCAGAGTATGTTCCTGTATGTTTGGCCGTGTTCACCACAACTGCAGTGACAAGTTTGTAAGAATTCGTAACTAGTTGAACACATTCCTATTGATGATAACATCCAGCCTTTACTAAGACAAGAAATTCTTTTCACAAAGTTTGTGAGCTCATTCTAGTCAGCATGAAGGTCGTAAGAGATCTCCAACTGAAGGCAGGGCGGGAGAGAAGAGACTGAGAGTAACACAACTTTTAATGCCGGGGTTCCTACCTTGAAATTGACACAAGCTGCAATGGAACCCTTTAACATCATTTCTTATAAAATTTTGTTTGTGGATTCTCTCGTTGAACAGTTTACTTTCCTGTATGTTTGGCTGTTGATGGAAGTTTCACAATCCAGCCGCAGTCCTCTGAGCACTGTAACGACTGGAGCGATCATTATAGCAGAAAATGTAGACAATCTGCTTATAGACGTAGACAATATACATTTCCAAATCAGATGATCTATTAAGTGCTGTGTTTTTGTACCTTGAATGCTGAACTATTGCTAATTATTTTTCCTTGATGCTGCATTTGTTTTTTATGAGGGGTATATAATGTGTATTTGCTTCAGGTTTGGTCTGATTTTCCAGTTGCAGCTATACTGTCAGAGGGAGGTGATGGGGAATAGGAAATAGATACAACACCAATTTGCATTTATATAGAGTCCTTTACGCGGGGTAGTGTCCCGGAGCACTTGACAGCGGTGGAGTCTGACACCGAGCCAAGTGGAGAGGTTACCGTAAGCACGACCAAGAAGCAAGATCTTTAGGCAGGATTTGAAAATGGGAAGGGACAAGGTAGAGGGATTGAGGGAGAGAGTTCTAGAGCTTCGGGGCGTTGTGGCTAGGTACGGCCACCGATGGTGGAGCAGAAGGGACGAGGGACAAACGGGAGGGAGGAGACAGCCGATTGGAGGCAGCAATGGGGGGTAAGCAACTCGGATAGGTAGGGATAGGAGAACCTCTGCGTCTGGTAAGATACTGAAACTCCAGGGAGGGAAAGGGAGAGGATAAATTAGACCTAAGGTACCACCCCTCCTAGTGCATAGATTCCAAGCATGATTGAGAACAGTTCCCATGTGAACCTGCTGTTAATCCACAAAGGACACACACTATTGCAGAGGTGCTGTCAATGGGTTTTGTGTCCTGGCTTGAATGAAAACTAAATTGCACTGAATACCACAACGCCCAAAGGAAACTAGCTCATTTTGGGGGGGGGGGAAAGCATATAGAGACTGGAACTGTTTGGAACTCTTTAGAAAAGCTGTTACTTGAAATATCTTTTGCAGAGTTCCATTCATTTATCAAAATCAGTCACTTAACTAAGTAGGGCCCAACCTTTTGGCTGCTGAGGGCCAGATGCCAGATTTGAGCAATATTTTCTCCTGATTGGCCAGTTCTGTTGTTGGCCAGAGCCTGAGCCCCTGGTGACAACCTCTTGATTGGTTCACAGCCCAGATAAAGTCACCCCCTGGGCCGGTTGTGGCCCACGGGCCGCCAGTTGGACCATCCTGTCGTAATTTATTGTATCTCGGAGTGGGAAGGAAGAGTAAAGTTTGTGTGGACTTTACTTCATAATTAATAAAATAGTATTTTAACATTAAACATTCTATACACTTAAGAGTGATGACCTGATTTGTTTCTTTTAAACTATACACTGAAGACATTCTAAATGCATTTGGGGCAAAACCGATCTCTGTCTTCCTAGTTTAAAATGAGACTGAGAAGCTTTGTGCGTTTTGAATTTTCTGCTTAATATTTGCCCCCTGAAATTTTTTTGGGGAAATTTCCCATCTGGAACAAAATATTTATTAAAAACCTGAATATTTTACTGTATCCAGTCTTTATGCTTATCAGAGTAAGAGACTAGCTTTCTGGTCACATCGCTACTGTTACAACAAACTTCTCAAGAGTACTGATAGTTTACCTAGCAGGAAGTAGGAATACAGTTGTTAGTCAATTGGCGGATCGCTTTTCCGGGCATAATAAATATCCCTTAAAAAATAATAATGTTTATGGGACACTGTTGTGTGTCGTGTTTCGCTCACAAATTGGCTATCGTGTTTCGCTCACAAAATATACAGTCAATTCACTTTATAGTATATTCTATGAAGTGCTTTGAGACTTCTCGAGCACGTGATAAAGCGTTATATCATATGCAAGGATTATTATTATTTTTACCATTATCAAATGGCCATCTCCAAACGACAACAAATAGCTTTTTGACATACTTCAACAAAAACCAACCAAAGAGTGTTAAAGCTTCTGGTTAATTTTATTGCACCACATTCTGGGGCACAATACAGGTACTTGTAATGTATGAAATAAATGATGTCTCGCAGTGGCTGCTTTTACAACTCCCATTTCAGGAAATACCATTGGTTACAATACAGACCACTTGGTTGATAATCTATTCAGATTGCACTCGGGGTTCTGGTTTTGTTTGCACATCACAATTCCCAAGTTGGCAAAGTTCTGGGAAAGATTTAGCTGAAAGCTTTTTTTCCCCTGGCCTTTTTGAGGATTTGGGCAGTTTGGGGATTTCCAATATTCCAATTATTTCCAATAATCACAACCTGGAAGTGAATGCAACAAATTTAGTTTAATATTGTATTTTTTACCCCAATATGATTTTTAGTGTTTTGGGGGAGTAAAAGCAATTTTGATCAAGAAGAAGGGCAGTGCTTTCTTCTGGCTTTAATTTTGGTTTCAATTTAGTGGAATCTTTTATTCTGGACTGAAATAGTTTACTTTGCTTAAAGCAGCTGCACTTTCTCTCTCCTTGTCCACTTTCACCATTTTTCATTTACTTCATTTTGTGGCTGGTCTATTGTGTTCCATGACTTTAAAATCAGAAATAAAATACATTTTCCTTTAACTAAACTAAAAGAGCTCAGGACAGCCACAAAGGCCTGAAATGATGTCTGAACATTACTTTGGTTGTCTTAGGGATATCAGCTTTGTTTAGAACTTGAAAAATTATTTATATGGATGGGTAAGTTTGCTGTCTATTTGATTTTCAGAAGCTGTTGGCAAGTCCCCTAACTTCTAAGTATATCTGAATTTTATACACATCTGTAAAACCCAATTGCATAACAATTTTTGGAATCTGGTAATTGCGAATTGCGGTCCAGCACTCATTTCTATGAATTTATTCAAAGTTGATGTTTTCCTCTCGGTTTTTTTTTCATTTCTTTGATTTGTGCGTGCTTGACTTTACGGAGGTCACAAGAACATTTTGCTGATGAGACAAATGCCACTGATTCCAAATAAGCAGTTAGAATGGCCTCATTATTGCTACAGTAGCTACAGATTGACTGACCACAAGATGCAAGGGAAAAAGTCTTATCATTTTAAGGGCTCATAACCCCTCCGGAATTTGCTTGGTGTGCAAAAAGTTGCTCAGCGTGACTATGTCTCTCTGTGGGAGAATGCCTCGTGCTCCAGCTTGTGTTAGGGCTTCCCCAAGGGCATTAAATCCACTATCCACCACTGTATTGTCAGTGAGTGCTTTGCAGTTGCCATGCACTTATGTCAACTCTTCACTACCCCTTTTTGATTCCTTGTACCACCTTGGAGGCTATTCTAATTTCCTATTGGGTTGTTGCTGGAGCATTGATCTTCAGTAAGCAATTAAGATCTTAATGTGTCCCGAGTCTGTAGTGGGGAAAGAGACTGAGGGTATAAAGCAACTGGGAGGAGAGTCATAACAAAGTCTTTGGGAAAACAATGGTCTGAATTCTACAATTGGAGAATGTGTTTCTGCGTATACCTGGTAACATGGTCAAGCCTAAAAAACTGGCACTTTGAGAGAGCTTAAATTTGAAACGAATTGAGTGAATTGAACCTAACCCTCTTGGTTAAGATTCCTAAATCTTTTTAAAGGACCTTGTCTACTATTGTGTCCTGTAAGATCAGGCCAAAATAGTAGACTTCCTGCTTGTATCCGCAATGACACAGGGTTTTGGGAAGTGTGTTGGGACACAAAGAAACAGAGCCAGATATAGACGCTAGAATTTGGAAGCTTGAATGTTTTGCTTTTAATGTAATTACAGACACCTTCATTACTTTAAGGCTTTGTTACAGCCCTACTTTAAGCTTAAATCGGTGCAAAATGCATAAAAGCTGCGCTTCCCGTGCAATGTGGCTGCTGCAAAAAAGTAATTAACATTTTCACTTTTTCTCTTTCCAGGGTTTCCATGGCCCTTATCCCTTTGGTCAGTCTTAAAACGGGTATTGCCATTGTCCAGCAGCCTCTGGGGTCTCAGCGTGACTCTGCAATTTGCTATGGCCCTCCCCCCCCCCCCCCCCTTGACCCAACACTGAAAATGATGGCTGTTTGTTACAAAACAATGTATGCATGTGTGAATGCTAAATTAAAGAGTGCTCTAATTGTTGAAATAAAACACAATGGATTTTTTAGATGACATTGTCAGAATAATTATGTAGTTAAACACAAAAAAGCCATGTTCAAATTATTTTGCCTACTGAGCAACTGTAGTTTAAGCAAAAAGGTTTCAAAAAAATTATTTTGTATTTGTTTGTTCAAAAAACATCTTAATTGTTGGAATTTTTTCCAGTGCGAGTGTGAGTTTGTTGTAACCCGCGGATACCACATGGAGAGAGTGCATGAATGGAGTAGGTTTGTGTGCGAGATGAGTGGAACTCACTATAGAATGGGAGCAGTCTGTCAGCACAATCAATTGGAGATTTTTCCATACTGTACAAATGAAGTTTATTATTAAATTAACACTGACGTCTAATCAAACTTGTGTCTAATTTTAGAAATCACTTTGTTTCAGTCAATGTCAACAAATGAGAGACTGTTGACCATTTTCACAATATTTTTTAAAATGTCTATCTCCAGTTGATTTTCAATTATATTTCAATGTGCACTGAAGAGTTATGCTATGTGATGTGTTCAATGGGATGATTTAATTTCCATTAGGCCATCCCAGGATGTCAACTGCTCCTGTGTTTGTGGAAAAGCAACCAACAAATGCTCTCTAAGTCAGTTGGATATCTTATACACTACCATCTTGTCACGGCATCTGTTTAACCTTCCAGTAATATCTGCACTCAGTTCAAAATTCTACAGTTACCAAGCTGGCCAGTAACCATAGCTCATTCTTTCCTATAAATAGTACGTTTCCTAGTTATTCTCTTCTCCCCACCTATTCTAAACCCTTTGTAGTTTAGGCTGACCCACTCACTGTGGACTGGTTTTCTCTGCCAGTGGCACACAGCCAGCGATTGCACAAATGCTATTCGTAATGTACAACTCTAGGGTGATTTTAACTGTGTAATGATATTGAGTTTGCTGCAGATGCCAGTTCATAAAAACATTAGGTAAGGAGCATGTTGCCACATGCGTTTGATGACCCTTGGGGCAATAAGACAACATGGCTCATGGTGGTTCTAGATTTTTGCTACATTGTGCTTTTCTGATCTCTGATAGACTTGGGTTTCCCTGTGGATTTACAAATTCAGAGCCTAGACTGCTCTTGCATGGTTACCAATGGCTGATCATTGCCTTCAAATTCCTGCACGCCCTTGCACTCCCTACCTCTGCAATTTTCTGTGACTCTACATCCTGGGCACTTTGCCAATGCCGCCCCATTCCATGTCTCCTGCCCCACCATCGTCAAGCCAGCTGGCAACCTCTTTGCTCCCTCACTCTGGAACTCCTTAAATTCCTCCTTCCTCCTCCTCGCTCTTCCCTCTGTGCTTTCAATTCCTGCTTGGGGCCTCTTTGACTGTGTTTTTGGCCACCTTTTCCCAGCTTGGGTTCCCACATATTCTTTTCAATTTCCCCAACACAAAAGTCTCTGTACGAAGTGTATATTGTTGGTCGGAGAGTGACCGAGACTTAGAAATGGTACATGTTCCTGCTTCTGCATTCTATAAAAAACATCATTTAGGTATGAGATAGGCTGTAAAGTTAATGATGGTTTGCTTTCATGTGTTTATATGAAGCTAAGCCAGGACTGCTGCCTGTTGTCACTGCAGTATATGACAGTTCAGTTCTTGTGCATCTAAATGCCTATAGTGTAGAACAAAGAACTGGGGAAGTGAACAGAGTGAGCACGGAGTGGCTTGAGACTATAAAGAGAAAGTAGACATGAAATGGTTTCTGCAGCATCCAGTGTATATCTTGTTGTCCATCCCCCTCAGATGGTTGTTTCAATTTCTAATTATATTTTTTTAAATGCTGTCTGGTTTCGGAAATTAAATCAATAATTGTGATCTAACTACCATTAGTGTTACAACCAAAAGCACCTTAGTGAAGGTTATTAAATCCATGGGAGGGAGGAGGGAGAAGAGAAGAGTGGGATTCTCTCTAGACGCTGTTGGAAAACTGCATCAAATGGCTGTCTACATGGTGAATATCTGAAACCAGAATGTGAGAGCAGCTATTCATGAAGACTATGCATGATCTGTTTGCAACATGTTCGAGACTTTTGAACTAAAGTGGTTTGTAACCACATTGGAAGCCAACCCACTAAGTGTGTCCAATCTATTGAGCCAAGGAGCTAGTGGTGCTATCTGCTTTAAGAGGAGTAATGGAAGTCTGAATTGGTTGCATGTTTGTAGAGACTAAATTGAAGTAAGTGAACATCTGGACTGGGCTTGCAAACTCTAGTGGACCTGAACCAATACTTGGATCATTTTGCTTAGTTTATTAGTTTTTCCAATGACATTTCATATGCAATCTCCCCCACCCCACCCCCTGCAGTTCTCTTGCTTCACAGCTTTCCAGCTTTGGTTCACCCAGCATAGTTTTCATGGGTGAGATGGTTTAACCTTTTGTTTATCCCATTTCATCGCTTCGCGACTTTGCACAACATGTCAAAACCTCACTGGTTTGTAGTTGAGGCTACTGTTTGTGCCAGTTTTATTTCACTCTCTACGATTCAGTCTCAATGATAAACTCCAGAAGTTATCCTGGAGCCATGCCAACATGAGTGCTGACAAAGGTGGCATTTCACAACCTGCCTTCTGCCTACTGAAAGTGGTCAAAAGTCAACAGTGGAACATATTAGTCATAAGCTGGGCCAATAGAAAATTGCACTCACAATTGTTTCACAAAACCTGTGAAAAAAAATACTTTTTCCCCTCCCCCAGGGCCGCTGTTCAGATTGTGTGTGTCTCTCTGGGTGTGTGTCTCTCTCAGTCTATGAGTGTATCTCTCTCTGTGTATGTGAGTGTGTCTGTCTCTCTCGCTGTATCTCTCTGGATGTCTGTGTGCGTTGGTGGTTCCGTGAGGCAGAAGGTGGCAACCTCCTCGAGCCTCGCAGTCAGGGCACTGGCGATCAATACTGGTGTTCAGCGGATCTCCACTCCTTCAAATGTAGTGCAGAGTGGAAACGGACCAGTCGGCCCTTCAGATCTGTGCTGGTGTTTTTCCTCCCATGTTTTTGTGAAAGAAAGGATTAATAAATGTTTTTTTTTGTTTGCAACAATCTATGATTTCTCCATATTTAGTTTTTATCAAAGTGAAAAAAATGTAGGTTTGCAGTAAAATGTGCCTCTCAATACCACCAATCAACTCTCCGCAATTTACAGCAAAATTTGTTAAATTCCCGGCAATTTTTGGCAAATATTTCTGCAATTTTCTATTGGCCCTGGTCATAAAGTGCAATGAGCATGAATCCGAATAGTCTCAAACTGATATCAAAATTGCATAAAACCTCAGTGATATGAATTAAATATTTTATACACCAGGTTCCACTATTTCTGTTGACGTTGAGCTTTACTCTCGGACAGCTGTCTTTCAGTATCAGTTGCAAATTTTAATCCTTGGTCACCATCAATAGAAATAAGTGTGACTGAGTGAATATAAAGAGTGTGTATTGGTAGAGTTTTGTAAGTGTGTTTGATGGTAGAAGCATATATGTATATTGCTGACTGCTGCACTGATGAACATAAGAAGACTTGGAAATTATTGCAATTAAAGAAATGTTAATTTATAAATTGTGTGAATAATTTGATGTGCAGTTTAATGTCTAAACACAGTGGGATTATTTTACTCTGTAGCAACATTGGTTGTGTTCTCTACGAAGATACATATATATATATAAAATTGTATAGTCTGGTCAAGGCTATACACTTGGTACCATATAGCCATAGTGCACAATTACATTATAGGAAACCCATTTTAAACGTTTCTTGACTTCTCTGTTGTAAGTATTGCATTCTCAATACTGAGCTACATGTACGTTTATAATAATTCAAAAATTGTCTTGCATTTGATATAGCACCTTTCACTGGCTGATATTTCAAAGCACTTCACAGGATTCATCTGGCAGCAAATTTGCACACACAATATCCTAGAAATGGCCATGAAGTAATTGACCAATTTTAGTTGGATACGACACTGTTTCAAATAGTGCCATGGCATCTTTACTATTCAACACCAACAAATTACATTTGTATAGCACCTATCATGTCGGGAAGACATCCCAAGGAGCTGGACAGTCAAAGGTTTGTACCCGAGCTGGGACTTGGGATCAGGAGGGGTGGAGCGCAGGGAGGCTAGGGGTAGAAGGGTGACCAAAGGGTTAGGGTTTTGAAGAGGAAGACAACCTCAACATGGAGATGTTACCTTGGTTTAAAGCCTTATCTGAAGGATGGCTTCTTTGGCTCAACAGCACTCCCCAACACCTTCTCTTCACCAACCATTGACAAAAGGAGATGCAGTTAGTTTGTTCAACAGCTATAACTACCCTTTGTAATGTGCCTTTCATGTAGGAGGTCTTGGAAGTGCTTTTCAAAGTGCAATTAAATGGCCACTCAGATTTCCAAATTAACATGAGTTTGAAAAGATCCAGTTAAAATACCATACACTTACCTTACATCTATTTATCAAGTAGAATCATAGAATTTGACAATTCACTTAGCTCCCTTCCCTTTCACCTCCCCTGCCCTCTACTTGTAGCCTTTCATGTAACTCCTTAAATAAGTGAGTGCATTTGCTTTGACAACTTTATACCTGAACAAGCACAAGCATTTCAAATGAAACCATCGAAAGGTGACTGACTGGATTCACAACCTTGTTCACTCCGGACTCTCACAATTGCAGTTTCAAATGAAACTTCTTGAGGGTATGGTTTCTTTGTAGCTGCGTGTTAAGGAGCAGCGAGTGAACATTCATTCCCATCACTGAAGTTTTACCCACATCAGGAAGACATTGTGAGAATCCATTGAGATGCTATTGCTGGAAGATCCTAATGTCATGAGGGATTTGCATAGTAACAGGTTTCTGGTTTATGGTAAGGAAATAGGAAAAGTGCCATTGGTATACAGAACCCACCTGAATATGTGCCCCAAACTGCCCTGTTACAATCAGTGACAGATTTCTACATTCCCTGAATACATGGAGAGCATCTTGCTGAGAAAGATTCAACTGAGAAAATTCCCCAAGTCATCACTGTAAATGCGATCTTTAAAAATTCCATCAAATATATTCTGTGCAATTACTGGAAAAGCTTTTGCTGATGGTTTCTTTGTGATGGACTCATTAAGGTACACAAATAAGACCTTGGTTTCACTTTTCCAATGCTCAATCTCATTTTCTGCCCTGGCGTTGATTGCTTCCCGAGAAGGTAAGTGGACAAGGTGATCTTCATTACTGATCATGTTTCGTTGGATCCAGATACTTAAAAGCAAGCCTGTGCAGCAATAATACAATGAAATAATAATCCTTGCATTTGATATAACGCCTTATGTCTTCAAGACGTCTCAAAGCGCTTCACAAAGTAATAATAATAATAATCCTTGCATTTGATATAGTGTTTTTCACGTCTTCTAGACGTCTCAAAGCGCTTCACAGAATAGACTGTAAAGTGAATTGACTATATTTGTGGGCGAAACGCGGCAGCCAATTGTCACATCAGTGTCCCACAAACAGTCGTGGATTGAGTGACCAAATTAGTTATTAATTATTATTCATATATTAATGAGAATTAATTAATGATTATACTGTGAATTGAATTGGCTGTATATTTTGTAGGCAAAAAGGCAGTAAGGAGGCATTCTCTTATCTCCTGACTGCCCGGCTGAGGAGTCAGTAAACAAACCTCCACTATGCAATACGTTACCTGAATTGTGAGTTGTCAAAAGTTTACTGAGATGTCCATAAGTTGAGGTTCTGCTGCAGTTTCCAAGCTCAAGTTTTATTGTTGCTAAACAAGTTGCTTCACACAAGTAGAAGTTAGCTTATCTTTTCAAATATTACTGTATATATACTGTGTGAACCTCGTTACACCACATTCTGGTCCTGGAGAATGACTGAAGTGCTTCCAGCAAAAACAACAAATTACATTTATATAGCGCCTTTCATGTCAGGAGGTGCTGGGCAGTCAGGAATTTGTACCTGAGCTGGGGGTTGGGATCAGGAGGGGTGGAGGGCAGGGAAGGTGGAGGGTAGAAAGGGTGGGGGTAAGAGGATCACCGAAGGCGCCGCCAAGAGGAGGGTCTTGAGACGGGTCTTGAAGAAGACAAAGGAAGTAGCAAGACGAAGGGACTGGGATGAAGTTCCAAAGGGTGGGGTTAGAGAGGCTGAGGGCTCAACGTGTCATTCTCTTTCCACAGTCAACAACAACTTGCATGTAGGCCGTTTGGGAACCTGCAGGGGAAGCAGAGGCAGCTGTTCGACCTTATTTTAAAATTCTATTTTACGTGGTCCTGAGAAACGTCTGGTCATTAGAAGAAACTTACGAGAGAAACATGGGGACAATTTGAAATTTATGTTTCAGTGCCCTTCACACAGGGAAGCATCTTGGAGCGCTTTCCTATTCACTTACCCTTAATATTTTTGGGGCTTTCTCCACTTCATTTTTAACATTACCACAATACACAGGTGTCAAGACAGACAGCTTATGAGAACTGCATCTGATACCTTCATGGGCGAAACCTTGGGCAAGTTTCCTTACTCCACACAGAGCCTAATAATAATCCCTCCAAAACCAAAAACAATAATAAATTGGTCATTTTCAATCTACGACTGTTTGTGGGACATTGCTGTGCGCAATTGGCTGCCGCGTTCGCCCACAAATATACAGTCAATTCACTTTACAGTGTGTTCTGTGAAGCGCTTTGGGACGTCCTCCCGACGTGAAAAGCGCTATATCAAATGTAAGGATTATTATTATTATTATGAGGGGTTTAGATAGCTCTGGATATACAACAATTAAGCACATTTTTGGATCAATATGTACCATGCTCTTTCGTGTAACTTTGTAACTGCTTGCAGGGAAACTTCTGGGCACAAAGCAAGAAAATACCAACGGATAAGGCCGGGAGAGAGTAGATCTTAATGGCAATTGGAGTAATAACTTTAGTTGAATCCATAGCTTTGTGTGAAGGGGAAAAGGAGCAAAAATAATATGAATGTTAAAGCCGTTGATGCTGGTAAGAGAATTTAAGTGACTGCCCATGTGAAGCCAAGCTTTGGGATAATAGAATTCCAACTACTTATTCATTCAACCTGATTTCTTTTATCAAAATAGTGTGGGTAAAAGTAAAATATTTGGAGACATTTTGTTATGGAACAGTTTGACCTGCACCTTAATGTTTTAAAGGTCATTGTGAGATAGTCTCGTGATAATTGTTCTATTTTCATTTTCAAGCTTTGTTGGATCACTACGCTATATTCCTACTAATGCTTAAAAATTATTCCGCAAAATGTTCTCATCATAGCCTTAGCAAGTGGCTTCCTTAACCTCCTTTTGTATTTTAAGACTTTTTGATTTAATACTGAAATACTTAACGTTTGAATTTTTTTCTTAAAAGGTTTTAACTTGTTGACATTTAATGGAGAGCCAGAAGGAGAGTGGGCCAAAGGCAGGGCAAGGCTGCCTGACAGCAAGAGCCAAGGCATTAATATGTGACTTATTAACACTGAAACAATTACAGTGGTTCTGTTCAGATAGGTTCTGTGGTCCTTCAATCAGGTGCTCAATTTCTTCCCACAGTTCAAATCAGTGCAAGTTCTCAGTGAGGTGACATTGGCCCAACAGGAAGCCATGAACTGCATTGCGTAACTGAGCCTGGGTTTTTTTTCACCACACTTTATCCAAACCGAGCTGAGACTTCTATGATTCCCTGCCCCCAGTGACTTGTCTGCCATTCCAAGTCCTGCCGATGAGCCAGTGACCAGCAGTGACCTTTATCTTTATTTATATCTTGCTAGATAAAGTCTGGGGTCAAATTTGCTCTGTCAATCACACCAGTAGAAGTTCATTCCAAGGCAGTAATGTTACTCCCAAGTGTTTTAAACTTTAAATTTGCCTGTTGGAGAAAGAGCTGTTGACAAGTCAGCAATGAAAGATCACACCTTATGAGGAGTAAATGTCCTCATCCTTGGAAATTGTACAAAATATTAGGCTCCGAAATATTAGGCTCCAAAATTAACCGCAGTTCACATTACAGATCAATCTGCAATTGCATTGACAAAGACTGGCATTACACATTAATATTTAGTACCATTGCTGTTAACATTTTCAAGTATCTGCATTTGTAGTTCTTAGTAATATGGATACCTGGGACGATTCACCAACAATCATTCAATTTAGAGATCAGTTGATAATAATAATCCTTGCATTTGATATAATGCCTTATTACGTCTTCGAGACGTCTCAAAGTGTTTCACAGAATATACTGTAAAGTGGATTGACTGTGTATTTTGTGGGCGAAACGTGAGTCAATTGCGCACAGCAGAAAGAGTGAAGCTTCGATAGTTTGTAATCCTTGTTTAATCCCGAAAATACTCCCGTTTGTCCATGACTTTGTCCACTGCTGTTTTCGGGTTTGCAGGCAGAGTTTATAATACTGTGTTTCTTGCTGGTTGTTGATATGATTGTGGATATTAGCGGGGCAGTGGACCCAGTTGGTGTATTACATCTCCACTGAATGATAAATAGACATTTTAGTTACCATCGAGTCACATTCCCCAGTTTTTCACTATTTAATTGTGTTTTATATCATTCAGTTAGAACCAGAAAAATAGAGGAGAATGTCACTTAGTGATACACGCCATGTGTAACATTATCTACTTCATGTCACACGACGGAAAGCTGCAATGGCATTTCAATTCTCTCCACTGCTGACCTTTTTAACAAAGCCATTTAAAAATGTTTATTTAAGGGGAGGCCATGTATGTTTTGGTGGAGCTTTTAGTACATAAACTCCCTTTTTAAGTCACTCCCTTTATAATATGACCGTCATCATTCTGAACCAGCCCACCACACCACTGTGCTCCAAGCTTACAGAAATCACACACCTTTACCCCTGAAATACCATATTTTTTCTAATAATTCTGCATGTAAACTGAGTCCCTATGATCCAATTGAATATGGTTGAATGTTGGGTCAATAGAATATACAACAATATGTACAACCCCTCACTCAGGGTAGAGTCCCAGAGCACTTGACAATAACAGAGCATGACGCTGAGCTGAGAAGAGCTGACCGTAGGCACAGTCGAAAAGGAAAGTCTGCAGGTAGGACCTGAAGATGGGGAAGGAAGGGGCAAAGTGGAGGGATAGATGAAGATTGTTCCAGAGTTTCGGGGCGTAGTGGCTGAAAGTGCGGCCGCCTATTGTGTAACAGAGGGGCTAGAACTGACATCTGGAGCCAGTCGAGTGGAGGCAGCGGGTTGTGGGTTGGGGAGTAAGCAGGTCGGAGAGATAGGGAGGTGCCAGGGCATGAAGGGATTTGAAAACGAGTGTGAGGATCTTGAAATCGATCCATTCGGTAATAGGGAGCCATTGGGAGTCCGGCTAGAACTGACATGATGGGGTTCAGAGCGAATAGCACTGATGAAATGTGGAAAATAGGTGTCACTGATTTGTCTGGCACCAGCCTGTTTAGGTGGAATTAAAGAAAACGTCACTAAGAAAATCAGGGTCAACATTCCCGTCTGGTTCAACTTTCAATGAATCGTTCCGTTGATGATCCTTTCCTCACAGGCTCTGCGGTCCAGAAAGTTACATTTCTTTATATAATCGTGTAAGGTTAGACAGTAAACTGATGATTGTGTTTGTGAACACAAAAGTTGTGCATTTTCTTAAACACTGAAGATGCAAACTGATTTGGGAATTTTAAATGGGAGAGAAAGCTGAGACCTTTAGTTTGCTTTAAAATATTTTTGGGGGCTTTAACACTTTCGGATTTTGTTTTCTCTGTAAAGAGCTTGCTGTCAGTGCTGAAGCATATTCTAGCCACCTTGGTCGGCAGTGACAGTTATAGCATGGCTTAATAAGTACACAATACAATCTCTTTTCTGTTCCATCCTCAGAAAGGGAACCCTCCCACTGTTCTATTATGACCCCCCTCCGTCTCCTACCATCCTTGTGACTGCTCAGAGATCTTCAGACTGCAGTGTGCTAGCTACTTGTCCTATACAGAACTGGCACAATATATATTCCATATAGATCTGTTCGCTCCCTCTGCTCAGCAGGCTGGAGAGCCTGCTCCATGTCCCTTCTCCCAGCCCAGTTTGCCCTCCAAACCATTCAACCTCTCCGCCCTCACCCTTTGGAACCCGCGAGCCAGCGAGCGGCAGGGCCTCGAAAACCCAACTACCGACCCATTTCAAACCCAATCCCACAGTCCCCTTGCCTCGCCCCCTCCCTTGCTTCCGTCAAGACCCTCCTCTTCAACCGCACCTTCGGTCAACCTCCTACCCCCACCTTGCCTGCCTCCACCCCTCCTGATCCCAAACCCCAGGTCTAAATCCCTGACTGTCCAAAACCTTGGGACGTCCTCCCAACTTGAAAGGCGCTATACTAATGTCATTTGTTATTGTATCCATGGGGTTCAGACTGCAAGCAGCCGGGTCAGGCTCACACCACAGGCGGAAGGGCATTTGGTTAACTTGAAGATCATCTGAGAATCATTTTCACAAACTCTTTACACTCACTGAATGGAATACGGGCGTGACTGACTCACTTGAATTCTGTCCTTACTGCGATGAAGTGCTGTGTTTACAAAGATGTTAATACAATTATTTCATTTAAGCGCTTTGGGACGTCCTCCCGACGTGAAAAGCGCTATATCAAATGCAAGGATTATTATTATTATTATTTAATTGTTTATGCCACCCCAGATAAAGAGATAAAACTACCAATTAAAATATTATCACAGCTCCAAAATAATAGATGATTCTTGCATTGGATAGCACCTTATCAAATAGTCATAACGTTTCGCAGCACTTCACGGGATTTACTGTAAAGTGTAGTGACTGTGTAGTTGTAGGCAAATGTGGCAGCCAATTTGCACGTAGCAACGAAGTGAATTAACCAATTTTATCTGTCGGACTGTTGGCCAGGACACCAGGACTCCCTTCTCTAGGCAGTAAATGGCTCGTCCTTTACCCCTTTCAATGTGTGCAAGCTGCCTGGATTCACATTGTGGGGTTCAGGACGAATACTGGGCAGTGAATCATATGCTACACAATGTTGGCATACAGTTCTACCTGGTCAGCATAGGCTCAGCCATTTAACCCTTACCTGAAGAGCAGTGCAAGCTTCACCAGCGTGACTCACCCACCATTGGTTTGAACATCTCTGAGCGAGAGCGGTAACTCCAATGGAAGTTGTGTTCCTGTTTCCACACCTGGTGTGAGACTTTGTTTGGATTTCGATCCCCACAACCATTGTACTAAGGAACCATTCATCCACAGCTAAGGTAAGGTAACCAGGGAAATTGTGGATTTCTGCTGCAACCAAATGAAGCCTACATGTTTATTTTCTGTTTTGTATTATCAGTAAGACAGTTGCGTTGATGCTTCACTTTGCATCGCTTGTCAGCTCTGCTCAGTGCCTCTGCACAGGGCTGTGCGTGGCTGCAGTGGTTTTCTCTGTGTGTGACACTCTGCAGTGTAAATACATGCTCTGTCGGTCTTCCCTCAGGCCATTGGTGCTCAAACCAACAATACATATCCATTGTGCTCCCAAAATATCCATCTCAAGCCTTGTAGGATATGGAGCCCTTTAGTAACCAGTCTGCAGCATAATGCCTGGCATAGGGATAGCAGGCAAACCAATCTCACTCTCGTTCATCAGGCTCCAGCCTGCTCCATGTCTCCCACCCGACCCGCCCTACCATCGGTAGCCGGGCTTTCAGCCTCTCTGCCCCTACGCTCTGGAACTCCATCCCACGGTCCCTTCGCCTCGCTTCCTCCCTTGCCTCTTTCAAAGCCGGTCTTAAGACCCTTCTCTTCGATCGTGCCTTTGTTCTCCCTCCCACCTCTCTGCCTTCCCTCAACCCTACACCACCCCTCCCCCATGCTGGGGCCCCGACATCTGACTGTACAGCGCTTTGGGACGTCCTCCCGACGTGAAAGGCGCTCTATAAATATAATTTTGCTGTTGTTGGTGTGGAGAAAGACCACTAATCTGTGAACCAGCTGGTCAGACACACTAGTCCAGGTGTGTAAGATGTACAGCAACCAACTTGCTGGGGTTGGCTTCTCATAAAGAAACTCAGGCGACTGTGCCTTCGGCCACCTTCCTACCCTCCCTTCCCTCCATCCTCCCTGATCCTCAACCCCTTGTTCAGGTCCAAATCCCTGACTGTCCAGCACCTTGGGACATCCTCCCGACGTGAAAGGCGCTATACAAATGTAATTTTATATTGTATTGTATTTCAAACCAGATTCAAATACAGATTGAGAAATCTCTACAGAAGCATAGTCCAGGATCTTCTCCTATGGGCCAAGGTCACAAAGTGTATGTGAGCACTGCAACACAAGGCGGCAGCACTGGAATCAGTTTTGAGGCTGCAACGTGCTTCTAATGTGTCAATATTTCTGTGCAATGCTTTCAAAGCCAGATATATCTCCCCGTGCTTTAAGATAATTTACAGACAGGCGAACAGTTTGAACGCTGATGCTTGCTAAATCTGTCCATTTTGACTATTCAGCACGATTTACATTTGTACATTTCACATCGCCTTTCCCTTTCACATCTGGAGGACGTCTCAAAGCGTTTCATGTAGCCAGCTTCCAAACCGAGCAGAGGTGGGGATGGATGGGGGAAGATGACTCAAAACAAGGCCACAAGGCCTTTTTTTTTGGTCAGCCCGGTGTCTGACACACGCGGAAAACCATCACCATGCTTGAGTATCCAAACCAAACTGAGATTTTCATGCATCCCACCTACACATGGAAATCCCAGAGACAGATTGTTGGAATGGAATTCTGGAGTCTAACCATCTAAAACCGCATAACTTGCCATTGATAACACTGTCTGACAAGCTTTCCCACTTCTTGTCCAGCTAGGACCACCCTTCCCATTAGGGCTATGGCTTGCAGGGTTAACAGGAGCTGAGTGGAATGACTCTGTGCCCCCAGTGACTGGTGTCCTTCCAGGTCTTGCCAATGAGCCAATGCTGATGTGTTGTTGTGCAGCAGTGCTCTTTAAACGTGGGGAGGGAGGGGAAAAGCGGGAGGGACGGAGTTCCAGAGAGCTGGGGCACATTAGCTGATGGACCAGTCATAGTCTGATTGAATATGATGTGGGAGCATGTGTTACACTGCTTTCCAACACTTCCCCAGATTCCCTTAATCTTTTTACATCTCAGGTGCTTATCTGGATCCCAAAGTAAATAAATTGCTCTGCCTGCATTATATTTTTAAACATCATATAGAACCATAGAGTTATACAGCACAGAAAGAGGCCATTTGGCCCATCTTGTCTGAGCCAGCTCTTTAAAAAGAGCTATCCAAATCAATCCCACTCCCCCGCTCAATCCCCATAGCCCTGCAAACTTGTCCTCCCCAATATGGACTGAATAGGGCCTTACTAATGAGTGGGACAGTTTGTATAATACAACACTACATAAGGCTTGAGGAACACAACCATTCATTCTCTTTGAACCTCAAGTTAATAACAGACTAAAGATCTAAGTGCTGTTGCGATGCTTATCGCATTCATCTATTGATCTACGGCTGCCATGATTTCTGTTCTGAGTTCTATCTATCGCCTATAGCAGCAGTGTGGGCATTTGTTGGTGATTATTTGGCTGTTCACGATGCATGGTCTGTGACCAGGGCTCCCTCTGCCTCCTCAACCTCTTTCCTGCGATCCTCAGGGCTCACCATCAGCAGCATCACTATCCATGGATGCACACTCCACCTCACTGAGCTTCCTCAGCACACAGGCCTGTGCATGTCCCCCAACCCCTCCGCGCCACCATTGGTGTCCATGCCTTCAGTCACTACATCCCTAACCTCCGCAAATCTCTGCCTCTATCCCTCTGCCTTGCTCCCTCTCTTTCTTTAAATCCCAACTTAAAGATCACCTCTTCGACAGCGCCCTTAGTCACCTCGCACTCCCCCTTGCTATTGAGGGTGAGCACTGTGCCACTATCCTGCGTGAAGGCCACTGCACTGTGAACCCCCCTGCTCGGGTCATGACCCAACTGTGCAGCGCCTTGGACGTCCTCCTGACGTGAAAGGCGCTTTATAAATGGAATCTTGTTGTTGTTGTTGTTGTTGTTGTTGCATCAATACAAGTTACTGCTGTTCCTCAATAAATCAGTTTCTGCCGGTGGAACACATTGACATTTTCTTCCCTTAAACCTCAGGTCTCGGAATATATAATTTACTTCAAACCACAAGCTCTTTTTAAAAATTTCCACAGACCAGTCACCCAACAATAAGAACATAAGAACATAAGAATTAGGAGCAGGAGTAGACCATTCGGCCCCTCAAGCCTGTGCCCCGCCATTCAATAAGATCATAGCTGATCTTCAGACCTCACTCTAATTACCCGCCCTATCCCCATATCCCCTAATGACTCTGTTTTTTAAAAATCTATCAGTCTCAGCCTTGAAGATGTTCAAGGACTGAGCATCTACAGCCTTCTGGGGTAGTGAATTCCATAAATTCACTACCCTCTGAGTGAAGAAATGTTTCTTCAACTCTGTTCTAAAAGGCTGACCCTTAATTTTCAGACTGTGACCCCTGGTTATAGATTCTCCTATTGGGGGAAACAGACCCTCAGTGACTACTTTATCAGCCCTTTAAGAATCTTATAAGTTTCAATAAGATCTCCCCTAATTCTTCTGTACTCTAGAGAATATAGCCCTAGTTTATTCAGCCTATCCTCATAGGTCAGTCCCCTCATCCCAGGAACTAACCGAGTGAATCTACGCTGCATCCCCTCTCGGGTAAGTATGTCCTTTTTTAAATAAGGCGACCAAAATTGCACACAATACTCTCGGTGCGGTCTCACCAAGGCCCTATACAGTTGCAGCAAGACTTCCCTACTCTTGTACTCTAAACCTTTTGCAATGAACGCTAACATGCCGTTCGCCTTCTTAGTTGCTGCTGCACCTGCAAACTAACTTTTTGAGACTGGTGTACAAGGACACCCAAATCCCTCTGCACACTAACACTATCTAATCTCTCCCCCTCTAGAAAATAATCTGTTTTTCTATTTTTTCTACCTAGGTGAATAACTTCACATTTCCCCATATTAAATTCCATCTGCCACCTACTCGCTCACTCCCCTCGCCTATGTATATCCCGTTGCAATCTTTTTGCATCATCCTCAGAGCTTACTCTCCCACCGAGTTTAGTGTCATCCGCAAATTTAGATACGTTACATTCAATGTCCTCGTCTAGATCATTGATGTAAATTGTAAATAGCTGAGGCCCAAGCACTGATCCTTGTGGTACTCCACTAGTCACATCCTGCCAATTCAAGAGTGACCCATTTATCCCTACTCTCTGTTTTCTACCCGATAGCCACTCTTCAATCCATGCTAATATGTTCCCATTAATCCCATTAATGGGCCTTAACCTTGTGCAATAGCCTTTTGTGTGGCACTTTGTCAAATGTCTTTTCAAAATCTAAATATACTACATCTACTGATTCCCCCCTATCTAACCTGCTGGATACATCTTCAAAAAACTCTAAAAGATTAGTTAAGCATGACTTCCCTTTTGTAAAGCCATGTGGACTCTGCCTAATCTTGCTATGGTCTTCCAGGAATCCCATAACGACATCCTTAATTAAGGACTCAAGAATTTTCCCTACCACTGAAGTCAGGCTAACTGGTCTATAGATTCCCATCTTTTCTCTCCCACCCTTCTTAAATAGTGGTGTCACATTTGCAACAATAATCCCTATCAAAGGTGGATATGAAAACCATATGTGGTATCAGCTCCCGAGTTTGTATCTCAACACAAGCCTGTGGTTTAGCAATAGTACAGATATCTGGGAACTACTACAATCCTACACTGAAATGCTTGCACACTATCTAATCTCTATTGAATGTCTTTTTAATTGACAGTAAATGAGGCTGTTTACCCGGTCCAGTTTCCTCAATTATAACAGCAGCTGGTGCTTTAATGCTGACGTCAAGTGGAAATGCGCCTGCTAATACTTACACACATTGCAACACTACAGTAAACAGTGCTAGTTAGGCATAATACTGCCAGGGTTTATACTGCCTGATTGATGAGTGTGAGGAGCTGCAGTACATCTGTGATCCTTTATTGATCACAAATCGGTGACTCCAGTTGTCAGCAGTTGCTAATAGTTTAATGACCGCTTTCTTTCTTTCCTTAGTATGTTTCAAAATGTGTCCTCCCGTCTCTCAACCTATTCTAGTTCCCGATTAGCTTTTCTTGGTAATGTTCACAAAATCATAAAAAATATTTTTTTTTCGGGGTTGAACCTTTTATTGTCAAGAAAAAGAGGGGGAAAATTGGATGCAAAAAACCACAAGTAAAAATCTGCCTAATGTTAAAGATACAATATCATTTACATTGCTGTTACGTTGGGAGGTGACCATAGCTGATCACAGCTTGCTGGTCACCCAAGGGGGCGGGAAGGACAAGATGACTCAAAGTGCGAACGTTTCGCCCACAAAATATACAGTCAATTCACTTTACAGTATATTCTGTGAAGCGCTTTGAGACGGCTCAAAGACATAATAAGACGCTGTATCAATTGCAAGGATTATTATTATTATAAAGAGATGAGTCTTAAGGCAGGCTATAAAAGTGGGGGGGAAGAGGGTGGGTCAGAGGGGCTCTGTGATGGTGTTCCGGAGAGCAGGGACATAATGGAATGGCTATCGACGTTGGGATGATTGGTTGACAGAGGACATGAAGCGGGCCAGTGTTCAGTGAGCGACGGGAGTGGCTGGGTCAGTAGGGTTGCAGGAGGTTGTAGAGATAGGGTGGGAGAAAGGCCATGGAGGACGTCGAAAGTGAAAGATCATCAGAAATTCAGACTGGGTTTCACAGCGCAAATTCCACACAGCTCCTTCTCTCTCAAGTCGTGGGCAACACTTGTGAGATTCTGGGCTCGAGTAAGAGGAACATGCTGAGAGCATATTAAGGTGCTGAGCTCATCTCGGGTCTGTCTGTACACCGTCACAGGGGTCAGAGGCTACTGTCAGTGCAGTGTTTGTGTCAATCCAGCCCAAAAGCAGGACAAAATTGGAGAAATTATTCCTGTTCCGAAAACCTATTCCAGGTGTGGCTTTGATATCTGTGTGCCCTTTCCCAGCTCTGTACTCTCCTGTTCCCTCCAGTCCGCTTGGAACTCATAGAATATTGATCAGCAACTGGTCCGGTGGAGAGATAATACTGCTCTCCATTACGTTTAACCTTTAACAAGAATAAAAGTTGTTTTTATTGAATTAGAAACAAACTCTGTGTCAGAATCGTACCTGCTCCTCTTTAGACTCACTTTTTCATTGGCTTCAAAAAGTAGAGCCTTCAACTCTCTCCCTAGAGGGATACACCCTGCTTACCTAATTCTAGAGAGTATTAGCCACAGGTTGGTAAGACCCAAGGCTTGGGGACCCCCAGAGTGTCCGTTGTGGTAGCTGCTGGAGTTTAAACAGATAAAATTTGTTTAGCTTACCGTTGATAGCAATGTCTGGCAAGCTTTCGGCAGCTTATCCAATTAGGACCACCCTACCCGTTAGGGCTTTGGCTTGCAGTGTTAACGGGAGCTGAGTGGGAGGATTCCCTGCCCCAGCGACCAACGTCAATGTCAATCACTTTCTCATTTGAAGGTGCAAGAACAGTGCCGGCCACTGGGGGCCCTGCTTGCTCTGAAGCTCCGGCAAAGTCACTTGTGAGTGTTGGCACCAACGGTGACAGCTGTGGCCCTTCATGGGCCTCACTGCACGAGTGCTGAGATTCGGGCTGTTGTTGGTGGCTAAGAATACTGCGGCTCAGGAAGTGGAAATAGAGACCCGCACAGAGGGTTGGCCCAATTCCGAAATCATTCCAACATTCTGACTATCGCCCCCCCCCACTCCCCCACCCTTCCGCCAAAGAGAAAGAGGACAGTCATTTCCGGGCAGTATATATTACACAACGATGTGTGCACCACACATACGTGTGGACCAGTGAGGCACCTCTGCGTGACCAGAGTGTGATAGTGTGAGACCAAGAGACCAGGCTGTCTATTTGCAATGAGCATTTTCACTGCCAGGAAACAATGCTGTATAGCAACCACCGGTTCTCTCGGTAGAATTTCATTTTTCTAATATGACTTTATTTGAAATCACATTAAGAAGAATGAAATCAGAAAATGACAGACCATTGTAATAATCTTTTAATGTTTGATTGAATCCGCGTCAGTTCTACAAGTTACAAAGTAACTTGATAATTTATAATGGAATAGCTGAGTTGCAGCAAAGCACAAAAGCCTTGTCAAAGCCATGATTTGCATGTTATTCCCATATTTTACAATATTCTCAGATAGTGTGTCAGCCTGACGCAGTAGTAACGCTCTTGCCTTTGAATTAAAAGGTTGTGGCTCAAGCCCCACAACCTGACTTCAAACTCACATAGTCTATGCTGACACTCCAGTGTAGTGCTGGGGGTGTTGTAATGTTGGAGGTGCTGTATTTTGGATGAGACTTTAAACCGAGGTTCCATCTGCCTGTTCAGGTGTATGTTAAAGATACCATGGCACTGTTGGCCTGGTCCTAAACTCTGCACCTCAACAACCCAGTCCTTGCCAGGGTCCACTGGCTCCCTGTCACAGAACAGATTAATTCCAAGATCCTCACACTCACGTACAAATCACTTTGTGCCCTGGCACCTCCCTGCCTCTCCAACCTGCTCACACCCACTGGGTTTCTGCAAGTCCCCCAATCACTCCGTTCCGCAATCAGCAGATCACATCTGAAGACTTTGCTCTTCGACTATGCCTACGGTCACCTCCCCTTTCTCCGGGCTCGGTGTCAGGCTCCACCATTGTTAATCGCTCGACGCTACCCCACAAGTAGGGGTAAATTCAGTTGGTGGTCATATCTTCACTGGGATGAGCGAGGGAGTAGTGGCGTGGAATCGTGGAGCAGCAGAGAGAAGGAGAAAGATCGGTGCTTCCTGCCAGTGTCCAGGGCAAGGACATCAGAGCGTGGAGTGGAGGGAATGAGAGGAAAAAAGAAGGAAAGAAAAGGCCAGAGAGCAATTGTAGAAACACGCACATATGATTGTAAGGTGTGTGAGTTGGGTGGGGTGGGGGGATAGCTGAGGAGGGCAGGCAGGAAGGGGGATAAGATGACCAAAAGCACAAAGAGACAGGTCTTGAGTCAGGCTTTGAATATGGGGAAGGAGGGGGCCTCAGAGGGACTCCGGGATGGAGAGAGGGAGGCACAGGGACCCCACCCACCATCAATATTTGTTCCTCTCCTCCTGTCCCTGTGTCTTCCATTCCTGAGATCAAGCAGATATCTGTCCCCTTCTCTCTGAAAGAGACACGGCACCAACTTTATTTGCTGGGAGGCTGTTCCACCACCTGCTCAGTGAGAATAAATCCTTAACTAATCTCTAGTTCAGACGGTAAATGTGGGATTTGAGGTGCCTTTCTGGTGGTGGTGTTTATACTGCACAGTGTCGTCCCTTATAGTCTCACCCTCAACGCCATGTCAAAGAAAACAGTGAAAACAGCCAGAAAACTTTAAAGGGAAGAATTACAGCTTCTGAAATGTCGGTCACCGAGACTTCCAGCTTTGGCTACGAATATTTCATAGAATCATAAAAATTTACAGCACAATTTGGCCCATCGAGTCCGCACTGGCTCTCAGAGCAAGTTGTTCAATCCCTCTGCCCTGCCTACTACACTGCTTAAACCTCTATCTCTCATATACCCGTCTACTTCCATCTTGAAACTCACACTGGACTCTGCCTTTACCATCTTGTAGGCAGTATGTTCCACATCCCAACAGCTCTCTGAGTGAAAACATTCCTACTAAACTCTCCTTTCACTCTTCTGTGATTGTCTTATATCAATGTTCTTTGTCAGCCTTGCTGTGACACAGGCAGAAACCCATCATTGTGTTTAATAGTCTCCAAAGCAGATTAAATGTTCCATATTCACATGGTTTCGATTGACCTGGTGCGCACCTCTTACTCTCACTTGGCATCCCTGCTCCTGGAGATCATTAGGTGCAGGTTGGCCCGGAGACAAGTCTTGGGCTTCCCAGAGTATTTGTTGGGGTACTAACATCACTTCCTGCTGCATGTCCAGTGAGGCCCAGACAGCCGTTCAGCTTGCGAGTGGGAAGATTCCCAGCCCCAGTTTAATGTAAAAGAGTTCGGAGTTTTGTGCAGAAACGACCTCTTGAAGCTTTGGTGAAGCGTACCATAATGGAAGTGTTTTGTAAGAACTGATTGAACGTGAAGAGTACAATAAACACTGAAATGGCTACAAGCACAGGCTGAATCCATGCAGTAATTGGAGTTTGTTTGATGTTGAAATCCTTTTTAAGTTGGTTTGTTTTATCCTGTAGTTTGACAGGCGAGTGGGTGGCAGACCACAGACCGTATTTAGTTACAAGGCAAACGTTCACTGAAGACTTGATGCCTTAGGGCTGAGGGAGGGAGGGGAAGACATACACAGAACAGCCAGGAGCCACCTGTTGAGAAATCTCACTGCAACATGTGTATTTTAGCTGTTAATCTCAAACACTGCAAAAACATCAGAAAGCCATGGCATGAGAAAGGGCTATTTGGCTCATCAAGACCGTTTCTTGCCACAGACCAGGTACAATCTGTTCTGTCATGGCCTCCTGACCCAGCCAGCCTCCTCAGCAGTTTCTTCCTCTCCTGCCTTCAAAGGCAAATGAAATAAAACTCCAGAAAAGCAAACCATATATTCCATTGGCTTTGCCCACGGCTGACTGCTTCCCCTGGCAATGCGCCCCATGTTGCTGAGCCAGGATTTGGTTTGACGTACACTCAGTACGGCAAGGATCAGCCTGGTCAGTGGGTTACACATCTCTCCTCACCTCTGGGATCAAGCCCCATGTTGACGCTTTGAACTCACAGCCCACAGTCCAGAGGTGCCATCCTGCTGATAACACGTTAAACCAAAGACATGGTATGGGGTGTGTTGGGGTAGTGGGTTGAGCTGCAGTCCGCTGCCCCAGGAGTTCACTGTATCGAATGCCAGTTTGTGCTGAGATTGCTGGTCTTAGCCGATGCTGTGTGAGGAGGCTAAATTGGCCCTGGCCTGCCCAGCGTTAGGGAGGAAATAACCAGTCAGGGGTCCTGCTCCTGGTCATGTGCGGCAACTGGGGGAGGAAAGATCAGGTTTGTCTGTGACTCCCTCTTCACTCAAGTGATCCGTCGACACTCACATAATCAGTGGTCACTAGGGTGGGTACCAGATGGCACCCGATGCCTGTGGACTGTGCCAGAGCAGGCAGAGGCCAGACCAGGGACCGATGGGGAGAAACATCAGAAGATAATTTGACAAACAAAAATGTTAAATAAATGAATAAATAAACCTCAGTCCTCTCAGCCTGTTCAGGTGGATGTTAAAGATCCTGTGGCGCTACTGGAAACAAGAAGTGAGTTTCCTTTTGGTCACTCACTTCAGGACTGTTCGTGTGACCTTGCTGCGTGCAAATTGGCTACTGCGTTCACCCACAAAATGCAGCATCACTACACTTTAAGTGCTATGAAGAGCTTTGACACTTCCTCCTGACATGAAATGCACTGTATCAAATGCAAGGATTATTATTATTATTTCAACGGGTATATAATATTACAGTGTGTGTCAGCACTGAGGGAATTCAGCTAGACTGGTTTTTGGTCTTTGTGGTAATACATTACAGCTATAGCAGGAAAACAGGCCTGACTCAGCCCAGTGTTGACACAAGGAGTGTGCGGGAGAGGGCAATGACTGACATTTACCTGAAACCCAGCTGCACACCACAACTACGTTGCAAATTGGTAAAGTGCTTGCCAATAAGAGGAAAGGTGGCACGTTCATTTTGAAGGGCTGGGAATTGGTTGGCCTTTCCACTGGGATAGACACCAGGAAGCATGTTTTTTTCGCAAATTGATAGAACAGGATGGGATGAGTGGGTTAGGCGGGGGCCGGTTGGGGGCTGGTGGGTGGCAGGAGATCTTGGAACCAAAGTCACATAATCACAAGATTGATGCAGATGAACAGTATTTCTTAACAAAATTCCTAAGTACCACGTGGGAACTCTCCTCTGCAGTTATGGTCTGTCGGAGCAGAATTCCTATCAGCCCAATGTAACTGGAAGGAATTGCCATTCCCAGATGGGAATGAGGCCTCAGTAACTTACACAGAAACATATAATAATAATAATAATAATCTGCATTTGATATAGCACCTTATCATGTTGTTGAGACGTCTCAAAGCGCTTCACAAGATATACTGTAAAGTGAATTGACTGTATATTTTATGGGCGAAATGCAGCAGCCAATTACACACAGCGGTGTCCCACAAACAGTCATGGATTGAGTGACCAAATTATCTCAGGCAACAATGCAACTGTAGTGTTATTAAGCAGCAGTGCCCAAAACAGACCCTCCAACTGCATCTCCTAACCAGCTTTGTGTGGAAACCTCCTACTCTTCTGATGATAACTTCTGGAACTCTCGTCACACTGAAGGTCAGACTGACCGGTCAGTGTGGTCGGCCTGGGTGTGCATCCATTGTTTAATATAGGACAGAACAAGCATAATTTACAGAAACTGCACACTCCATGATTCTTATACAATTTAACCAGTGTTTCCCTGACATAATGCCTTTGTTACACAGCACTTCTCTTCCTGCTGCAAACCACTGCTGAGGCAGAGTCCATCAATGCTTCCAAACATGAATTAGATACAGTGTTGGGAAAAAAGGACCATCAATTGACAGCCTCCTGTTACTGACGTGCCGATCAGTGGAGATAGTCTCTCTGTTAACCTTACCTCAGTGACACACTCTATTGCCACCAAACTCCAGAGACTCAGGAGGGAGTTGCCATTCCTTTAGAAAGAGGTCAGACATTGGTCCCAGGGTGGAGAGGGAATCAGAGTCACACAGCAAGAGACTCAGGTGGATGTTAAGATCCCATTGCACTATTTAAAAAAAGAAGGAAGTTTCTCCTGGTGTCCTGGTTTCTCCTGAACAAAATTGGTCACTCGCTCCATAGCTGTTTGTGGGGATGTTGCTGTGCACAAATTGGTTGCTGAATTTGTCTGCAAAATATTTGATACAGCATCTTTCACATCAAGAGGATGTCTCAAAGTGCTTCATGGGATTTACTGTAATAAAGGGAACTGGTAACCAGGAGACGTGGAAAAACTCTCTTCTCTTTTCGAATAGTGCCATGAGATCTTTAACGTCCACCCGCACAGGCAGTTGACTGATTGAACCAGAGTTGATTGAACTCTTTATAGTAAATGCTGTGAAGCACTTTGAGACGACAACAACAACAACAACAACTCGCATTTATATAGCACCCCTCAAGCAGGGTAGTGTCTCAGATTGCTTGACAGTGGTGGAGCACGATGCCGAGCAGAGGAGGGTGGTGTGTGGGGGGCACAGGTCACACACGGAGATGTCCTCCTGATGTGAAAGACACTGTATCAAATGCACAGATTATTATTAATAATTACACTGCCTTCCTGACACTGGCCTGAGCTGATATTGAGGCCAGTTGTTGGGATCTTATGCCAGAGGAAGAGGCCGAGACGAGAAAAACAGCCAGCAAATTAGAGGAGAATTAAACAACATTACGAATTGCTTTCACCTGCTCTGAGAAACACCTTCTTGTTTGATCTTGGCCTTTGGACTGAGGAGATTCAATATTTATTCTTTAATTATTATGAGTAGAACGTGATAGGAGGCAGGATTGCACAGACAACACTGGATTGGTGAATGATCCCTGCCAAATCCAGAAAAATCGCAGTAAAGAGCTTTCAATCCCAGCTCCTGGCACTAACCAGCTGGCCTCCTGCACCACATAATAATAATAATAATAATAATAATAATATACTAATCCTTGCATTTGATAAGGGCCCTATCACGTCATTGAGACGTCTCAAAGCGCTTCACAGGATATACTATAAAGTGAATTGACTGTGTATTTTGTGGGCGAAACGCGGCAGCCAATTGCGCACAGCGGCGTCCCACAAACAGCCGTGGATTGAGTGACATATTGATTATCTTCTTTCTTTCTTTCTTTCTGTCTGTCTGTCTGTCTGTCTGTCTGTCTGTCTGTCTGTCTGTCTGTCTGTCTGTCTGTCTGTCTGTCTGTCTGTCTGTCTGTCTGTATGTATGTATGTATGTTGCCGATGTCACTTCACGAAATAAGTCATGTCAGGGAACTGATGTCACTCACACCTTCACCCAGGGCTGGGGGCAGGATGGGGTGGGCGGTCTCTGGACAGTGGTCAGGAGCAGGGAATCCTGGCTACTTTTCAGTCCCTCCCCCCACGAATAGCCCTAAACCCAGTGATCGCCACACCTTACAGTTGATGCAGCAACTTTCGGATTGAGAGGACGCCTCAAAAGCCCTTACATTACTTGCTCATCACCCAGTAAACACAGTCGATCCACTTACCATACATTAACAGCACATCCTGTGAAAGTGCTTTGCGATGTCTTGGCGACGTGATAAGGCGTTATATCAAATGCAAGGGGTATTTGGTGCAGTGACTGTTATTCTAAAGCCACATTAAAAATAATAATAATCCTTGCATTTGATATAGCGCCTTATCACGTCTTCGAGACGTCTCAAAGCACATCACAGGATATACTGTAATGTGAATTGACTATGTTTTGTGGATGTTTGGATGTTTTGCCATGTGGATGGAGGATGGAGTCAGGCTTCCCTTTGTAATAATAATAATAATCCTTGCATTTGGTATAGCGCTTTTCACGTCGGGAGGACGTCCCAAAGCGCTTCACAGAAGACACTGTAAAGTGAATTGACTGTATATTTGTGGGCGAACGCGGCAGCCAATTGCACACAGCAATGTCCCACAAACAGTCGTAGATTGAAAATGACCAATTTATTATTGGTTTTGGTTTTGGAGGGATTATTATTAGGTGTGTGGAGTAAGGAAACTTGCCCAAGGTTTTGCCCTCTGCCTGGAATTGAACTCAGGTCTCTCGCTTGCAAAGCGAGTGCTCTAACCACTGAGCTACAGGACTCTAATAAGGAAGTGAAATTCCTCTCGAGTTGCATCTGCTTCTGTTACACTTCAGCCAATGCTGCACATCCTCACCCACACCAGGGCTGGCTTTTGGTTTCTATTGACTGAACTCAAGATAAAGCAACAAACATAAATCCAGATTGCTGTTGTGTGGGCACTTGACGCTCAAAGCAAAATACAGGCCCACACTGTTAACCCTTTCAAGACTGCAGACATATTCAGCCACCCCCCGCACCAAATGAATCAGGTTCTGGGTAGAGTAATGCACAACAATAATAATCCTTGCATTTGAATTGCCGGCTTTCACATCATCCAGTTAGTTATGGCGAAGAGCGTGTGGAACTGTGGGCACACCCCATTTGTCAGGAAAACAAGTGAAGTTTCTCAGCCCGTGACTCAGACTATCTGATGGACTGAGCACCAGACGGCAATGTCTTGCTTTGAGATATGACAAAGCAACACAGGAACAGGAGGAGATATATACTCAGTCGAAGAGGAAGGTTTTGAGACATGCCTTCAAGGAGGCAAGGGAGGGAGCGGGACGAAGGGAATGTGGGATTGAGTTCCATAGGGTGGGGGCAGAAAGGCCGACTGCTGATGGTGGGGCTGACAAGCAGGGAGTTGACGTGGTCAAGCCTGGATGTGATGAATGGGTGGATGAGGGTTTCAGCAGCCTGAGGGGTGAGGCGGTGGCATAACCGGTCGATGTTGTGGAGTTGGGGGAAGGCAGAACGGGTCATGGCACTGATGATGGGGTAGAAGGGAGAGTTGAGGGCCAAACAAGACCCCAAGGTTCCAGACTGGCTCAGTGAAGTGGAGTGTGCATCCATTGATGGAGATGCTGCTAGCGACTGAGGGATGGAGGCGTTGTCAGGAGCCAATCAGGAGGGCCTTGGTCTTGTTTGACCTTCAACTGGAGAAAGTTAGCTGGTCACGACCACAGTGATCCTGGAGTCGAGAGTGGAAGCAGAGGCATAGTGTTGGGTGTCATCCACAAAAAGTTGACCCCATGTCTGCGGATTATGTCACCAAGAGGGAGCATGTAGATGGGGGGATGGTAGGGTGGATGTTCTGGAGGATGAGATTGGATGATCCAAAACGCTTTTTTCTCCAGATCGATCTTGTGCAAACCAAAAATGTGTATTGTGGGCTCGAGCAGCAACTCTGTGTTTGTACTGTCCTGACAAGTCAGAGATAAAGATGTTCTCTAGTTAGTTAAACATTAGAAAATCCCAATCCATTAATCATCAAATCATTTCCTCCTGGCTACACTGGCAGCGCAGGGCCCAAGGACATGCACAACAGCTGAAATAGGTGCAGCAAGCAAATTCTGTGAACGACATGTATAAAATAACGTATTAAAGTACAATGGATTACAATACAATGCATTACCATACAATACCATGGGGTTGGAATAACACTGGTGTTGGTGTTCACAAGAGAACCAACAATCCCCTTCCCAGCTCGCCCTAAGTGCTCCGAGATCCTGCTGTGTGAAGGGGACTATATAAATCCCAAAGAAAATACTATAGATGTTGGAAATCTGAAATAAAAACAGAAATCGCTGGGAACCCTCAGCAGGTCCGGGAGGCATCTATGGAGAGAGAAAAGTGGGTAAACATTACAGGTCGATGACCTTTCATCTATGTTTGTTGTGTTCGTTCAAGGTGTCCTTATCCAGATCCAGACTGGAATTCCCAGATTTGATGGGAATTGGAGGATTTTATAGATGCTGGCACCAGCTTTTTTACTATTTATCGGGTTCTGCGGGATTTCAGGATGAACTTTATTTCTTGTTAACCCGGCTGATCTGGCGCCAACTTGACATCACAATTAATAATTGGCTTTAAAGCTGCAAACGCAATTAAAAGCAACTTGTATTTACGTAGCGCCCTTCATGCTGGGGAGCCAGTGGCGTCTGGCAAGGACTGGTGTGATGAAGGAAAACTGGTAACACATGATGGACAGAACGAGCGAGAGGAAAGAAGATAAGTGGACCAAAAGAGAGTTGGTAGAATGCTCCATAGCCACACTCTGTGTGTATGCCCATTTCTCCTCACGCGGGCTGCGATAACAATAAAAATATCGAATTGTGCAACACTCCCAAAGTTACAGGATTTGCAATTCAGCCTCACAGCACGACTGTGAAAAACAATTTTAACAATTTATTTCAGGTACAGTTTAGGATTAGAGACAAAGAGAGAGAGAGAGAGAGAGACAGAAAGTCAGCACGTAATAATAATCCTGTATTTCATGTTGTGCAGTAATCATGTTGAAGGATCTCAAACGCTCCTCAGTTTTCTGTGAAGTATAGTGAAGTATTTTGTAGGCAAACACAACACCCAATTTGTACACAACAATGTCCCACAAACAACTAACAAAGTGAATGATCACTTCTATCTGATTGTCGGCCAGGACACCAGGAGAAACTCCTGTCTTTTTGAGCAGTGCTGTGGGATCTTTAACCCATAACTTTCTGATCCTGAGGCGAGAGGCTGACACCTGGCTCAGTCAGTATTACTCCTGAAGGCCTTATTCCTGACTGATCTCACAACCTCCCATCGACATTCCTTTTGTTTACTTCTTTTTTGGGGGTCAGCCGGGTGTCTGATGCATGCGGAAACCTGTGCTTAAGATTATCAAACCCAAACTGAGAATTCCTTGCATCCCACCTACACATGGGAATCTCAGAGATAGGTTGTTGGAATGAAATGTGCACTCTCCCTGGACGGATGCCTTCCTGCTTACCTAATTCAGCAAAGTATTAGAGGTAGGTTGGCAAGAGCCAAGGCTTGGGGACCCCAGAGTGTGCGTTGGTCTGATGGAGTCTAACCAGCTAAAACCACATAGATATTGCTGACTTCTGTTTTTATTTCAGATTTCCAGCATCTATAGTATTTTGCCACTCACTTCATGGCTCTTTGTAGGACGTTGGTGTGTGAAAATTAGCTGTTGCGTTCAACCAACAAATACACAGTCACTATACGTTACTGTGAATCCCAGTGAAGCCGGGACCAATGCGAGGAATGTTCTCAGGTGGTCTACCTCATTCAGGTGGTCTACCTCACTCAGGCCTCAATGTTTCATTACAGGAAAGTGACGGTTTAACATTATGGGGGAACCTGAAAAGTCACTGTGCTCAGCGAGTACTGTTTAAAGGAAGGAGCAGGTTATTGATGAGAGGCCGGTGTGGTATGAAGGTGGTTCATTGTCGGATTATTTGGGACACTTGGTCACACCAACACCCACAACCCCACCATCTCCCACAGGCCGTGCTGTGGGCTCCCAGCACTGGTCCCAGTGTGGACAAGGAGAGAGAAACCAGCAGCATTCCTTCTCGTCTCTCAGGAACTGTCTGTCCAGGCAACTTCCCGTGAAGTGGACTGTTAATGATTACAGTGAATCCTCGATAATGATAAAGGGAAGCTGGGCTGATGGAAACCCGTCAATAAACAGCAGAGTTGCAGCTAACAAGTGCTCTCAGGTGCAGAGCCCAGGTTAACCCCTTCACCCCTGACTGCTAAATAAACACAATAAAAGATGGTTAGTGCAATAAATGTGGAGCCTGGCGACAGACAGACTTTATGATTCTTGTTACAGGCGAGACCTCGGCTCCTTGTGAAGCTCTTGGCATCCACTGCGTTTTTTCCCTGCCTTTCTGTCCTTTCACCCTCACCTCAGCCTCTTTTCTTTATCCCCCCACCCCCCACCTTCCCGGTCACTGAGCTCTCCACACAACACAGCACTTTAATAGACTCAGATTTGACCTTGGTTTAATGGCATCACCCACATAGCACTCCTACCAGCACTGCACTGGAGAGTCAGCCTGGACTGTGAGTCTCACATCCCGACATGACGTCGGGGCTTGAACCCATAACCTTTTAACCGGGAGGTGAGAGAACCACAGTCAGGCTGACATCTCCCCCCACCGCACCCGCCCACCCATGCCCTCCGATCCACCACTGGCGGTCGCCCTTTCAGCCAATACGCCCCGAAACCCTGGAACACTCATCCTTTATCCCTCTTCCTAGCCCCTCCTTCCCCATCTTCAGGTTGTACATGTACATGAAGACCTTCCTGTTCGAAAGTACCTACGGTCACCTCCGAGACGTTATATGAATGCAAGTTGTTGTTTTTGTTATTGTTCAAGTTGTGTAATATCAGTCTTGCAGGCAGTGAAATGATGAACTCTGGGTTATCTCCCCCTGATATCAAAGCCATTCGGAGCTTGTTTTGCTGCCATATCCCACTCAGTGTGATAATTGAGCTCTCAAACAGCAAGTGATAAAGCAGCTCATACAGCATCAGCCATTGCGCAGGCAAACGTAAACACTCTGACTGATAGCATCTCAGGCTTCCGGAAACCCTGTGTTATCAGCCTTTGATGGTGTGTGCGGGCAGCTTCTCCCTGTGTGAGTGTAGCGGCACATTAACAGCCTGTGCTGTGCTGTGTGCAGAGAGGCCCAACCTCAGGCATCAGTGTCACAACTCTGCTCCGCTCCGAGTCCCTCCTACATCTCGACCGCAACAGCTGCAGGGCTCTGTGATAGCTCTGTCATACGGGAGCTATTCTACACACTGCTGTGCGTCAGTGCTGAAGGAATCTCAGAGCAGTGCGTATATTGGCAGAATGTCACAACCAGAGCAGTTGTGAGATAGGCACAACACAACATGTGTTCACTGTGCTGCCTCGTATGTAATACCTGCCTTTGACAGAGACCTTTATCATCCTGAACAGTCTCAAAGCACTTTATACTTCATACACTTTACTTTGAAGTGTAGTAATGATTTATGTAGCAGCTATTCTACACAGCAGGATAAATCGCCCATTAATCTTGCGGTTCTAGTGAGTTGAGGAATGGGAGGAGCTCCTGGGCGGAGGACCTTTCACACTCACCTGCACGGCCAGGAAAGGCAGATGGAGTTTTGTTTTACAGTGTGTAACGTGAAGGATGGCACGTGTGTGACATGTCTCAGGACTGCACTGGGACCAGGTGTCAAGTTCAAATCAAGAGGAAGAGATCTCAATGACCATGACCTGCCGAGCCAGAAGTCAGAGTGCAAACCCAGTGAACCAGAGGTCAAAGTACAACCCAGTGCACTAGAGATCAGAGCCATGGAGTTACAACAACAGCAATTTGTATTTATGTAGTGCCCTGCCCAGCATTAGCCGAGCAGGGCAGCGTCCATTGTCCCACAGAGAGCTCATTCTCACTTGTTCCTGTGTCTCTCAATGCTCCGTGGGCCTTTCCAAACATAGTAAAACCTACTGTCAGTTTAGTGGCATATCCAATCTTTATCCCCTCCAGTGTCTCAGACATACCCACCTGGCTGCTCCCTTTGCTCACTGGGCATTGGTCTGCCTCATGCCCCGGTCTACCCACCCCACGAGCAGCTATTCTGCTCCTGTTTTCTGGAACTGCATTGTGGAGTCCCTCCAACATTCTCCCTCTGTCAAGGTCCACCTCAAGATCTTTGACCGATCCATTGGTCATCTTTACATTCCCCACCCTCTGCTCGAGTGTCCAGCCAAGGACTATCTAGTCACAGCCTTGCGATGCCTTCCTGTTGTGTAAGTTTGTAGTGAATTGTGTGAGAAGTGGATGTTCCCTCTCCCAATTCCATTTTAACATTGAAGTGGGAAACCCATCACACTGGACTCCTGGCACATGGATTTCATTGAAGTCACGCTCCAGACACATATCAGTGCTAATAATCTCTACTCCTCGCTTATCATACAGGCTGGAACAACAACAACCTGCATTTACATAGCACCCTTCACATATCACAGAACATTAAAATCATCTCAAATCGCTTCACAGTCTTGCTCTTCTCTACCTCTGCAACCTACTAAATCTTTACTAACCCGTCTGCTCCCTCTGCTCAGTGGGCAGTAGTCTGCTCCATGTCTCCTGTCCTGCCCACCATCGGAACTCCATCCTTCAGCCTTTCTGGCCCCAACCTCTGGAACTTCAACCCAGAGTCCCTCCGCCTCGTCCCGTCCCTTGCTTCATTCAAGGCCTGTCTCAAGACCTTCCTCTTTGACCTTGCCTTCGGCATAAAAGCATAAAAATAAATCCTATATTTTGTTAAAAATTTGAAGCTGTAAAAGTTAGTAAATGTGGTTTCTCTCAGTGTCTCATTTCTCCTATTGAATTAACTGCCACAAGTAAATTATAGTTCAATCGGAAGGTATAAAGCTTCTTTCTGATTTTCCACATGTGCAGATACCCAGCGGCATAAAGCTACACAGAAATAAGCCATTCCACCCAATTAGACCACCAAATAATGGGAATGAGACAGATGAGCAAATCTGCAAGCAGATTTCAGAAATGAAGTGGGACAAGTGGAGCGGGTTTCAGGAGAAGAGCATCTGGAAAATAGTGAGCACAACATCACTAGGTTTAGAGTACTTATGGAAAGGGACAAGGAACAATCAAAGGTGAAGATACTCAACTGGATGAGGCTAATTTCAATGAGTTAAAAAGGGACCTAGCCAAGGTGGACTGGAAAGAAAGATTGGCAGGTAAAACAGCTAAAGAGCAATGGGAAGCCTTCAAGGAGGAGATAGTTCGGGGACAGAGCAAATACATTTCCACAAAGGGGACAGGTAGGGCATCCAGACCTCCCTGGATGAATTAGGAAATTGGGATTAAAATAGAACAGATAAAGGAGGTTTATGATAAATGTCAGGTCCAAAATACAGAAGATAATCAAATAGACTATAGAAAGTATGGAGGAGAACTGAGAAAGGAAATAAGAGGAGCAAAGAGATTGTATGAGAAAAGATTCACAGGTAACATAAAAGGGAACCCTAGGGTATCTTATAAGCATATAAAGAATAAAATGTTAGTCAAAGATAGGGAGGGTCCAATTAGGGACCAAAGAGGAAATCTTCTTGTGGAGGCAGAGGGCACGGCTGATGTACTGAATGAGTACTTTGCATCTGTCTTCACAAAAGAAGAGAATGCAGCCAATGCCAAAGTATCGGAGAAGAGGTGAGAGAAATTCAATAAGATAAGAATAAACCAAGAAGAGGTACTAAAAAGGTCGTCAGTGCTCAAGATAGATAAGTCACCCGGTCTGGACAGGATGTTACTGAGGGATCTAAAGGTGGAAATAACGGAGGCTCTGGCCACAATCTTCAATCTTCCTTGGACACCGAGGTGTTGCCAGAGGACTGGAGGGTTGCAAATGTTACTCCCCTGTACAAAAAGGGGCAGAAGGATAAACCCAGAAATTACAGGCCAGTCAGCCTAACGTCAGTAGTGGGGAAACTTCTAGAGACTATAATCCGGGACAAAATAAATTTTCACTTAGAAAAATATAGGTTAATAAAGGACAGTTAACACAGATTTGTTAAAGGCAAATCATTTCTAACAAACCTGATAGAGTTTTTTGATGAAGTAAGAAATAAGAGATTTGTAAGCAAAACAGAAGCTCATGGTATTAAAGGGACAGTGGCAGCATGGATACAGAACTGTCTGGGAGACAGAAAGCAGAGAGTGGTGGTGAACGGTTATTTTTCTGACTGGAGTGTGCAGTGGTGTCCCCCATCAGTATTGGGACCACTTCTGTTTTTGATCTATATAAATGACCTGGATTTCACCATGGGGAGTATAATTTCCAAGTTTGTAGATGATACTAAGCTAGGAAAAGTAGAAACAGTGAGGAGGTTAGTAGCAGACTGCAAATGGACATAGACAGACTGGTAAAATGGGCCGACACGTGGCAGATGACGTTTAATTTGGAGAAATGCGAAGTGATACATTTTGGGAGGAAGAATGAGCAAAAGCGATATAAGATAGATTGTACAATCTTAAAGGAGGTGAAGGAACAGAGAGACTTGGGGTTTCATATAAGTAAATCTTTGAAGGTGGCAGGACGGGTAGATAAAGCTGTTAAAAAAGCATACGGGATACTGGGCTTTATAAATAGGGGCATAGAATACAAAAGTCAGAAAGTTATAATGAACCTTTAGGCCTCAGCGAGAGACTGTGTTCAGTTCTGGGCACCACATTTTTGGAAGGATGTCAAGGCATTGGAGAGGGTGAAAAGGAGATTTACCAGGATAGTACCAGGAATGAGGGACTTCAGTTATCAGGAGAGGCGAGAGAAGCTCGGATTATTCTCCTTGGAGCAGAGAAGGTTAAGAGAAGACTTAATAGAAGTTTTCAAAATTACGAGGGGATGCGATAGGGTGAACAAGGAGAAACTATTTCTACTGGCGGGTGGGTCGGTAACCCGAGGGCACTGATTTAAAATAGTTGATAAAAGAAGCAGAGGGGAGGTGAGGAGAAATTTTTTCACACAACGCTTAGTTTGTATCTGGAATGCATTGCCTGAAAGGGTGGTGGAAGCCGATTTAATAACAGCTTTTAAGATAGAAGTAGATAATCATTTGGGGAGGACAAGTTTGCAGGGCTATGGGGAGCGAGCAGGGGAGTGGGTTTGAATTGGATAGATCTTTTCAAAGAGCCAATACAGACACGATGGGCCGGATGGCCTCTTTCTGTGCTGTATAATTCTATGATTCTAGTTGCGCCGGTGTTTATACTCCACATGAGCCTCTATGCTCCTAATCCCCCTCTCTAGCCTCCCCTCCATATCCCTCTATGCCCTTCTTCCTCATTTATAATAATCAAAGCATTTCACAAGAGTTTAATCTAAAGCGTAGTGACTGTATTTTGTAGGTGAATGGAGCAGCCAATTTGTGCACAGCAATGTCCCACAAAGAGCTATGAAGTGAATGACTGATTTACTGATTTTATTTGGGGGACTGCTGACCAGAACACTGGGAGAGAAACGCCCTTATCTTTTTTAATAGTGCCGTGGGATCTTTAATGTTCACGTGAACAGACAGAGGGGACCTTGGTTTAACGTCTCATCTGAAGAATTGCCCCTTCAATTCTGCAGTGCTCCCCAGTACCACAGAACACACACAGGCAGAGAGCATGCATTATCACAGGCACAGGAAACAGACACGTGCAGTAATGTGTGTGTGCCTTCACAGATGGATAAAGGATAGGATAAAGGTAACACTTGGCTTGAATCATGCACTCAAGGAAAGAGTTAAATAGGTCCAGAACAGCAAGTGGCTCAGGGAGGGCTGAAGCTGGGACATGGCCAAAAGAAATGAGTGGATCAGACCAGCTGTTGAACACAAAGTTAATTGTGCGTCTAAGTAAATGAATCAATATAAATAATGAGTTATTGTACATAGGTGGAGCTCACAGAGTCAGCACAGACACTTACTGGGTTCACTTACTCACACGCATGACTCTGTGTGACTGAAAGGTCTCAGAGTTTTATAAACGAGCTCCTGATTAGGGTACTCACTAAAACCATCAACTGATTGGTAAATGGCTGGGGGTTTGCGGGGGTGGAGCAATAGAAAGCCAAGTGCAGGAGTTTAAAGTGACCGGCACTGAACAGCAGAGGATCAAAGAGGATCTTTTGGGACTTGGCTTCAAATTTAGCCCAGGGTGAGGGGATTCCTGCTCCAGCTGCTGAAGACCCCACTGAAAGCCTTTCTACTCAGTCTTAATGGGCTCTTAGAGAACAATATTTCATAGCTTGTCGGACGTCGCTGTGCACAAAGCTGGCTGCTGCATTTCACCCACAAAACACAGTCACTACACTTTACAGTGAATCCTGTGAAGCGCTTTGAGATGTCCTCTCGACGTGAAAGGTGCCGTATCAAATTATTACAGTAAAGATTGGCCATATTTCACCATAGATTTGGAGTTGGCATCCAGAGAGCACTTAAATGCGGTGAGTACAGAACTGCTCATTCTGATGTGAAAGTGCTGTAATAGAGAAAATCCTCCAAAGTGGTATCACTCTGATCCTGTTATTAAATGGAGCAGCTTGGCTCAGTTTGTAGCACTTGCACCTCTGAGTTAGAAGGTTGTGTTTTCAAGCCACATGTCAGGGTTTGAGTTCATAGTTTGGTTAACACTCGAGTAAAGTGCTGGGCGAGTGCTGCATTGTCAGAGGTGTCCTACTTTCGATCCAACTCATAAACTATTTGATAAGGGAGTGTCTCCCTGGCCAACAATCCTCCTATTAATAGGTTTTTCACGTCATGTCCCAATTTGAGGGACGTCACTGGAGTAGATTAGGAAAAGGCCCTATTAAAACCATTGTACACAGAGCCCCAGACTTCAACAACAACAACTTGCATTTATACAGCGCCCTTCACTGTATCTCGGAGCGCTTAATTCCACATAAATGACCTATGATGGTGCTCACTCTTCCCTGGAGCTGTCTACTTCGCCATCTCAATTCTCTCATTTTCCTCTTCGTGTTTAATTCAATTCCCTTTTAAATCTTCTTATGGTCCTTTGCTTTAATAACCACTTGTTTCAGAGTGTTCCATGCTCTGATGACCCTCTGTGTCAAAAATCATGTTCCGCTTAATTCCTCCAGTCGGTTTATTATGATAATAATCCCTGCATTTGATACATCACCTAAAGCCACAAATCGACTCAAACACTTTACAATAATGTAGTGACTGTGTAATTGTCGCCTTGTGTGGCAGCCAATTGGCACATAGAATGTCCCCCAAACAGCCATGAATTGAATGGCAAACGTAGTTGGTGGCCAGGACACAGGGAGGAACTCGTTTCTCCTCACTTATCAGATTTCCAGTTTCAGTTACATTTGATTTTATAATCTTTAAATTGAACTGTAATTTTACCCCCTACCCCACCTCCAGCTCGGAATGTCTGGGAAGCACCAGAGACACAACGACTTGCATTTATATGGCACCCTTCACCTAGAATAATGCCTCAGAGTGCCTCATAGTGATGGCATTGGTGATGGGATTGGACGCTGAGGAGGGGGAGGTGATTAGGGTGTGGTCAAAGGGACAGACTTTCAAATGGGATTCATAGATAGGTATAGAGGGTGTGAGATGGAGGGAGTTCCAGAGGTCGGTGTGGGGAGGGGCAAAAGAAAATCACTGAAATAGGGAGAGCAGCAAAGGGTGTAGGAAGTTCTAGCTGAAGGTGGTGATCTTGAAGTTGATCGGTTGGGGGACAGGGAGACTAGTGTCTCTGGTCACTAATGTCCCGCAAACAGCCATGAAGCGAATGACCAATTTTTATCTGAAGGATTGTTGGCCCACAAATATACGGTCAATTCACTTTACAGTATATCCTGTGAAGCGCTTTGAGATGTCTAGAAGACGTGAAAAGCGCTATATCAAATGCAAGGATTATTATTATTATTATTGTAACCCAGTCAGGACAGAATATTTAACAAATCAACCTGTTCATATAATTAACTAACCACAAATGTTTGCTCAAGCTAAGAACATTGGCACAAAGGCCAATTTACTGTTTGCTGCATGACCAGTTTGGAATAGATGAATTGACAAGAATATTTCGATCTCTTACTAAAACGGCCTGATTCAGTCGCTCACGCTCTCCCCTCAGCGTCAAACGGTTGAGGGTTCAAGCCCCAAGTGGAGGCCTTTGAGCTCACACTCTTGGCTGACACTCCAGTGCAGTGCTGGGGGTACACTGCATTGTCAAAGTGCCGACATTCAGATGCCACATTAAACCGAGTCCCGTCCGCCTGTTCAGGTGGATGTTAAAGATCCCAATTTTTATCTGAAGGATTGTTAGCCAGAAGAAGTCCAAGAGAAATTCCTTCTCTTTTCGAATAGCCCTATGAGATGTTTAATCTTTAATGTTCACCTCAGTTTAACATCTCTTCCGAAGGACGTCACCTCAACAATGTAACACAAAAAGAGAGGGGAATTTATCTCCCCCAGTTTCCTGGCCGATAATCCGTCACATAAATATGATCATTTACCGATTGGTTGTTTGTGAGAACTTGCCTTGTCACATTTGCCTACAAAATACACAGTCACTATACTTTACAGCAATTTCTGTACAGTGTTTTGAATTATTTTGATGTCATAGGTGTAATATAAAATTGCAAGAATTATTATATTATAGAAGGCAAAATGAACAATTTAACAATAATAATAATATAATACTTGGATGACTTTCTTCCTGCCCGTTGCTAAGTGTTGCACAGTTTTAAATGTCTGGTTAGTTTGATGTGAAAAGTTTCAAGCTCCTGAGGATACTTATCGTGCCCTCTCCCTATCTATGCTCCGTTGATGTAATTGACATCCTTCCAACATGGAAGGCACTACTGTATATAAATGCAATTTGTTGTTGTTGTTTAGGTGCTTTTATTACTCTCCCTCCCATGGTTTGAGTCTGTTTTTCCCTTCTCTTCATCTATTGCAAAAGGATAAGAGTAAATACAGCTGGTGTAAGCTGAGCAATGGGAGGAGGCTGGGAAGGGACCTACTGTTTGTGGGACACTGCTGTATGCAATTGTCTGCCATGTTTTGCCCACAAATATACAGTCAATTCACTTTACCTTATATTCTGTGAAGCGCTTTGAGACGTCTCGACGAAGTGAAAAGGGCTATATCAAATGCAAGGATTATTATTATTATTAATCTTTAATAGTTGGCAATAACCAGGCAGTGCAGACATTCAGACGTCAAACCTCGAGCCATGGATACAATCATTGTCACTGTGGAAGATTCCTTCTTCACATGAACACAAGTCTGGATAAAGAAGGCCCTTCGGACCATTTGACCTTATTCTGCCTGAATACCCTTCTTTTGGATACCTTTCCTGTCCTCCCCCCTCCCCTCATCCTCCTCCGCTTTCACTCACAGCTCCAGCTGGAATTATCAGATGCTTTGGGACGTCCACACAATGCTAAAGGGGCTGTGTGAGTGTAAATTGTGTTGTACCCAACGATCCTCCCATCACATCATCATTTCTCCCACAAAACACACAGTCACATCACTTTATACTTTACTATATCCTGTGAAGTGCTTTGATACGTCTGAATGACATGATATGGTGCTGCATCAGAGTATAGCAAGAATTTTTATTATTATTAAAATAACAATTTTATCAACCTTGGGGTATTTAATAAACTAATATTCTGATATCCTGATATTGGAGGCTGCTTTGGAGCGTGAATGTAAGGTCAGTCCCAACACTGAGGTAAAGCTCCATATCTGAAAAGGTTGTCATGTTCATTTGAAACAACCGACACTGCCAAACCCACTGACCGTGTATACGAAAGCTCAATTGTCTTTTGAATAGAAACGTCATAAAATTGAACAAAATCTACATAATGTACAGTTTTTCTAAAACGCGCTTGTTCCTTCCCATGGGAAACAATGGAAGCTCACCCAAGGCTGCCCAGTGCCCAGCACGGCCTGACCGGTCAGTGTGACTCCAGTGTGCAGCAGTGCTCCACTAGTTTCCAACAGGAGCGACGAACTGTGCTGGAGAGTATGAGAAGGAATATCTCCAGGGCAAACGTAAAGACTTGAAAACATCCTATAAAAAGTTGTAAAAAATACATGTGAGAAACGTCTTTGGATGTGTTTACAGAACCATTCAGAGGAGGCCATTCAGTCCTATGAATGTGTCTGTGTTGGTGCTCACTCCCCACTGGAGCTCTCCGTTCTAATCCCATCCTCTGCTCTTTCCCCATCGTGTCTGTGCTGGTGCTCACTCCCCCACTAGAGCTCTCTACTCTAATCCCATTCACTGCTTTTTCCCCACAGACATTTATATTTATTTTTCCTTAATTATTTTTCCTCAATGATTTATACAATTCCTTTTTAATTGCTATTTGCTGTTACTGGAAAGTCTCTCATGCTAAAGCTCCCAATGTCTTAACAACACTGAGAAAGTGAAGCCAGAACCAGATATATCAAGGCAACAGAACAATAGGGCACAGGTTCAAAGGCCAAAATTTCATTTAAAAATCATCTTGATTCCATGATGGGGGGACAGTAAGGATGGTGTTCTGGAAGATGAGATCAGATGGGCTGAGGGGCCTCCTTCAAGTGCTCATCAAGGGTACAAATGATGTCCTCTGTCTCTGTGACCAGGGTTCCCTTCTGCCTCCTCATCCGCTGCTGTTAATAGAGTGGGGGCGTAGTAGCTGAAAGCACGGCCGCCGATGGTGGCGCGGAGGGGGCGAGGGCCCAAAGGTAGCTGCAGATGGCCGATCGGAGGCTGCTGGTGGTGGAGTGGGGGATTAAGCAAATCGGATAGGTAGGGAGGTGTGAGGGCATGAAGGGATTTGAAAATGAATGAGAGGATCTTGAAGTCGATTCGTTCGGCAATTGGGAGCAGGGCAGCCTGGCAAGGACCAGTGTGGGGGGTACGAAGTTTTGTGCGGGTGAGTGTTCGTGCGGCAGAGTTATGAATTAATTTAATTTTGTGTATGTTGGAACTGGGGAGACCAGCGAGGAGGGCGGTTGAAAAGACCAGCCAGGAAGTGACAAGGGCTTGGGCGAGGGTTTCAGTTGCTGTGGGTGTGAGGTATTGGTGGAGGCGGGCAATGTGGCAGAGGTGGAAAACAGCAGTCCTGGTCAGGGAACGGTCCTGAACAAGATGGAAGCCATCCTCCTTGGCTCCCATCACCGTCTTCTCACCTGCAGCTCTGAACTCCCTAACCTCCCCGGCCGAGCTTTCAGTCTCCCCCAAACTATACACAGCCTTTGTGTCAGGTCTTATGGTGTTCATTTCATTGAATTTGAGTTGAGTGATGGTTGGAATTCAAGCTCGAATCCTCCTGATTGCAAGGTGATTGAGGGGGCAGTCTTCCACAATTCTGCTCCATCTTAAGTTTGAAGTGAACAGGGTCAGAGAGGGTGGGCGCAGGTTCATCTCTAACGTTCTGTGTTTCCCTGTGAGTCACTGGTGTGTTGTGCAGGCTATTGTCCTGATGCTGCTCAGCGTTACACTGGATGCTTGAGGGAAGGGGAATCAGCCAAATAATAAAACTCACATTGAGTTATAATGACTAGACCTGAGTTTTATTACCTTGGGTAATAAAAAATATACAGTGAAGTCACTTTACAGTATATTCTGTGAAGCGCTTTGAGACGTCTGGAGGTCGTGATAAGGAACTATAAAAGATTATTATTGAGTGAAAGTCGAGTTGCTTTATACCCAAAAATCTATGGTCAGCCATAGAACCACATGGGAAGCCAGGGAAATGCAATAAGAATAGTAACTAATAATAATAATTTTTCTATTTTATACAGTGTTAAAACATCTCAAAGCGCTGTAAAGTTACTATGATGTGCAGTGACTGTGTTTTGTGGGCGAATTCAGCAGCTAATTTGTACAGAGCACCACCATCCCACAAACAATTATGAACTGAGTGACCCACACTGGACAGAATTAGCTGTGAAGTGCTTTGAGATGTTTTGATGCTGTATCACATTGAAGGATTATTAAAACCCATGTTGATGGCCATTGCGCACAGTGTTTGATGGGATCCAATGCTTCGCTCCCACTATCTTTGTGCTCCACTGTGTGAACCACATTGTTCCTGGATTTCCCATCATCTGGACATGATCACAAATTGGGCACCAGCACTAGACAAGCTCTGAATTCCTCATTCCCACACCCCCACTTCTCCACTCTCCCCTCCTTCCCCACTCTCCCTAACTTCCCCCCTCCCCTAATCCCTCCCTCCCTCAATCCCTCCCTTCCTCACTCCATCCTCCACAACTTTCCCCCTCCCCAACTCCCCCTTTCCCCACTCCTCGCTCCCCCCTTCTCCCCCCAACCCTGAGTCGTTCCCTCCAAGTTGCTGACTGTGTGCCGGGACAGTTTATTGTTCTAATTTGCTATCTGCCGTTCACAACTGCAATCCCATCCCCAGGACCAGGCGGGTTGTGACAGCCCAGGGCCAGGCGGGCGGGCATGTATTTGCTGGAGGGGCTGAGGGTGATTCCCACCGGGCAGCCCTGATGGTTGGAGTGATTGTCACATGTAAACGGACAGAGACACAGGGCAGGCAGGGCACCAAACTCAGCAGGGAGAAAAACAAACCCTCTCACAGCGAGATGTGCTCTCTGAGACACTGGCAACTTTCAACACCTGTCACTCAGACTTACTGCACAGTTGTGTATATCTTGCTGTTATTGACTGACTCACATTAAGCTGATTGTGGATTGATGGTACAGGACGGTGGGAAAGCCCTCAAGGGGGATGAGGCCATCAACGTCTTAGCTCTGCTGCTCCTTGTCAACCTGGTTCAGTTGGTAATGCTCTCACCTCCAAGTCCGGAGATTGGGCGTTCAAGCCCCAATTGGGGACTTTGGACTTGAATTCTAGGCTAACACTCCAAAGCAGTGCTGAGGGGGCGTTGTGTTATTGCAGTTGCTGTCCTTCAGATGAGACATTAATCCGAGCTCCTGTCTGCGCCTGAAGCGAGTTTTTGAACAATTTCAGATACGAGAGAGAAGGAAAACCATTTTCACTGGATCGTGGAAGTTTGAGAGGAGACCTGGCAGAGGTGTTCACCATTAGGAAAGGTTGTGAGCAGGTAAATAGTGGAGAAACTATTTGTGTTAGTCAGCGAGTTGATAACTAGAGGGCATTGATTTAGGATCGTCACCAAATGAAACAAAGGGAGAGGAGAGGTTCCAAGAGTTGCTTTACACAGAGAGTCACTGAGAGATGGGAACAAATCTACAATTGTTTTTTTATAAAAAAGAACTGGACAAATATTTTAAAAGGAAAATATGGAAGTGGAAGGCAGGGAGTGGAACTCAATGGATATCATAATCCTTGCATTTGGTATAACGCCTTTACATCAGGGCAACATCTCAAAGTGCTTCACAGGATTTATTATAAAGTGCAGTGACTGTGTATTCCTAGGTGAATGCAGCAGCCCATTTGCAATGTCCCACAAACAGCAATGGAGTGAATGACCAATTTCATCTGTGGGATTGTTGACCAGGACACCTGAAGTCCCTTCTCTTTCCCCAAGAATGCCAGGGCATCTTGAAGGTCCACTTGAACAGGCAGACAAAAGCTCGGTTTAACATCTCATCAGGAGGACAGCACCTCCAACATTGCAGCACACCCCCAGCACTACACCGGAGTGTCAGCCTAGATTGTGAACTCAAAGAACCGATGTGGGTTTTGAACCCATAACCTTCTGATTCAGAGGTGAGAGCGCTACCAGGCTGACAGCAGCCTTACAGCTCTAAGAGCACTCTAGGACACCACCCTGCATGAGGGGGCTATATAAATGCAAGTTGTTGTTTATAGAGAGACAGCGCAGCTATGGTGGCTGAATGGCCCCCTTTGGTGCTGTAAAACTATCTTGTTCTACGGAAATATGAAGGATCAGGTTTTGTACTCACTTTACTGAGGTACACAGTGTACAGTGCAGATTGTGTCTCCTCATTCAAGCAACTGCTCAACCTGAACAATGTTGTCGGGGTCCCCATGCCTTGTCTAATACTCTCCGTAGTTAGGTAAGCAGGACTGTCCCTCCAGGGAGAGAGAGAGAGAAAGAGAACGCATTCCATTCCCACAATCTATCTCTGGAATTTCCATATTGGGAGGCAGGGAAATCCCAGCTTGGTTTGGAGACTCTTAAGCTGGTGATGGGTTTCTGCACGTGTCAGACTTCCGACCCCCCCAAAAAAAATGCTGTCAGGTGGAGGTGTTGGCAGGGGGTGTGGGGGAATGGGGGCTGAGGGGGATCCTCAAGTGAGTTAATAGCAGCACTGAGACTGTAAAAAAAAAACAAAATGGTGCACTTTCCCCATTGCAAATCTGCAGAATTGGCCGTGTGGGTCAGTGCTGCGGAACATCAGGGAGGCTCCACAGTTTGGGCTGTGCTTGTAACCCCCAGACAACCAGCGAGCGAGTTCTCAAGCTCAGTGTCGGGGGGGAGGGGGCAGGCTGGCACACCGCTGGCACTGCATGAGGGCAGGGTGACCCTGGCCACCTCACACAGGTAGAGGGGCAGGGGAGGGGAACGGCTGTGCGGGCCAGGCCAGGGACAAATCAACAGCAACGAATAAATGAAATAAATTAATGGGTAAAATCGAGTCGAGTTTAACTTGAGAACTTTGAAATGAATCGTTTAGGTCTGAAATTCCACTCGGTTTTACTTACCTTGTGAGACTGTTCTATCTCAACATTTAAAATCACGTGGGAATGTGGGATGTTCTTAAATTCAGCCTGAATTAGGATTTGGGAATTCTGTGTCATCTGTGTCATCTCAGGGCAAAACAGTGGAATTTTAGCTCAATTAGTGAACTCACTTGTGATGCACTCAAGAGAACAAGGGGTGAGAGTCTGACATTCTGTGTGATATTTAGCACATCGAATGCTGCATTTTTCACTCCAAGATTGATTGTAAAGCATCCATCTCAGGTACATCCGGGAAGAGCATGTCTTGGAATTGAATGCCTGAGATGATAGGAATCTTATGTTGTCTCAACAGTAAATAATAATAATATAATAATAACAATAATAATAAGCCATACATTTGATACAGCGCCTTTCACAGGATTTTCCTCTGGAGGTATATTCACATGGCTTCGGTCTTACGACTCACCCCAGCAACATCATTGTGCAGTCTGAATATTTAAAGAGGGTAAAATAAGTTAAAAATATCCTTTTTAACATTTACTGTGAAGTGCAGTGACTGTGGATTTTGATGGAGAATATGGCAACTGGTTTGCACACAGCAATGTCCTGCAAACAGCCATGAGGTGAGAGGAGTTTTACAGCAAGTTTGTTTGATTGAAGTTTGAAGGAAAATGTTGGGCTGATTGAATACACTTTGTGACATCCTGCAGAGAATACAGGGTGAGTGCCCGAGGCTAACAGGGTGTCTGTCACATGTGGAAACCCATCACTATGATCAACCAAGTGTCTAATACATGTGGAATCTATTCCCCGTGATCAGTCAGTGTCTGACATTTTACACACGCCATGCTAAAGAATCTCCAAGTTAGACGAGTGAGTTTCGTAACTTTGCCCGACTCTGCCACCACCTCACACCTCAGGCACTGAAACTCTTATTCATGCCTTCATCACCTCCAGGCTCGACTATGCAAACGCCCTGCTTGTCTACCTTCCCAACTCTTCCCTCCACAGACTGCAGACAATCCAGAACTCTGCAGCCCGTGTCCTCTCCCACACTAAACTCCATGACCCCATCTCCCCCATTCTCGCCAGACTCTGTCCTCCTTCAGAGGATCCAGTTCAAAATCCTGGTCCTCACCTACAAAGCCCTCAATGTCCTCGCCCTACCCTATCTCTGTGACCTCCTAACCCCCTACCAACCCGCCTGCTCCCTCCGTTCAGACGGCTCCGGCCTGTTCCACGAGCCCCAACCCACCCGCCCCACCATTGGCAGGAGAGCCTTCAGCCACTCTGCCCCAACCTCTGGAACTCCATCCCCCAATCACTCCGCCTCGCCCCCTCCTTAGCCTCCTTCAAGTTCCGCCTCAAAACCCTCCTCTTCAACCATGCCATCGGCCACCCCCCTTCCCCTCCCCTCTCCCCCCTGACCCCAGCTCGGGTCTGAAATGCTGTATACTGTCCAGCGCCTTGGCATGTCTATCACAATCGCTATAAGGCGCTATACAAATGTAAACTTGTTGTTGCTGTTTCACATATACATGAAAGTTTTCCATTGTCTGGAACGGAGCGTGGGGCCTACACTGCTTACTGAACCCTGGGGAGTGTTAGGCTCAGGTTAGCGAGAGTAAAGCTTGTAGGGGGGGGGGGGGGTGACGCCCAACGTGTGCATTGGGGTAATTTCTGGAGTTTAACCATGTAAAACAGCTCGCTTAGCTGATGCCGTCAGGCAAGCTTCCCACCGCTTGTCCAGCAAGGACCACCCTACCCGGGACAGGGTTGACAAGTTCAAGTGGGAGAATCCCAGCCCCAGGGACTGTATTTTGAGAACAATTTTTGTTTGTAAAGTTGCTGCACAATAAGAGAAGCTGCACCTGGCCTGTACTCACACGGTCACACGTCTCTGGCACAAACAATAGTCTCTGTCCATAAATCACTGTAACCAGCCTGGATTAAACAGCCACTGCTAAACTGGGCATTTTGATCAATTTAATATTGTCACTGCAGTTCCATTTCAGACAATATATTTCAGTACAGTTCAATATCGCAAACTCCAACAAATCACAGGTTTTAGGTCATGTTTGGAGCCTTCTGAACTTCGTAGAAATTATAGAGGTTTTTATTATTCCTGTGGCACCAGGGACAGGATGTTATCAGACAGCACAGCCTGTTCTTGGTCGGGCACATGTTGAAGATCCAAAAAGAGAAGAACAACAAATTACATTAAAACAGAGCCTTTCACGATGGGAGGACATCCCAAGGCAGTGGACAATGCACTCGAGATGAGGATTGGAATCAGGAGGGGTGGAGGGCAGGGAAGGTGGGGGTGGGAGTTTGGCCGAAGGCATGGTTAAAGAGGAAGGTCTTGAGATGAGTCTTAAAGGTGGGAAAGGCAGTGGGGCTCTGGGATGGAGTTCCAAAGGGTGGGGGCAGAAAGGCGGGGGACCATCGATGGTGGAGCGAGCATGGCGGGGGACATGGAATAGGCCAATGCCTGCCGAATGGAGCGAGTGAACAAGTAGGTATGCTATTAAGAGGTCAATGACGATGAGGAAAAGGGAGATTCTCTTTCCTGGTGTCTTGGCTGACAATCCCCCAGATAAAATCATTCATTCACTTCATGGCTGTTTGTGGGACATTGCTGTGGGCAATGCCTACTGTTTTTGCCCATAATGTGCACAGGTCTCCAAGCACATCACAGGGTTCACTGAAAAGTGTAGCGACTGTGTATTTGTAGGCGAACGCAGCAGACCAATTTAAACACAGCACACAGTAGCACCATGGGATCTTTGACATCTACCCGAACAGGCAGACTGGACCTCAGGTTAACATCTCATCTGAATGACTTCACCTCTGACAATGCAATGCATCCCCAACACTCTGTGAGTTAAAGTCCCAATGTGGGGCTTGAAGACATTAGAAGCAAGAGTGCTATCAACTGAGCCAGACTGACAGAAGCATTGTTATCACAAAAGAACTTACAGAAACAAACGGCTGCAAATTAAGACTGTATTTAAGAACAGTTTAAGCCTTAGCCCTGGGGCAGTTTCTCACTTGAAGGGAGCAGAATAAACTTGTTTCACCCAGTGCTTCCACCGTTTGGACTTCAGGGCAGGTTACAGACAGATCCTAGACAAACTGATTTGAATCCAAGAATTGTATGTCTTTTTCCAGATAATTTCTGCCCCTCCTCTCAGCAAACGATTGTGATCTGGCACTCGCCAAGCTAACAGCCTTGTCATGCTCTCTTTATAAGATTGTGGCTATCTCCTCTGATTATCCAACAACAACAACAACAAAATTACATTTATAGAGCGCCTTTCACGTCGGGAGGACGTCCCAAAGCTCTGAGTTTACCTGTAACTTGTAAGCAATTTGTGCTGAGTATTGAATCCAGGTCACTTATACTCACAACGAACAGATGTCAGCCTGGCTCAGTCTGTAACACTCTCGTCTGTGTCTGAGATCCACCTCGGGACTTTGAGCTCACAGTCCAGGCTGACAGTCTAGTGCAGTGCTGGGGGAGTGCTGCATTGTCGGAGGGGCCATCCTTCAGATGAAACATTAAACCAAAGTCCTGTTTACCTGTTCAGTGGATGTTAAAGATTCTATGGCACTATTAACAATGAGAAGGGAGTTTCTCTCTCCTGAGGTCCTGGCCAACAATCCCCCAAAATAAAATTGATCACTGACTCCATGGCTGTTTATCGGATATTGCTGGGCAAATTGACTTTGCTTTTATAGAATCATAGATTCATAGAATCTTACAGCACAGAAGGAGGCCATTCGGCCAATTGTGCCTGTGCCGGCTCTTTGAAAGAGCTGCCGACTAGTCCCACTCTCCCTCTCTAACCCCCATGTAAATCTTTCCTTTTTAAGTAGCCATCCAATTCCCTTTTCATCTACAAAATATCCAATCACTGTATCTGACACAAAGCTATAATGTGTTCTGTTGTTGTAGGCATGTTGTTAAATGCAAAGATTTAAAAAAACTTAATGTGTCCACCATTGTGGCGCAGGGAGTGCTATAAAGGGACTGTTGGTTAGACCTTAGTTGGAGACTGGGTTCAGTTCTGGGCTTCACTGCAGGAAAGGTGTTTAAGCCTTTGATCATCACTGGCATTAGTTATGAGAAGAGATTGGAGAAGTTGGATGGGTTTTCATTGGAGCAGAGAAGGTTGAAAGGGGAACCTGATAGAGGTGGACATGGTGATGAGGTAGAAGCTTCTCCATTGTTGGGGAGTCAGACACAGATGTAAGAGAGGCACAAGAAAGGTGAAAGGAGAAATATTTTCCCTTGGGGAGCTTTGGTGATGTAGAATGTCCTGTCAAGTAAGAAGATAGAGGCAGAATCCAGTTTGGGTTTCAAGAGGGAAGTAGAAAGGGGCTTGAAGGGGAATGGAGTGGTGGTGGGGTTGTGGGGAGTCAGTGGAATTGAATGAACAGCTCGCTCCGAGTGCCAACACAAATTTTTTGGGCTGAATAGCCTCGCTCTATGTTGCAAATGTCTATGATGTCATGAGCAGGAACCCTACCTGGTTTTCCTCTCACTAACCCTGGGAAGGCTCTGGCCAATGTAGCCTCCCCCAAGCAGCCTCACTGAGTCCAGCAAACTCAGCACAGAACCAGCGAGCTCCTGGTGCGTTATCCACAGCCCCGTCCACCCCGCCATCAGGGCTGCCACACAGATTGTTATTAACAGGAAGGTTTCGACACAGAGGTTGCCGTGAGCTATTGATGGGCTGGCAGTGCCAGGGGAGGTGCGGGCAAGGGTCAGATGTAATGGAAGTTGGGAGGAAGCAGCCATTGAACGAGAAAGCTTCTCTAAAGCAACAGCCAATATGTGCTTATAGCATGCCCAGTGGCTTGGGACGGCCTCCCAATATGAAAAGCGCTATACAAATGTAATTTTTCTATTTTTCTTATTATAGCACTCCAGGTAACAGCCTCCTCAACTCTTGCAGTGACTGTGTACCTGTGTGAAACTGGTCAATCTTGTTAGAAACAGAGCCTATTTCTCTCTGCACCTCCTATTGTTGGCAAAGCCTCCTCGGTTACACATGAAGTTGTGTGTTTATTGGTGGCCTCTCTGTCCTGGGGGAGGAATTGTCCAGAACGTGCTGATTATGAGTATTTAGTTTCTGCCAGGAAAATATGTGATTTGCATGTTGCTAATACAAGGAAACCTCAACATACCTCAGTGAGAATCAGCAGGAAACCACTCGACACAGACACCTCACACACTCACTCTCACACACACACTCTCTCACACACACACACTCACTCACTCTCACACTGACCACGGATACTCATCACACATATTCACTGACTCAGTCACACACGCACACATACACTCACTCTTACACTAACCACACACACACTTGTTCTCACACACACTGACCACACACACTCACTCACTCTCTCACACATACATAAACACTGACCACACACACTCACTCACTCCCTCACACACACATAAAAACACTGACCACACACATTCACTCACTCTTACATACACTGACCACACACACACACGCACACACCTACTGACCATGCACACTCACTCACTCTCACACTGACCATGGATACTCAAATTCCTGAATTCTGCCTTCATTTGGAAGCTGTTTTTTCTTTAACAAATGCAGAAAACTGGCTTCTAAACAAAGACTGAATTCGAGAACTTTCCACAATTCTGTGTCAATTTAAATTTTAAAGCAAAAACCTGAGGTTTGAGGTGCGGAGTGTGACAGAGCTGATGGATGGTCCTAGCTGTGTAGCTTCACCATGAACCACAAGGCTGGGAATCATACCCGGCTTGAGAACGCCAGGCACTCAGCTGGCAATGGTGGAAATGGGCATTTTTAATGTACAGGACTGAACGCAGGGTCGACCATCCAACAACTGAGCTCAATAATTGATCATGTGTTTAGGAATGCTTATAAGGAGCCCACATAAATGTTACTGGTCTTGTTCAAACCCCACATTGATCGAGGCTGACACCCCCAATGCAATGCTGGGCGAGTGCTGCGTTGTTAGAGGTGCTGTCCTTCAGATGAGACGTTAAACTGAGGTCCTGTCGGCCTGTTCAGGCGGATGTTAAAGATCCCATGGCACCATTCGAAAAGAGAAGGGAGTTTCTCTCTCCCGGTGTCCTGGCCGATAATCCCCCAAATAAAATTGGTCACTCACTTCATGGCTGATGTGGGACATTGCTGCGTGCAAACTGGCTGCCACATTCACCTACAAAACACACAATCACTAAACTTTACAGGGAACACTGTTCAGCAAGTGCCTTGCAGTGTTTTGATGTTTAAGTTCTATAACTAATGAAGGGATTATTATTAATAATAATAATACATCCAACCCATATTGTTTTGGATATGGTGCTGATCTAGTTGGTGCGGTTTAGAAAGGGTTAATCTCGAGGTGGGGAGGAGACTGTAAAGCTGTGAATGTGAAAGAGTGAACAGATCCCAGCAGAGGAAAGCAAACAGTGGCTTGTGTCAGTTGAATATTTATGCACAAGTAATTTAACACACTTTAATAGTATCTGGAATTGAGATAAGAGATGTGCAACATTCGCCAGCTGTCCGTGGACTTAGAGAAATGAGTCAGTATTTAAAGGCTCCACGAACTCTCCAACAGCAACATTCGGCAAATCCTCAGCCGAATACTGACCATCAACATACCATGGTCAGCCGTTGTCTGACACACACGGAAACCCAACACCATGATCAGCCGGTGTCTAACACACACGCAACAATAGCAACAACAACAACAATTTGCATTTATATAGCGACCTTCCCACAGGTAGCGTCCCGGAGCGCACATGGAAACCCATCACCCCGGTCAGCCAGTGACTGGCACACCCAGAAACCTATAACCATGATGAGCCGGGTATCTGACATACATGGAAACCCATCACCTTGATCAACCAGTATCTGACACACACAACAACAACAACTTGCATTTATATAGTGCCCTTTCACGTGGGGTAGCACCCCGGAGCGCACACAGAAACCCATCACCGTGATTAAGGCTTTCCTAACCAGACTGAGAGTTCCCCATATGCCTTCCACCTGCACATGTACATCTCCCAGTGACTGGTCTGCTCCTCCAAGTCCTGCCGATGAACCAGGCTGGGTTGTGCTGTCATCAGCGGTGGCCTGGAATACTGCAGACCCACCTGGCTCAGGAACCGGGCTAGAGGCCGCCACAGGGGGTGACTTGATTCTCGCATTCCGTTGCCAAACACGTCACATTGGAGCCACTTCAACCTCAAGGAGAAATGTTGGGCAAGTTTCCTTATTTCACACGCCTCTGTTTACCCAGCAGTAAGTAGGAACCTGGTTGTTAGCCAATTGGCGGATCACTTTTCCGGGGGTAATAATCCCTTCAAAAAATAACATAATAATAATTTGGTCACTCAATCCATGACTGTTTATGGGACGCAATTGGCTGCCGCGTTTTGCCTACAAAATATACAGTCAATTCACTTTACAGTGTATTTTGTGAAGAGCTTTGAGGCAACAACAACAACAAAATGACATTTGTAAAGCACGTCGGGAGGACATCCCAAGGCCTGAACAGTCAGGGATCAGGACCCGAGCGTTGGGCCGCAGGGTTGGGATGAGGGAGGGCAGAGGGTGTAATAGGGCAGCTGAAGGCACGGTCAAAAAGGGGGTATTGAGCCATGCCTTGAAGGAGGCAAGAGAGGGAATAAGGTGAAGGGATGGAGTTCCAAAGAGTGGAGGCAGAAAGGCTGAATGTGCCGCTGCCGATGGTAGGGCGGGTTGGGTGGGAGGCCTGGAGCAGGTTGGAGTCTGCTGAATGGAGGGAACGGACAGGTTGATAGGGGGTCAGCAGATCAGAGAGGTAGGAGGGGGCAAGGCCGTGGAGGTGCCTTGAAAGTGAGGACAAGGATTTTGAATTCTATCCTCTGAGGGACGGGGAGTCAGTGGAGCCGGGCGATGGTGGGGTTGATGGAGTCACGGAGACTTGTGCAGGAGAGGACACGAGCTGCAGAGCTCTGGATGATCTGCAGCTTGTGCAGGGAAAAGTTGGAGAGGACAACAAGGAGGGAGTTTCCATGGTCGAGCCTTGAGGTGACGAATGCATGTATGACGTCTCAAAAACGTGATACGGCACTATATCAAATGCAAGGATTATTATTATATATAATTCAGGGGGTGAACAGGTCAGAGCCTATTGTTAACTATTGTTAGTTTCTTCCATTTTTTACTTTAATGTTTGCTACTTGGGATGTGCTCCTGATGTGGAATGCACTACAGTACTGTATGTAAATTTAAGAGCTATTCGAATTTACAGGCAATTTTATTTCTGTTTTTCCCTGGCAGCCAGGAGGAAGCAGAGCACAGTTCTTGCTTGCTCTATTCCCATCATGTCTTTGCCGGTGCTTACTCCCCACTGGAGCTTTCTACTCTAATCCCAACACCTGCTCTCTTCTCATCGTGGAGTCCTATAGCTCAGTGGTTAGGTCACTCACCACGCAAGCGAGAGACCTGAGTTTGATTCCCGGCAGGGCGAAACATTGGGCAAGTTTCCTTACTCTATACACCTCTGTTCACCTAACAGTAAGTGGGAACCCGGTTGTTAGTTCCTTGGCGGATGGCTTTTTTTTATTCCTTTAGAAAAATAATAAATTGGTCACTCAATCCACGACTGTTTGTGGGACACTGCTGTGCACAATTGGCTGCCCCTTTCACCCACAAAATATACAGTCAATTCACTTTACAGTATATTCTGTGAAGCGCTTTGAGACATCTCGAAGACATGATAAGGCGCTATATCAAATGCAAGGATAATTATTATTATTGTGTCTGTGCTGGTGCTTGTTCCTCCCTGGAGCTCTCTACTCTAACCTCATTCCCTGTTCTCTCCCCATCATGTCATGTAAGAGAAAACAAAAGTGAAAACAAGCTTAGAAAACACGGAGATGTGAGGAGACTTGCTGGAGAGTTAGAATACAACAGAAACTTGCAATGAGATAACACCCTTCCTACAGGATAGTGTCTCAGAGCACTTATCACTGGCAGAGCCCGACTCCGAACCAGGGAGAGAGGGGAAGTGACCGAAGGCGCAGTTGAAGAGGAAGATCTTCTGGTGCGATTCGTAGACAGGCAAAAAAGGGGCAAAGCAGAAGGATTGAGGCAAGGAGTTCCAGAGTTTAGGGGCAATAGAATCCCACTGAAATATCAGACTAGCCATCTTTGCTTTAAACTTTAACCCGAGCACTTAACATAAAAAACCTATAAGGTAGAATTAGTTTACACTGTACATATTTTTCTCTTATATAACATTGAAGATCATCTGTAATGAACAGGCATTAAGCTGATGATGATCCCCAATTGCTTTTTATTGTCTGTTTTTCGTAACTATAAAATGTAATGTTATCCATTATCTCAGTGAACGTGACAGCATCCTATTTAGTGAGGGGCTGGTGCTAGATACAAAGATATGGGAGGCTGCTGCTGACTGGCTTGCTGGGCTGCTCGGCCTGTTATATACTAATCAGTGTAATCATGGCCTAAACCCTAGCCTTTTATACAACATGTCTGCACGAGCTCTGAACTCACCCAGGCTCAAAGGATTAGAGAGGAATCTATTATCCTGACTCTGTGCAGATCGAGCTGGGACATCTCTGGTTTTCAAACACAAGCTGCCTCGAAGACAACAGAAAACTCTCTGGATGATCCTCTCCCACAAGACAATAAGTACCCCCATGGGGGAGGACGTGGACCCACAAGGGATTGGGGGGAGGGTTGGGGGCTGGGGGAGAGCCACTGTGTGGAGGGTCCAGCCTCTCCTACTTGTATCCTCTTTACTCAAATCAGTTTACATCTGATATTAATGGAAATAAAGTATGTCAAGGACAATCAATTGAATCGAGTTATAAGCACTGAACTTTAAAAACTGTAGAATTGAGCTTTACTTTGGTTGATTGATTTGAGAAGATGCATGTCTCTTCAGGTTGCATTGGAGCTGTCAAGGTTTGTCTATCTGCCTTGCATTGGTTGCCATTTGAACCGAACACTAGTCAAATCTCCAGGGAATACATTCGCCACCAAGCAACAGGTTGTGGCATTTTGAATTCATGGTATGAACTGGGATGACTTGTCTTTCCCTGTTGGGCTGAGCTGAATGAGGAGCCACTAGTTAGCTGCAGGAATAATTTAGGCTTTAACTCAATGGATTACTAATGTTACCCAGGTTAATTGGTTTCTTGCCAACAACAATAAAACCTAGTACTGATTGACAGGCATCTGAGAGTAAATATGGAACCATAGAAATTTACAGCACAGAGGAAGAACATTTGGGCCATTGTGTCTGTGCTGCTCTTTCAGTCCAATATAAAGCAATGTAATCTCTACGAGGGCTTCAGAGTGACAGCAATACCCACTGAACCTTGCTGTACATGGGAGAACATCTGGCAGTGCTTTACGGTGATACGAATAGCGGAGATGGGGAAGGGGTTAGGGGGATGACTATAGGTAGGTTTTAAGGTTGGACTTGAAGCCAGATAGAGAGGGGACAAGACAGGGGGGTGGACGAAGGGAGGTCAGAAGGTCCGGGGGCATAGAATTTGAGTGTTTGACCACTGGCATGAGTAGGTCAGGGTAGGGCATGGGAAGTCCGGGTTAGCCGAATGGATGGGATGAGCAGAAGAGTGGGGTGGGAGGAGATAATAGAGATAGAGGCAGAAGGATTGAGGGAGGGGCTCCAGAGAGTGGGGGCAAAGTTGATGGGTTGGCCACCGATGGTGGGGAGAAGGGAGGAAGGGCAGGGACTGCAGGAGGCCTGAGTGGAGAGTGCTATATAAGTGCAAGTTGTTGTTGATGTTGCTTACCTCGCGGAGTGGGGGAGGAAGAGTGTGAGGTTGGGGCAGGTCAGAGATGGAGAGAACGAGGATCAATCCACTGGGAGATCAGAGAGGTAGGGAGGTGCTCGGGTGTGAAGGGTTAGAACCTTGAAATCATTAGGGAATATGGCGACAGGGGAGCCAATTGGGGTGATGGACATGTGGAGTTTTATGCGGCTGAGGAAGTGAGTGGTGGATGTGTGGGTGGGTTGGAGCAGGGGAGAGCAGCAAGGAGAGTGCTATCAGCTTGTCTGGCAGACATGAGTGTAAACTTTCTGCAGCTGAATGTGGGCAAGACGGAAGCCATATTCCTTGGCTCCCGTCAACATCTTCAGTCTTGCGGATCCAAACTCCTCAACCTCCCTGGGCTCTCCCTCACACTCACCGAACCAGTGCGCAACCTAGGTGTCAGGCTCGACCCCCAGCTGTCCTTCCTCCCCCACATCCGGTCCCTGACCAGGGCCGCCTTCTTCCACCTCCACCATATTGCCAGCCTCCGACCGTACCTTACCCCAAATGTAGCCAAAAACCCTTGTGCGTGCGTTTATCACCTTCCGCTTGGATTACTCCCAACGCAGTCCTCGCCGGTCTCCCCAGCTCCACCATTCACAAGATCCAGCTCATTCAAAACTCTGCCGCCCACATACTGACCCGGACCAAACTCTGTACCCACATCTCATCAGTTCTGGCCGGCTCCACTGGCTCCCATCACCGAATGGATCAATTTCAAGATCCTCACATTAGTGTTCAAATCCCTTCACTCCCTAGCAGCTCCCTACCTCTCCGACCTCCTCACTCCCCACTCCAACACCCAGTGCCTCCACTTGACTGGCACCGGCCTCCTGCTTGTCCCTTGCACCCTCCGCCCCACCATCGGAAGTCGTGCTTTCAGCTACTATGCCCCAAAACACTGGAACACTCTCCCTCAATTGCTCCCCCTTGCCTCCCCTCTTTCAAGTCCCGCCTTTTCTCTTCTACCGTACTTACAGCCACCTCCCCCCTTCCCCCCCGGCTCAGAGTCAGGCTCTGCCACTGTTAAATGCTCTGAGACGCTACCCTGAGTGGATGGCGCTATATAAGTGCAAGTTGTTGTTGTGGTTTACCTAGCGGAGGGGGTGAGCAGGAGTGCGAGGCTGGGGCAGGTCAGAGATGGCGAGAGCGAGGATCAATCCACTGGGAGGAGATAGTGGAAAGTGAGGGGAGAGGAGGGAGAGACAGAGACACCTGTTTAGACACCTGCAGTCACACACAGAGAATCACACCATTCTGTTTATTGTACACCCAAAAGACACTCACTGGAATCTTAAGTGCCTCTTAAACGCGGTTAGGAACACTATGCACTCTGCTGCCGCTGCATCTTAGTTTACATGTGAATTATTATTTGGGTGTTTTTTAACATGAGTGACAGAGCGGCCCTGTGGGCAGTGAAATGAGCAAGCACACCCCTAGACTGAAGCTGGCCAGGCATCCAATGGCAAGTGGCTGGTAGGTTGTATATAAATCGCTGCCTGGAGAGCTGTGCGGGAGAGCTGGACTGTGTGGATGGCACTAGTGACAGGACTGATGCTGGAAGGATCAGAGCTTGTGTGGAACCTGGTAGGTTGATGAACTTTCCTTTCTCATCTTTTGGGCTTGTGATAACGAGGTTAGAGATTATTACCCATAACAAGAATGGCTCCTTTAATTAGTGACCAGCCTTCCTGTGCTCAGAAAAAAATAGGGGAATAAAACAATCCAGGACCAAGCGTATGTTTGTAGCCTTCAGCCCATCTTAACATTCCAGATCGGGCAGAATCTTTAGCTGGTTTCAGTTCCCAAGTGGGGATGAACTACAGTAAAAAGTGTTTCCCAAATGAAGACTAAATTGAAGAATTCACCAAAAGCTGCATCGTCTGCAAATTTAAAGGCAAAAACAATGTTAAGGCTAATACCACCAGCACAACAACAACAACATGCATTTATATAGGGCCCTCCACACGGGTTAGCATTCCAGAACACTTTGAACAGGTGGAATTCCAGGTCTGGAAGGTATTGTTCCCAGTAGTGACTGTACATCCCCCTCACCCCGTTTCTATGAATAGACAGGAATGAGAGCCTTTCCTGTTGTTGCCCTCCCAGTATAATAATAATAAGCTTTTTATTTAGTGCAGTGTCTTTCACATCAGGAGGAAGTCTCACAGCATTTACTGTAAAGTGTATGTTTTGTAGACAAATGCAGCAACTATTTAGCTCACAGAAACGTCTCACAAACATCCATGAAGTGAGCTTATCTGGAGGATTGTTGGCCAGGCCTTCTCTTTGCAAATAGTGCCGTGGGATCTTTAACATCCACCTGAACAGGCAGATGGGGCCTTGGTTCAACGTCTCATCTGAAGGACCTCCGATAATGCAGCACCCCCCCTCCAGGATCCCCGCAGCCTTCCAGCAAAGCGCTCTGAGACATTCTCCTCCATGAGAGGTGCTAAATCAGGGTTGAGGCATCCTGAATGCCATTCCTGTCATGAAAGTTGTTTGCTAAACCTCTCCTCCAGCTAATCACTGGAGGCTTGCTCATAGTGTGATAGGTCTCTGTGCAAACCTGTTAACCAGTGAGATTTCTGCACTTGCCGCTTATCCCCTTGGCAAGTTCCAGAGCAGTCACCCAGCTGTGGTGACAAGATCTTGTGGTCAGGGGTGGGGGGGGAACATGAGTCAACACACAGCAGCAGATGGGTCATAGCTATTACACAGTGACAATATAGGGTGGAGGACAAGAAGCTGTGGTGTGGACAATAAAACTAGAGATAGGGAAGACAGGAATATTCCGCCATTGTAGGGACATCAATTCAACAAAAAAGAAACAATGGGAAGGCTTGGGATCGAGAATTTTGAAGCCAGAGTGAGCAAAAGATTCATATACACATGGACACATGCAGGCAAGGCACAGAGACCCATTAATTGCCACCACCTCACCCCCTTCCCTCTAACTACACTGCTTTGTGCTGTTGTTGACGCTGACTTAAACCTGGATTGACAGAAGTGTTTCTCTCTGAAAATGGTGAGTTTGTGCAGACTTCCAATGTTCATTAATCAAACTCCTAACCCTCCCTGTGAGAAGAGGAGATGGTGGCAAACTACACCTGTTGCCTGGGGATAGATAATGTCAACCATGACAGCCTGTTTCAACTTGTTCAGAATAGTAAAGCCAGAGGACCTGTGATTGAAAGCAATAAATTCAGAACAAATCTATGCAAACACTATTTCAGTGAGTGAATATTAAACCTGTGGAATAGGCTCTCTAGGGAGACGGTTGAAGCAGGAAGTGTTGATTCTTTCAAACACAGATTAGATAGTTTTCTTTTAGGAAATAACATTATGGGATAAAGTACATAGGGAGTTCAGGACATATGTGCATGCGAACACCAGGAAGGTGGAAGCTGGACTAGATGGACCTTGGTCTTTTTTTTGTCTAGCATTTCTTATATTCTTATGTATGTTATGATTCCTGTCTCCAGAAAGTTTAAGTTGACTTCTGTGTCTGAATGTTAATTTGGAAAATACCCCCATAGAACCCCAGACATTTACAGCTTTTCCTGGGGATCACCCCCTTCCTCATCACAGCCTCCTCACCTGGATTCCCCCCCACCCAGCCCTCGCCCTAACCAACCTGGTGATGGGGTGGTCCTCATCTCCCAAACCTCTCTTTGTCTATGCTCTTATTCCTCCGTCTTCTTCCCCTGGGAATTTATAGTGCAGAAGAAGGCCATTCGGCCCATCATGTCTGTGATGTTCTTTGACTTCTTTGACTGAAGAGTTCAACTACACAAGGTCTTACTTTGAGAAACAATTCTGTAATATTATCAGAAAGATATCTTTATAATAATACATAACTAATAATCTTTGCACTTGGTATAGCTCCGTAACACATCGTTGAGGCATCTCAAAACACAACACAAGATTTATTGTAGTAAATCACCTGTATAGGTGAATGTGGCAGCTAATTTGCACACAACGATGAGTTACAAACAGTCAATGAAGAGAATAAGCAATCTGGGGGTTTGTTGGTCAGAACACTGGGAGAAGGATGGCACCTCTGATCTGACAGCGCTCCCCCAGCGCGGCACTGCAGTGGCAGCCAGGCTGGCACATAGAGCTGGGCTGACACACACTGAGCCAGGCTGACAACTTGAATCATTTAACGCTAACCTGGATGCTTCCATACAACCGGAGGAATTTAAGATACAGTAGGAGTCCTTTTGACCCATTTTATTTGTGTCAGCTTCAGTGAAGCCACCCATCCTAATGCCAATTCCCTGATCCTTGCCCATCCCCTCTTATACCCTCCCTTCACACTTGGCAAGCTAACTGCTTTTTAAATCCTCCCAATTTCCTCCAAAAGCAGAGTTATTTTATCCAGTGGTTAGCTGATTATTTAATGGGCTGTCAGGAGGTGTTTTCATTACCAATGTTCCCAGGTGGTGTAATTACAAACCTGCCTCTGGGGGTAACTACATCAGCACAGTTCAAATGTCACCTTTTTTCCTCCTGTCAGCTCTGGAGCTGTATTCACAGAACATCCATCTCGCCACTCACTCCAGCAATGTCACTGTGCAGCTCTGAAAGTTTCAGGGGGAAAAAATATTGTCCATTTTAATTTACTGTCAAGTGTAGTGACTGCACTGTATTATGTAGACAAATGCAGCAACCAATTTGCACACAGAAACATCCTACAAACAGCAATCAAGAGAATTAACAATTTTATCTGAGAAATTGTTGATCAGGATTCCAGGAAATGAGTGATATGCGCCACAGCAACCTGAAATTCCACCTAGTCTCAGCTTGGGAGACCATTTTGTTTCAAAGTTTAAGATGCTGCTGTATTGTGGAGACTTCTTCATTCCACTGGTAATTTGAAAGCCAGTTTTCTGTAGTTCTGAAACAGAAGCCGGCTTCCAAATAAGATTGATTTGACGAAAGTCCCACTATTCTGCCCCATCTTAAACTTTAAGGAAAACTGGTCTCACAGGCTGAGACTAGGTGGAATTTCAGGCCAACAGAGAGCAGTGACCACCCCAGCTGGATAGAATGGTGGAGACCTGAGGCTGGTGAATGAATGGTACAATACACAAGTGAGCATGTGAGACACTATCCCATACAAATAGGATAGCACTATAGAGCACCATATAAATGCAAAATCTTGCAAGCCAAAGCTCTAACGGGTAGGGAGGTCCGAGCTGGATAAGCAAATTGGCTGCTGCGTTTGTCTAAGTAATGTGCAGTGCAGTCACGACACTTGACAGTAAATGAAAAATAAGGATATTTTGACAGGAGAAAGTAATGTGACATTTAACTGTAGGAAAGCGTTCCGGACAGCGATATCAATGGTAAGCTTTTTGGTAGTCGCTCGGCCTCAGCTGAGCTCAGCCCAAAGCTTGCCTGTCCCTGTGTTAAACCGCTGTAGCATTGATAATGTTAGCAGAGGTCAGTGCAGGTGAGTTTCGGTGAGTGAAGGTCAGTGCGGGTCAGGGCGAGTGAGTGCCAGTGGTCAGTGTGGGTCAGGGCAGGTCAGTATGGGTCAGTGCCAGTCAGTGCCAGTGGTCAATGCAGGTCAGAGTGGGTCAGTGTGGGTTAGTACCAGTGGTCAGTGTCAGTCAGGTACCAGTGGTCAGTGCAGGTCAATGCCAGTCAGTGCGGGTCCAAAGCACAGTGTAAACTGGACACAAGACGCTAAGAAGCAACAACAACAACAACAACAAGATTCCATTTATAAAGCGCCTTTCACGTCAGGAGGACGTCCCAAGGCGCTGCACAGTTGGGTCATGACCCGAGCATTGGGGGGAAATGGTCAGGGTGAGGGGAGGGAGGGAGCGAGAAGGGGGAAGAGAGTCGAGAGGGGAGCTGAAGGCACCCATCACCCAGCACCAGCCATGGATCAGCCATAGCCCAGCACACGTCAGGCTGAGCACATTGCCAGTCCCAAGCTCTAATGTGAAAGGCGTTGCACAAATACAAGTTATTGTTGTTGACCCAAACTGCTGTGGGTCTGAGACGTTTTGTCTTTAAATTTAAGTGCGCTCAGAATTTTGGAAAATTGTTAATTCAAACAAAGGGCTTCCAAAACAAGATTGAATTGAGGAATTTCCCTTAATTCAGCGCCATTCTTAGATTGAAGACACATTGTCTCACAGGCTGAGACTTAGTGTTGTTTTATACCATCAAGGCATGCCTATGCGAGCCTAGTGGCCCTCGCTTAATAATGTTAATTATTACATTCTGTCCTTCGGATGTAAAACGAGGTCCCGTCTGCCTGTTCAGGTGGATGTTAAAGATCCCATGGCGCTATTCAAAGAGAGAAGGGAGTTTTTCCTGGTGTCCTGGTCAAAAATCCCCCAAATAAAATTGGTCACTCACTTCAGGGCTGTTTGTACCCAACGGGCTGCCACGGTTCGCTCACAAAATACACAGTCACTACACTTTACAGTATATCGTATGAAGCACTTTGAGACGTCTCAATGAGGAGTCCTGTAGCTCAGTGGTTAGAGCACTCGCTTTGCAAGTGAGAGACCTGAGTTCAATTCCAGGCAGGGCGAAACCTTGGGCAAGTTTCCTTACTCCACACGCCTAATAATAATCCCTCCAAAACTAAAAACAATAATTAAATTGGTCATTTTCAATCTACGACTGTTTGTGGGACATTGCTGTGCGCAATTGGCTGCCGCGTTCGCCCACAAATATACAGTCAATTCACTTTACAGTGTGTTCTGTGAAGCGCTTTGGGACGTCCTCCCGACGTGAAAAGCGCTATATCAAATGCAAGGATTATTATTATTATTATTATATGTGATAAGGAGCTACATCAGATGCAAGGATTATTATAGTTATAATCCTCCAATGTCCCATTTGCACCTGAGCTCCGGGTAGCGAGTGCAGTGGAGTGAGGGTGCTGCTGTAACATGTGTTAAAGGGTTAACCGGTGGCTGTGATGCACTGATGTAAGCCCCATTGTGTTTGTACAGGTAAACAATGCTTGATTATAAATTCAGCCACTGCCTTCATCTACTGTAGCCAAACAGGAATCATTGCAAGAAGGAGCAGCGTGGAGTTTCCCCAGTGCAGGACAGGCAGGAACACGTTCAGGGGACACCCGGAGTATCTCTTTAAAAAGAAGCAAGTGTGAGCGAGCAGTGCCATTCAGGTAAGTTTGAATGCACCTGTCAGCTTCCATGTCTGGGATATAATCAGTCATCATTGTGAAGTAATAAAACACTGTGCAACTTGAAGGATCATTGTGATAACGATGAGTTAGGAAACTTGTAAACTAACAAACTGGTAAAACCTGTAGCTAAAAACTGACTGAATGTTTCCTGCTGCACTTCCTCTGTGTAAGTGCTCAGTGGCTGCAGAGTGTCCGCACTCTCCGTTACCAGGTTCAGTCACCTCAGATGGTAAAGGGAACTGGTGTACAGGGAGAACGTAATGCGATTCGGATGGAATTCCCACCTCTCCTCGTCCCCGGGGCTCCAGGCTGCCGTCACAAGCTCGTTGGAAGAGAGCGAACGGGTCCAGGTTCTGCACGTCTGGGCTCATGTCTGAATTTGAACAACACGACCCTGTGCTGGGGCCACCTCAGCGACTGTGGATGTTGTCAGTGAGATTTGCTGTCTGACTGTGCGTCACTTTTTCTGTGAGGAGGGGAAGGAAGTGCATTAGTGGAAAGTAATTGAGAGATATCGGAGCAAATGGGAAAGAAATTGGGAAGAGTTGCAAGAGGGAACATTTGGTTCACGGCACCTCTCTAGCCACCCTTCATTTCGGAGACTGTTCTTGAAGCGTCCTGTCGTGTATGATCCCTTTAAACGTAGTTGGAATCTTTAAGAAGCTATTTTGTACCGGGTGACCAAAAACTCACACCACCATTAAAATGTCTAATAAGTCTTAAAGAAATGAATTTTTTTTAGATAACAGGGTAGTTGTCACAATTTTTTGATCACCCTGGCTTTGGCCTGCGGGATAGTCAGTGTTGGTTTATGGTGTTGAGTGGGACTGAATTGGCCGCAGAGTACAAGTTTAGCGCTCTGAGGGGTTAAATTGCCTGTTTGACACATCTCTGAGTGCAGAACACACCCTCCAGGCTAGTGTTTCTCAAGCTTGTATTAGACACCAGTGGCTGGCTGTCTCTCTCTCTCTCTCTCTACTTACGATGGTTGTAGGATACTGCTGTGCGCAATTGGCTGCCGCTCACAAAATACAGTCACTACACTCTACAGTATATCCTGTGAAGCGATTTGAGACAGCTCAAAAATTATTATTAATGTAATGGACCATCAGTAACCACGGCATTAGGCCAACTCTAGCACACTCTGGGAATGGAGGGAACTGAGGGGCTCGGGGCTGGAGAGTAGAGGAGGACTGGGGGAGAGGAGTTGTGGTTTGCGCTGGATCACGCTGATCTGAGAGCCCCCGTTGCACCCCCCCCCCCCCCCCCCCACCAGGGCTGCCCACAGCCTGTGACTCTTTATTGCTGGCACTCGTTAACTCACGTTTGTAACCAACTGTGAGTGCAGTCGGCTAGAATGAATTTACCCAAAGCTGGACTAAACGTTTTCCCAGTAAAGCCGGACACTCCTCTCATTCCTTTGCACAGGCAAAATATCTTCACATAAATGGCAACATGCTTGTGATCTGCGGATAGGTTTGCAGGACTGGGATAATATCAGGTTTTGTTGAAGTGAAAACAAATGGTGGCAACATAGAGCCACTGAATACATAGCAATAATAATACAATCCAAATAAGTATACAAAAATTAAGACTGTAATGTATAGTAATGTGTAATAATACTCAGCTTTTGATATGATGTTGAAACATCTCACAGTGAGCGCCTCGCAGAGAATTGCTGTCAAGTGTAGGGACTGTGTGATTGAGTGATTTAGCTGGACATTGGCGACTGAGAGAAACTCCCTTCTCTTTTCCAATAGTGTGGTGGAATCTCTAACGTCCACCTCGTTAGGCACAGTCAGGACCTAGGTTTATTGTCTCACTGGAAGGAGATTTGCTGTGGGGCAGCCGGGTGTCTGACACACGCAGAAACTCATCACTGTGCTAAAGAGTTTCCAAACCAGACTGAGAATTCTCTTTCGTATGACACCTACACACAGAGATATCTCTGTGTCTGGAATGGAATGCGCACACACACTCTCTCTCACACTCTCTATCTCTCATTCTCTGGACGGATGTAACCTGTTTAACCCAAGCAGGGTTAGCAGAGCCAATTCTGAGTAAAGGACAATTGCCAAACAGTCCAGGAAATGGTTAAAGTGCAACCCAGAAAAAACCCTCAAAAATGAGCTTGCAGCTGACTTGGATGGATGTTTCATGAAGGTGAGGTTCTGAAATCAATTTCTTTTTGGGTAGGTTTCCCGTTGCCAATGTAAACACAGCGCTCGGGGCGTGTCAGCTTGTGAAGTGACTGTTGTTAATAATAAAAAAAAACTGTTGTGTTGTAATCATTCTTCTCGCCCACTGGGGTGATCGTCAGAACAACCGAGCGTGTTCACCGCAAAATACACAGTCACTACACTTCCCGGGAAACCCTGCGAGGCACTTTGTTACTGCAGCAGTCAGTGTACCTGGCTGCTCTCAGCCTGTGAGACATCCTGTCTTTAACATTTAACATTTAACAGAAAATCGTCAGCCTACTGCTCATTTGGATACGGCTTTTAGGACAAATTAATCTTCTAAGTTAGGAATGGGCCTGAAGATGTTCTCTGGACAAATTGTGCCTGAATTGAAGGGTCGTTGCTTCAATATTCTGCGCTGCCTTAAGTTTCAAAAAGAGAGGATCTTTCAGGCTAAGACTAGGTGGAATTCTGGGGCTTCTGTTCAGACAGCAAACCACCCCAACCCATTTCTCAAATGGTGTGATTTGGGACTGTTTGCATTCAGGGGTTCGTTCCTATAGGCAGGCACGTAATAATAATAATAGTAATTCTTGGATTTGGTATAGTGCCTTATCATATCTCCTTTAAGAGGAGTTTCCTTTAAGAATCTACAGAAAATTGACTTCAAAGTTAAGACCAAATTCAACGACTTGCCAAATTCTGGTGACTCTGAAAGGCTAAGCAAATAAAATAAATCCAGAGCCAGGTAGAATTTCTAAACTATATTGTGTCCTGTGTCCTCCTGATTGTGGTCTGGAAGGCAGAGCGGAAATACCAGTGGCTGTGACTGCGTAAGGCTTTTCCTATGAGTAGACACAACGTACAGAATAAGAATGAATAATACTTTATTTTATTCAGCGGACTCTGGCTTGCTCCACGTCCCCTCCCTGCCGGCCCCACCATTGGTGGTCAGGCCTCCACTCTCTCTGCCTCCACCCTCTGGAACTCCATCCCTGAATCTCTCCATCTTGTCCCCTCCCTTGTCCTCCTTTAAGGCTTGTCTCAAGATCTTCATCTTTGACCGTGCCTTCGGTTATCTTCCCACCCCCTTCCCCTGCCCTCCACCCCTCTTGATTCCATTCTCCAGCTCAGGTGCAAACCCTTCACTGTCTAACGCCTTGGGATACCCTCAACGAGAAAGTTGTTATATAAATATAATTTGTTGTTATTGTTAAGAATTAGAATCAGGCAGGAACGAGCGGAAAGGAAAACCACATGCATGAAGATGGTAGTTGTCAGGGTTGTTATTAACTGTAGGAAGAGAGCTGACTGCTCTATCCCCAGGGTGTGAAGCGCACTCCTGGGATCACTTGTTTGGCCCAGTGACTCTCACCAAGCTGAGCACTGGATTTTGTTCAATCCCAGTGCAGTCCTGAGGGGGTGCTGCCTTGTTGAAAGTGTAACCGTGCTCCTCTGTGGCGGGCGGGCAGACGGGAAAGATCCCATGAGCCGAGTGTTATAAAGAGAAGGTAGTTCTCTCAGGTTCCTGTCTGGATATTCCTCCCTCATCCACATTCACTAGCGGAATATTAACCTTGGTCTTTCGTCTCATTTCTATTTGTGGCACGTGCTAGTACAGATTATTAATTAGAATAATAATCCTTGTATTTGATATGACGCTTTATCACATCAGAGATGTTTTAAAATCGCTTCACAGGATATACTGTAAACTGATGTGACTGTGTGTATTTTGTGGGCAAACTTGATAACCAATTTACGCACAACAACATCCCACAAACAGCCATGAGGTGAATCATCAGTTTTATGTGGGGAATTTTTGGCCAGGACACTAGGGGAAGAAATGCCCTTCTCGATTAGTTAATCTTCAAAGTCCACCTGGACTGACAGATGACACCTCATTTATGTCTCATCAGAAAAGTATCACCACTGACAATGCAGAACATCCCCAGCACTGTACTCAGATGTTAGCAACAACAACTCCATCTTGGAGTGTTGAACAATGGATAAACTATACAGGTTCCAAGTCCACAGAGGTGAGGCTGCGGCATTAAGCCAAGCTGACACATACTGAGCTGGTGATTGGGGAGGAGACCATATCTCCACTGAGGGAGATGAAGAGTTTGGGGTACCCGGGTTACAGCTGCCCAGACACAGTGTTACTAACGGTCATTAAATCAGTATTCTAGACTCGTATCTTGTTTCCCTAAAGACCAATGATACATCCTTCCAGATGTATCACCTGGGAACACAGCTCAGGCCTGTGTTGAGGAGGGTGTCAGCTCAGGAGTGTTGAGGAGGGTGTCAGGCAGGAGGAAGAGTAGGAGGATAATGAATAAGTGGTAGATGAGGGATGAGGAGAGAGGGCAACCTTGGGGAACAATGGCTGGCTAACATCCTCCTCCCAAGGGCCTTTCTTCCCATCCCTTCCCCCCACACCCCCCAGTAGCAGGTGGTACAACTGCCAGAGAGGAGCTCAGAGGCAGGGACGAGGGAGCCAGCAACTTTGGACATGAGGGTCCAGGCACAGGGAACCATAGAACTATAGACATTTTCAGCACAGAAGAAGGCCATTCGCCCAGCATGCCTGTGCCGCTCCCTCAAGAGCAATCCTTTCAGCCCCACGTACCTGCACTTTCCCCACACCCCTATACAAGTTCCAACTTTAAGGTATTTGTCTCGTTCCCTCTTGAAGGCTATCCACTCATATCAGGGCATTCCATATTCCTAATGTGGTGAAATATCCCTGTGAAAAAATTCTCCTAAACTGCCCATTTGCTCATTTACTAATTATCTTAAAACCTGATGCCCTCCAGTTACTGACTTACCAACAAGTGGGAATAATTTTTCTGACAGTGATGTTGATTGGCCCGGTGAAGCTGGAGACAGAATCGTACACATCAGCCTTTTCTCACTGTGGGTCCAACAGGTGATTGAATTGCTAGTTAATGGGTTTCTGAGTTTCTGAAACTCTTCTGAGTTTCTGGTCAGTAGTCAAGGACCCACTAACTAGGAGGGCACCGGTGCCTGGCTTTGTGGTTAGTCAGATTGAGCAAGAGCATCATGGGGGGAGTGGGAGGTCAATCTCCAGAGCGTAGCTGAAGCTGGAACCCTTGGGCCTGTTTGAGAAGCAGCTGGGTGTTGTGATCAGCGGGCAGCTGGTCGGGAATTCTAAAGGGATGAGATCAGAGGGTGGAAGAGATTTCTTCATCCCAACCAACCTGATGGCCTGTGACCTGCTAAAGCATGGAGCCTATCAGTAAGTGTCCAGTTAAATCTCCCACCCCACGGACACACACACACAGTGCCTCAGGCACCTATCGCACCATTAATTACCACAGTGTCAGCCAGGCATCCGGAAGATCTGAATCAAGGAAATTTACAGCACAGAAGGCATCCACTTGACCCGTCATGGCTATGTGGCTCTTTCAGTCCCATTCACTTGCCCTTTCCCCATACCCTGAGAACCAATTCCTTTTTTTAAATTTGCCAATTAAGCAGTAATTTACAATTTATGTTTATATACAGTAGCACCTTTCCTGTTGAGAGGACGTCTCAGAGTACTTTGCACAGCTGGTGGGCTCCCGAGCTGAAGAGTGCCAGCCGTCGTGGGTGGGGGTTAAGCTTGAGGCTGACATAATGTGTGGATTAGCTCTGGTGGTAGGAGGGACACAGAGATGGTCCAGGGTTGACAGTTTCAGGGACAGGCCCAATGTCACTGGTTCTAACCAAGCACGTGACCCCGGGATTAGAATACAATACTGCAGGGGCTTGTGTTTGTGAGCTATTTCTTCTGAGCTGGGGGATTTTTTAGATGTTGTGAGGAATGTGCCGTGGGAAGCTTTGAGAGAACATAGGGTGGTAGAGGTCAGGACACGACTTATTTACAAAACAGGTTGACGCTATGATGGGAGGCTGGTCAGGTAGGTGGGTGTTTATGAAAAAGGTTTATGAAGTCAGCCTGACTCAGTTGGCAGCACTCTCCTCTGAATGAAAATCTTGTGGGTTCAAACTCCACATCAGGTAATAGAGCCCAGAACAGTGCTGGGGAAGTGCTGCATTGTCAGAAGTGCCGTTGTTTGGGTGAGACGTAAACGTTACTATCCTCCTTGGGGGTGGGTGGGGGTGGAGGTCAGTGGGATCTTCTCTGGGCTCACCCTGTATTGGCTCCAATATTGGTGTGATTGGCAATGGAACGTTGGAACTTCCATGTCAGAATGGAATGGCAGAATCGAGCCCAATCTCTGTAACGGTCTCATAGAATCATAGATTATTACAGCACAAGAGGAGGCCATTCGGCCCATCTTACCTGTGCCGGCTCTTTGGAAAAGCTATCCAATCAGTCCCACTCCTCCCACTCTTTCCCCCTAGCCTTGCAAACATTTCCTTTTCAAGTACCTATCCAATTCCCTTTTGAAAGTTGTTATTTATTGTCTGGAGTCCGGTTCCTGAGCCGGGCAGGTCCGTGGTACTCCAGGGCACTGCTGGTGACGGCACAGCCCTGCCTGGCTCATCATCAGGACTTGGAGGGTGATTCTTCCTACTCAGGTCTTGTTAACCCGCTTTTCCTAACAATATCTTGGATCCCAACAGTGCCTCAAAGCGCTGTAGAAAACATAATTGATGAGAAATGGAGGGATTGTTGTTATATGGAAACACAGCAGCCCAATGAGATATGTGGACTTCTCCTTTGAAATTGGGGGATGAACGTGGGTCAGGCCCCCAGTAATGGGGCGCGATGGCTGGCCAGCACCTGGGCATTGTCACCTCAATAATCCCGTGACCAATCCATGTGCGTGAGACCCTGCTCTCGCCCCAACAACCTAACCCACTCACCCGCCGGGAAGTCAGGTTGTGTTTTGCCACAATGTGCCAGCAGGTTAGGATACCCCTGCAACGAGCAGGATCCCAATGAGGGGTCCACAGGGCTCCCACCTCACAGGCAAACCAGTGTTATACCAGAGCGCATTATAACAGGTTTCTGCTGTGGAAGTCAGAAGCCCCTCCCACACACACACACACACACTGTTATCAAACAGCATCTCCTTCACCTGCGCTCAGCAGGCGGGAGCTGAAGCAAAAGCAGTGATACAAGAGAAGATGGGAATTGGGGTCTGTGTCAGCCATTCACCTCCTCTGATTGGTTATAGTTTAACGTGCAGTTCACTGGTGGACTGGGAAGTGATGGAAGCTCATTGCGAGCGTGGAAAGCGGAATAGAGCTCATCGGTCTCGGTCCCCGGGACCAAACCCTTATCTTCTGTGCTCACCCCTGGAGCTCCGTCCCCGAAGCCCTCCGCCTTGCCCCTCCCTTGACTTGTTCAAGGACCGTCTCAAGCCCTACCTCTTTGACCTTCCTCTTCAATCACCCTCCCACCTCCACATCCCTACCCCGATCCCTATCGATTCCAACTCCCAGATCGGGCGTGGACTCTTAACTGCCCAGCGCCTAGGGATGTGCTTCTGACGTAAAATGCTATATAAATGTAACTTGTTGTTGACTGAGAGCTGTGAGGTGGACACAGGAAGAGGAGGAAGCTGGAGCTCGGTGCCTGGGCTGGGGTATGCTTCCAGGCTACTTTAACCTTTTGTTTGCTCTTTTGCTGGGAGGAGAGGCGTAGCAGCTGGGAAGAAGTGTCAGAACATTGCAAAGAGCAAAAGTACATTTATTAAAGAAATGAAAGCAGCACGGAATAATGTGCGGTGTAGATATAACCCACTGACTTAATCTCATCTCTGTCGCTGATATTTTCCTGCAAGAGAGAAGTAGCTGAGCAAATATCCACACCTGTTCAAAAGTGCTTTGGCTCCCGTCCACGATCTGTGGAAACGAGTGATTAAGCCAGGAGCCACCCACTGTGTAAAGTGCCCGGCCTCACCTCCCATAGGCCAACACGCAGGCTATTGCTCCTACAGGAATCTGGCGTAAACCGTGAGCCCACAACTGGGAATTGTATTCAGATCATTTCTTTACAGAGCGTCGAGTCCTTTGGCAACTTTGCATTTCAAAAGCTTCAACTTTCTCTGTTTGTTGAGCTGGTGTATACTGTAGGCTGCACTCACTGGCTTTCACCCGCCCGTCGTTTTGATGTGACTAAAGCACTAAATGTTTACTTTACACAAACTGACTGATGTTCCAGTGCAGTTCTGGGGAAGTGCTGCGTTGTGTCAGAGATGGGGTGAGGCGTCAGTCTGGCTCAGTTGGTAGGTCTGAAGGTTGTGGGCTCAAGCCCCCACATCGGGACTTTGAGTTCACAATCTAAGCTGACACTCCAGTGGAGCACTGGGGTGTGTCGCATTGTCGGAGGTGCCGTCCTTCAGATGAGATGTTAAACCGAAGTCCCGTCTGCCTGTTCAGGTGGACGTTGAAGATCCCGTGGCGCTATTAGAAAAGAGAATTTCTCCTGGTGTCCTGGCCGACAATCCCCTAAATAAGCTTGGTCACTCACTCCATGCTATCTGTGGGACAATGCTGTGCGCAAATTAGATACTGTGTTCACCTATAAAGTAAATAGTGACAACAACAACAACAAGATTACATTTGTATAGCGCCTTTCACGTCGGGAGGACGTCCCAAGGCGCTGGACAGTGTACAGCCTTTCAGACCCGAGCTGGTGACACCACATTACAGTAAAAATCCTGTAGAGCACTTTGAGGATGTGAAAAGCGCTTTGTTAAATGTAACAGTTATTATATTCACGATGCCCATTCACTCAGGAATCAGGGCCTCTATTTTACACGATAATCCCAAGCCCTTTTGGGGAAACAGTCCCCCACTAGATGATCGGTGCAGAGTTTAGTTACACTGAGGATCTGGGCGGCAGAGTTTTGAATGAATTGGATTTTATGAATGGTGGAGCTGGGGAGACAGGAGAGGAGGAGATGGAGAAATCAAGGTGGGAAGTCACAAATGTGTGGATAAGGTTTCAGCCACGTTGGGAGTGAAGTACAATGAAGTATATTTACACCGCTCCTGATATTCAATCCTCCCCGTCACTGGGAGATTTTGGAGATACAAATAGTGCTGTGTTTGCCTGCTGGTCCTGTCTGTGTGTGTGTGTCTGGATTTATCTCTGTGTGTCACTGCTGACAGCCTGGCTCAGTTGTTAGCCTCTGGATCAATCCTCCACTTGAATTGATCATTCGCTCCATGGCTGTTTGTGGGATGTTGCTGTACGTAAACTGCACAGTCACTACACTTGAAACCGTGTAAGGTGTGCTGCAATATTGCGATGTGATAGTTGCTGATTTGTTATTTATTACCACTGCTATCACCTTAAGATCACAAAGCCCCGAGCTCAGGGTGGGGTTTGAGTTCAGCGTTGGTGCCGGAGTTATAACAAGTTAACGGCTTCTCTGTTAGGGTATTTGTGAGCATGTGATGCCTGTGAGAGATTGTAGCTTCAGAACAAACATAAAAGCATAGGGGTAGCACTGAGCGCAGAGCAATCACCCTTCCTCAGGGATCATTTGTGTCAATCAAGGTTAAAACAGTGCTCTCATCCTGTGATTAAAAACAGCCTCGCTGGGGACACTCAGCGGGTCAGGCAGCATCTATGGAGAGAGGAAAGTGAGTTAACGTTTCAGGTCATCAACCTGATGCGTTAACTCACTTTTCTCTCTCCATAGATGCTGTCTGACCCGCTGAGTGTTCCCGGCCACTTCTGTTTTTATTTCAGATTTCCAGCTTCTGCAGTATTTTGTCTTTTCTCTCACACCGTCAACCAGTTTGAGAGTTAGTTAATGGTCGCCACTGTGGTGTGTGCTGGATGACATTCTCCTCCTGATGACATAGGCACTGTCTTGTCCTGGAACATTGCTCTGGGACAGAACATCCTCTGCCAACAGCAACACACTGTGATACTTGTACTGTTTCTGGGTCAATAGCAGAAGCTGAGGCTCTGTAACCTGAGCCGAATCTCTGTCAAGTATCGTTTACAGTCCTGTTAGGTTTAGTGAATAGCACAACGTGTCCATTTTTCCACGTGAGAAGTCAGTGTTAGTCTCCAGCCTCCGTCCCGAGCCGGTGTCGTCAGCCCAGGCTTCCCCGTCCCCACTCGCCACAGTCACAGCTGCGTCTGGATCCACTGAATCTTGGTATCAAGCCCTCAACCGTTCAATTTGCATAAAATAAATCGCAATTTCAATTCTTGTCATGCTCTCATCCCTGGCCACAAACATGCTGGGCTTTTATACTGCTGCTTGGTAAACGGCCAGGGGCAGTGATCATCAAATCGCTCTTGACTTGGGTAAGCTGGAAACTTATTGAGACTCAATCCAATGGCAAGCCAGCTGAATCAAAAGGCTGTGGGTTGAAGCCCCACATCAGGAACTCTGAACTCACAGTTTAGATGTACGTTCCTGTGCTGGGGCTGGAGGTGACATCCATTGAGCTGAGATGTTACTGTCTGCTCAGGTGGACGTTAAGAATTCTGTGGCACTTTTCGAAAAGAGAAGGGAATGTCTCTCTCCCGCTCTCCTGGCCAACAATCCACCGGGTAAAATTGTTGATTCACCTCGTGGCTTGTGGAACATCGCTGTGTGCAAATTGCCTGCCGAGTTCCCCTGCAAATACACAGTCACTACACTTCACATGTGTCAGTGATGCGCTGTATCAAGTGCAAAGATTTATTCTAAAGCCTGAGGTGTTTTTTAGGAGAAGGGCTTGGAATTCAATCACTGTCTTTTTAAACAAACCTCTAAATATACACAGTCACCATTGATTTGATGCCAACAGTGAGGTATAAATAGGACAATAGCTGAGACTTGGTGCCTGGGGCCTGAAACTGACCTGCCTATGCTCCATGGTGTTGCAAGAGGGGTCATCACCATTACTGGCCTGATACACCCCCCAGTCTCAGCCTTTGAAACCAATGTGTCTTAAAATGTGCATTTTTAAAATCAAAAATGGCTCCGAAATTCAGACACCAGATTGAAGGATTTCCTAGAATTCAGCACCACCTTCAAAGTTGAGACAGAATGGTCTGAAGAGCTGAGTTTGGAGAAATTTCGGGGGCCTCGGGTGCTTTGGATACTTCCTCATCTCGTATTTCTCTGTTGCGAGACCAGAAATAGAGTGTATTAAAGTTATTAAAAGCTTTTGTAGATATTTTGGAATATTAATGTTCTTTGAACAGGGTCTGTGATGCGTGCTCTGCTTTGTGAAGCTGCTCAGCCAATTGGGGTTGTTCAAAACCTCCTTTACATTGTACAGCTATGGCTTTGGGCCGAACAGAACAACCTTTGACCTGCCCCAACCCCTTTGAAGCCTGCGATTCCAGTCAGGTTGGTTTCTGAGTTTCTCAGAAGTGTCAGCCTGGCTCGACTGGCAGCACTCTCTGAGCAAGAAAGTTGTGGGTTCAAGACCCCAGGCTGGCACTGCAGGGCAGAGCTGGGGAGAGCTGTATACCCGAGGTCCCATCTGCCTGTTCATCTGGACGTTAAAGATCCACTGGTGCTATTGAAAAAGAGAAAGTAGTTTTACTCTCCCATTGCCCTGGCCAACAATCCCCCAAATCATAAAATTGGTCAATCACTCCAGATGAAGAAGGAAGGCCCTGCGGCGTATTTGAGTTTAGAGTTTAAGATCAATTAGGCTGCAGGATTGTGGCAAATTCTTACATTAATCTGGAAGCTGGTTTCTTACAGTTCTTAGAAAGTTCCAAGGTGACATCCTTGGCAATGAAATGTCAGACTTGAGTCAACCCTCTGTGATGGTCTCTAGTTCAGTTCCTGAGCCAGGTGGGTCCACAGCACCCCAGGGCATTGCCCAGCCTGGCTCATCGGCAGGAGTTGGATGCCCACTGCGGGCAGGGAATCCTCCCACTCAATTCCAGTTAACCCTGTAAGACAAAGCCCTTATAGGTAGGATGGGCCTCGCTGGCAGCAACAACAACAACAACAATACATTCTCGAATTAGATAAGCTGCATCCCCCAGGGGGAAAGAGTGCACATTCCATTCCAGTCATAGGGAAATTCACATGTATAGGTGGCATAAATATGTGAAACTGTCAACCTAGTTTTGATATTCTTAAGCATGGTGTTAGGTTTCCGCAAGTGGCAGAAACCTGGCTGACCCCGAAAATTGTACTTACCTCAGTAAGGGCTCTGCTGAGATGTTTATTTTCAAGATCCCATTGATAGCAATAGCTTCATTTAAAAATGTCATAATTCCGGATCAGTGCCAGCAGCCTGGCTCAATGGTAGCACTTTTACCTCTGAGTCACAGGATTGTGGCTTCAAGGCCCATGTCAGTATTTTGTGGGTGCTACATTGTCAGAGGTGCCGTCCTTCAGGTAAGACGCTAAACCAGAGGTCCTGTCTGTGCCTGTTCAGGTGAATGTTAAAGATCCCATGGCACTACTCGAAAAGAGTAGGGGGAGTTTTTCCTGGTGTCCTGGCCAACAGTCCCCCAGATAAAACTGGTCATCCACTTTATGACTGTTTGTGGGAAGTCACTGTGCACAAATTAGATGCTGCGTTTGCTTACAAAATACACAGTCACGGCACTTTACAGTAAAAATCCTCTGAAGAGCTTTGAGATGTTTTGACGATGCGATAAGGTGCTGTACCACAGGCAGAGATTTGTTTTTATTGTCATCAACCCCAGAGTCTCCAAATCAAACAATGTTTATAATACAAAAACCTCTGAAAAAACCCTGCTTGATGGATATTGTCTAAGCCCCAAAGTTAGTGCTCACAGCACCACCTTACACCATGCAGACACCGGGAGGCCATTTGGGAATTGGTGGTGTAACAATAGGAGCACAGCTGATTTGGCATTTGGCCCTTTCCCCTTCCCCGTGCCCAACTCAGCGCATTTTTGCTGTGAAATATCGGAATGCCTCCAAACAATAGGAACACGGTATCTGATTGCATTGTTGACTTAGTGAAGCTGCCAGCAGCTACCTCCTAGATACCCCACTCTATCGACGGAATGAAACATCGGAATATTGCCCCTTTCACTGTAACAGTTCCCACAATTTATGGCCCCAAATAACTTTTTAATGGAGTAATTATACTGTATAATTCCCCACATTGGATTATCTGTATGTTGGGAGCAGGTTGTGTAATTGTATCTTCCTCCCACATACAGAGCTTAGGGAGTTGGCAGGGAAGGAGTGCTGACAGTGACAGTGCTGAGTTATGTGGGAATTTTTAGTCTTTACGCAATCCTCTGCAGTGAGGTGTAATGTGTAATGAATTACAACATAAACCTGTTTTACACTCCAGCAGCTTTATTCTCTGCAGACTCGGTGCAGGACCGTTCAGGGCAAAGTGATCACAAATATTTCTCTTTCTGGCTGGCGTGGACACCCTGTTATTCACGGGTTCTGCACTTGTGGACGCCACAACCACTTAAGTGGCCAGTAAAGTTCAACCGAGACATAACTTTCCAAAAACAGGAACCTGTGCTGTCAGACATGTCAAGAGAGCATGTCAGATTTGCTCCCTTAAAGTTCCTGTGTACGTTTATGTGTGCATCGGTGTGTGTGTGTTTGCTCCGGGACGCTACCCCACATGAAGGGCGCTATATGAATGCAAGTTGTTGTTGTTGTGTGTCTGTGTTGAGTTTGTGTCTTTGGGTATGTGTGTGTGGAAACCAGGATAGAGTTCCAGAGAGGGGGATGGAATGGCTGAAACCTCGCCCGCTGATGGTGAGGTGGATCAGGAGACACTATTATTAGCTATCAGGCTGCCTCCGATTTAACTCATTCTTAGAATCATAAAATCTTACAGCACAGATGTTGGCTATTCGGCCTATCGTGCCTGTGCCGGCCTCTTTGAGGTACCAACTAGGGCCATTCACCCGCTCTTTATCCCCTAGTCCTGCAAAATGTTGCTTTTCAAGTACCGATCCAATTCCCTTTTGAAAGCTATCATCGAATCTACTTCCACCACCCTTTCAGGCAGTGTATTCCAGACCGTGATAACTCTCTGGGTAAAAAAGTTAATTGCCAGCAACTAAATACTGTACAACTCTTTACCTGCGTCACCCAGATGTCAGCGGGAATCAATGGGTTGAGCTCTTTCTTCTGGGTTTAATCCACGTCAGGGTTGTGAACTCATCGTCCAGGTTGACACCCCAGCACAGCTCTGTAGGGAGCCCTTCACTGGCAGAGGTGTCGGCCTTCGAATGCGATGTTGAACTAAGGTTGCATCTACCTACAGAGAAACTATTTCCTCTGATGGGAGAATCCAGAACAAGGGGCATAATCTTAAAATTAGAGCTAGGGCATTTAGGAGTGAAATCAGGAGGCAGTTTTTCATCCAAAGGCTAATGGAAATCTGGAACTCTTCCACCAACAGGCTATGGATGCTGGATCCATTCGCATTTTCAAGACTGAGGTGGATAGATATTTGTTAGGTCAGGTATCAAAGGATATTGGGCAAGGGTGGGTAATTGGACTTGAGGTGCAGATCAGCTATGATCTTATAGAATAGCGGAACAGGGTCAAGGGGCTGAATAGCCTACTCCGGTTTCTATCTGTTCAGGTAAATGTTGAGTATGTGATGACAGTAATGTCAGGGAGTTTCTCCCAGAGTCCTAACCAAAAGGCCCCCAAGTAAGGCAGCCAACCCAGTCTGAGCGACTGACCTGTGCATTGTTCATGTGGCAGCGATGGCTCCTGTAACCTCTGTCAAATGCGCATTATAAACCAGCAAATATTATATTTATTTTATTTATTATTTATTATTATACATAATAATGAAGCCCTTCGATCGGAGCAGCAAGGGAAGGCAGAGAAGTTCCTTAGAATAAATAGTACTTACTGATGATATAATGCTTCTCACAATGTTACTGTGAAGTGTAGTGACTGTATTTTATAGGCTAATGCGGATGCTGATTTGCACACAGCAATGTCTTACAAACAACCATGAAGTGAATGATCATTTTTATTTGGGGGATTGTTGGTCAGGAACCGGGAGAGAGAAAAACTTCCTTCTCTTTTTGAATAGTGCCATGGGATGCCGGCAACTTGGGTTAACATCTCATCCGAAGCACAACATCTCCAACAGCCCTGCGCTGGACTGTCAGCTTAGTCCATGTGAGTTCAAAGTCCTGATGTGGGGCTTGAGCCTACAATCTGGGTGAAGTCGCCTCTTGGTTTAAGCCATGTTAGGGCAGTGAGCTCACTGTCTGGACTGACACTACACAGAGTTACACTACACTGTGTTATCCACAGTGAGCCGGGCTGACAACTGGACGGAATGAGCTGGAGTCAGAGATGATGGAAGTTGATTTCATTATTTCAGGATGATAATGGAGGCAGAAAAAAAATCACATCACACTTTTCTTGTCAATTTCGATCTGAGGTCAAATTTTCTTACTGAAAGCAAGAAATTTTATGCAACTTTGTACCACCTTCAATTTTACACCAAAGTGGCTCCACAGGCTGACCAATGGGTATTCCAGGTCTTCGGCAGGTCTTCAAGCTGTTACTGCATTAAAGTACACCATGGGGGTGGGGGTGGGGGGGGGGGAAGAGGGATGGGAGGGGGGTTAAACCAATCCTATAATCCAATCCTTTCATACAATGAAGCTCCAATCGCCGTGGCAACACGTTCCTGCAGAAGGTACACTGCGCTGAGCTGTGGAGAAAGTATTGAGACACAATCCCAGGGGAACGCACGTGAAATTAGGTATTAATGGGATGCTCTGATCCCCTTCCCCCCTCGCCCCTCACCCTTTCAGTCACTGGGGTCAGCGACCATCAGTAATAACCAATAACCACAGTCTGTTGCTTTGGTGACTTGATTAAAACAATGTCAAATTCACCCCTCTCAGATAACTCAACCCCACACACCCGTTCTGCGGTAATACCCACCCCGTCTCCGCACGGGGAGGGGGTTTCCGAGAAGGGGGGAAATTTACATTGTTTTTAATCAAGTCACCAATGTAGCAGCTGTGTTTGTTATTCCCAGAGAAAGAGCTGAGCGTGTATAATGTGTACTTATAGCCTCAGCTCTTCAATTCATTGTGTTAGCTTTCTCTGTAATGCTCTTAGTAATTAAGTACTCCTTAAATTAACACTGGCGCTAGTTATAACAACAAGAATCCTTGCGTTCGATATAGCGCCTTTTCACATTGTCCAGACATCTCAGAGTGCTTCACAGACTGCAAAGCATCACAAGATCTTGAGACATACAGTCTGTGGAAAATTCTTACATTTTGTCTTGATTTAGAAGCTCTTGGATTATGGGAAACTAAGGCAAATGGGCTCCCAAATAAGGAATGAATTTAAGAATTTTCCGCAGTTTTGCACGATCTTAAATTTCAAGCACAAAATGGTGTTGCACGTTAAGATGAGGTGGAATTTGGGCATTTTTCTTACATTAAAATTCAAGAAGATCTTGCAAAGATTATGAAAATTCTTGAATTGAGGTCCTCGCCTGTAAGCAAAAAGAATTGTGGGCAAAAAATATGGCTTCCAAATTTTAACGCTGAATTTTTAAGGATTTTCCAGAAGAATTCTTACACAATCTTAAATTTGGGCCTTGGATATTTCTGATTTGCAAACCAGATATCCCTGACACTAGTGAGCCAGGATTCTGACTCCTCATTTGCAAAATGACCCAGTTTGTCTAGTAACATGCTGTCACTGCCCAGGACCTGTCGCCTTGCACTTTCTCTCTCTCCTCCGTCAATGGGGGTCATCTAACGAGTGAGCATATAAACCCGAGAGGGCAGAGGTTACCATTGCAGTTGCTGCCTTTCTCAGCCAGCACACACTAAGTCAAAATACTTTTATAAATCAAACCTGTACAGGGCTCTTTCTTTCCTTATCTCAGCTGTTGGCTCAAGGCTATAAATTTGGTTTTAATTGAGTGTTGCATAGACTCAAAAAAGCACAGGAGCATGCTCAGTCACCGCCACCACTCAGAAGCTTTCAGTTTTGAATTGTTCCAGGAGGCAGACCCAGGGCGCTGGGCTGAGATTCTCTCCAGATAAAGAAGGTTTTTATCGCGTCCATAGCATCAGCTTTTCTCCTTGTTTTTAGACCTTCACAGAACATGCTCTTTAATGTACGGACGCTAAAGATCCCATGGCATTATGATAATAATAATAATAATCCTTGTATTTGATGTCTTATCACATCTTCGAGATGTCTCAAAAAACTTCACAGAATATACTATAAAGTGAATTGACTGTATATTTTGTGGGCGAAAACGAGAACGGAGTTTCTCTCTCCTGGAGTCCTGGCCAACAGTCCCTCAAATAAAGTTGGTCATTTACTTTATGACTGTTTGCGGTGTCCGACACACACGGGAAACCATCAACATGTTTAAGAATCCATACCAGACTGAGATGCCACCTACCTGTCTGTAATGGAACGTTCACTCTCTCCTCGAAGAGAACAAATAACTGAAGCGGAGAAATAACAACAACAACTTGGATTTATATAGCTGAGCTAAAACCGCGAGTAACTGAGGTAGTGAGGTAGGCATCTCCAATACAAGAGTTAAATCCGACTATTGTTTCTCCACCGGCTTTCTCTCTACCTTCCTGATGATATGTAACTCCCACTTCCATAGTAATTCACAGCACAGAAAGTGTAGTCGTATGTGGAGCACAGACACCAGTTTAGCCGAATGGGCTGGTTCTGTGTGTAAATATAAAGATAAGGGTGGGAGAGAATGCTAGCTGTTTTAAATAGATTGCTGTTTTCTGTAACCCAGCCCATAGAGCGGGCTGGCACGGAGAACTCAGAGAGACATCACGGACAAGATAGGCAGAGTTACATGGAACATTACACACAGAACCAACCCATTCGGCTAAACTGGTGTCTGTGCTCCACATGCAACTGCACTCTCTGTGCTGTGAATTACTATGGAAATGGGAGTCACATATCATCAGGAACCTCAGTTACTTTCAATCTCAACACTTGATGATCCCATTCCTGCCTCAACTCACTCCTGTTGTTTTTCTCTTATCTGTCCAGTGTGTGTTCTTCAGCTGCACGGAGTGCGACAAATGGTACTAGATGAGTGAGATAGCGCGCAGAGAATCAGATTGTTCCATGTTAACACGAAAGAATCATGGAGAAAAGTCACCAATGAGATGACCTGTTACACCATACCTGACCGGCGCTTATGGCTGTTTACAAAAAGCCTGTCACTAGGTTCACAAGATTAGCTCAGATGAAGAAGACAGTTCGAAACAGCTGATCTCATCCCCCCAGAACATCCACACTACTTTCCTCTCTTCACGGTATTGAGCTGTTTTGCAAATGAATCCCAGTGACTTGGCCTCAACCACACTTCCTGGCAAACTGTTCACTTGTTAATTAAGCTTTGGGTAAAGAAATACTTCCTAGTATCTGTCCAGAAATTCCCCTTCACAACTCTAATCGTGTGTCTCTTGTTCTCCTGTCTAGTTGCTTCCGAGACGTGAATGATAGCGGGCGAGGGAGCAATACATCTAGAAGCTCAAAGGAATAAAAAGAATAAAATTAACCCATTCAGTCATCAGCAAGCTGCATGAACCCTCTCTTGTTTAATGTAAACAGAACAAGGGGTATTATGATCATTCGTTGTCAAGAGAGTGTGAGTGATCCTCACCAGAGTGAAACCGTTTCACCGAGCCTGTTGGTATAGCTCCAACACTGGCAATGTCACCCAGAGAAGCCCTGAGTGACTGGGGGTGGGAAGTGGAGAACGTCACCTACTCAGTGCACTAGGGGGCGCTCTTTTGACACTGTGTCTGTCTGACACGCATTGTCTGACTGGAGTGGAGGGAACGTAAAAGAGGCGAAACCTGAGTTTTCTTCTTGTCGGGTGGCCTGAATTGGGCAAATGTCCCAAATGTCAGCGTTCACGTCTCAGTCGCATGTCGATGAGAACAAAATCCATCGTAAAGAGATGGTTAAACAGGAAACATATGTTGCCTCCTCACCAGGGCTGAAAGCTCTCGTTGCATGTTCCAGTCTTCCCACGGTCATGCCCCCAGAAGAGTGAGGAGCGGGGTTTGCACACGGTGGGGGGGGTAGCCGTGTCAGTGTCTCGTTTTACGTGTTCCTTTTGAATGAATACCTTCAGGAAAAATATAGGTAACAGGATGTGTCCCTCCGGAGAGAGAGTGCGCATTCCATTATAATAATCATCGCTGGAATTTCCATGTGTAGGTGGGATGCATGGAAATCTCAGTTTGGTTGGGAGACTCATAAGCAACAGTGATGAGTTTCCGGATGCGTCAGACACCCGGCTGACCAAAGATAAGACCAAGTTGTGCTTGCCTCATGTCTGTAGATGGCAAAAACGAACTTGCCAGGGGAAACATTTCTCAAGGAAAGGTGACAAGTCATAGAGAGACTGAGCTGGCTCTCATCAAACAGAGCTTTTTCACTAAACTATATTAGAGTAGCGGTACAGAGCATTGATCTGGGTCATTAGAACGACTTGAGGGAATCATTGGTTACTGCAATTTGACCCATGAGTAAAACTTTCATTGAAGTTTATTCAGGAGTCACTAAGTTTTTGAAGTGACTGTCTGACCCTTTAATCTGCCTTCTTGTTAGCTTGGAGCCTCTTACTGGGCTGAACAAACAGAGCTGGGCAGATACAATCAGTGGGGAGCGACGTGGGGAAGGTGTTGCTTATTAACCATTGTCTCTTTGGGTTGCTGTAGATCTGAAACAGTGACGGGAGGCGATGGGAAGTGCTGGTCGGAGACCGAGCATGTTGCAGCAGAACAGACTTGCCTTTGAGGACAGTATAATGACCAACCTGGAGAAAGGGAACCAGCAGCCCAAGGGCCAGGAGTGGACATTGGTGCAGCCATCCAGTGCGCCTCCCACGCCCGAGAGGACACTGCCCGTCTACTTGTCCTACTTTGACATGTTACTCACTGAAGACTGTACGTGGCTATCTAAGGGACTTGCAGAGCGGCCGGAAATTGACCACGGCTTGAAGACTGAGCAGCAGAAAGAGCCAGAGCAATGCCCCATAGTGGACAGTCAGGAGATCTGTGTGCCCACCGAGCTGGACTATCAGAATGGCGTCCACCTGGAAGAGCGGTCTCTGGAGCAGGTTCAGACAATGGTGGTGGGGGAAGTACTCAAGGAGATAGAAACGGCTTGTAAGCTACTGAACATCGCAGCAGGTAATCATATCCAGTGTTATCAGAATGACCATGTTACTCTCTGTACTCTGTGAGCAAACTAATCCATTTAAACCAGTGGTGGCCAGCCCTTATGGTCGGCCAACAAAATAAATGTTCTTGATTGAACATTTCTTGATTTACGCCATAATATTCAATCAAGAAAAAAATGCTGATAGAACACAGACTTACCTAGACTGGGGGGATGGGGCGGGGGGGGTGCTCTTCTTGATGGCCCCACAGGCCACAGGTTGGTCACCACTGCTTTAAATCCTTTTTAACAATAACCAAATAGCACATTTTGAACACAATGCATTATTCTATTCTACGTGTCTGACACATGCAGAAACCCATCACCATGCTTAAGAGTATCCAATTCATAATGGGAGTTCCATGTTTTTCACCTAAACGTGGAAATTTCCCTGTGTCCGGAATGGAATGTGCATTCCTGGAGTGATGCATCCTGTTTACCCAATTCTGGAGAGTATTAGGCACAAGTTGGCAAAAGCCAAGGCATGGGGGATCCCAGAATGTGCGTGGGGTAACCGTTGGAGTCTAACCAACTAAAACTACATAGCTTGCCATTGAAAGAACTGTCTGGCAAGCTTCCCGCTGCTTGTCCAGCTAGGACCATCCTATCCATTAGGGCTTTGGCTTGCATGATTAACAGGAGTTGAGTGGGATGACTCCCTGCCCACAATAACTGGGCTGCCCTTCCAAGTCCTGCCGATGAGCCAAGCTGACTGTGTTGTCATCAGCAGTGTCCTGGAATACTGTGCAGTATGGGATAAAACATGCACTGTGGGTTGTGAGATGACATTTAACATTTTTCGCCCTAGTCAAGGCATTCATTTAATTGATTATAAGGTTAGGATTTTTATTTAAAATTTCCCTGACGGGTTGCCTGATCCTCACACAGTTAATGTGATGTCATGGAGACTGCGAGACTCTTCTAGGTTAATATAACGGTGAGCGGCACCACAGAATGTTCAAGGTTAATGTGACCAGGTCCAGCATAACAGAACGTTCTACAATGTGAAGTGTAAAGAAAACATGGTGATGGCCTGGATACGGGTTCTCTCTGTAAATGTGTCTTGAGCAGTTTGTATACAATGCAGTTAACTAGACCCATTACTGTACATCTTCTGCTTCCACATATACCGACATAGTGTGCTGCTGTCTGGTGCCCTGTTGTTGGAGAATATGTGCTGTCAGCCTGGCTCAGCCGCTCGCACTCTCATCTCGGGGTCTGAAGATTGTGGGTTCGGGCCCCGCGTCAGGGGTTGAGCTCACAGTGTAGACTGACACTCTAGGGCAGTGCTGGGGAAGTGCCGCATTGCAGAGGTGCACGTCCTTTGGCCTAGACATTAAACTGAGGTCCTGTCTGTCTGTTCAGGTGGACATCAAAGTCCCGACGTGCTGGCCAAGAATCCTCCAGTTACATTGATGATTCATGCTCCCTGCTTGTAGGACCTGACTTGTACATAAATGGACTGCTGCCTTTGCCTGTACAGTCACTACACATCACAGTAATTCTCTGCGAAGTGCTTTGAAACGTTAGAGAACTGGCTTCGGAACAATGTAAACTAAGGCTAATTCCTGGGGGCTGGGAGCTGGGAGCTTATGGACAGACCGCTGTTTGAAAGCTCCAGTGTTTTTAAAAATAATAATAATAATCCTTGCATTTGACACAGACAGGAGGATGGCACATCGGGAGGACATCAGGATTTGATGCAAAGCGTAGTGACTGTGCGTTCTGTAGGCGAATGATAAAGCTAAAGTTTGCTTCTCCCTGAGGAAATCCCTGAAACCCCAAACAATGTGCAGAGAAAGATCCCATCTCTTCTGTTTGATCTTGGGAAGAATTTAGTTTAAAACTGCCGTATGCGCGGAGCTCCGTGGCCCTAGTGGGGGTTTGTGTCCTGAAACAGTCTGTAGAGAAATTATAAAAATTGGAGGTAGTGACATCACTAAACAGCGGCCTTTATTTCTCCTAGTTTTGTTGGTCAGAGACACAGTGGTCAGGACATTAAAGGTTCCACGGGTCAGTGATGTCCCAATGCTTAATGGTTTTGTCCACACCTCCTCCCTCCCTCCCTCCCTTCCTCACTCCCTGACTCCGACTCTTTGCGCCTTTTGGTCTCATAATTTCAGATCCTGCCAATAGAATTTCAGAAAACTCTTCAAATCAATCTTCAGTTTGAAGCCGTTACCGGCAAAAACCCTTCCAGAATAGGACCGAAATGGAGATTTCCTGAAAGTGCTTTTGATGGCTCAGGCTCTGAATGGTTACATCCAGTCAAGATTTTTTTTTGTTATCAAGTCTAACCTGCCCCAGCCTTATCAAGCCCACTAGTGGCGTTGATAAGGCTGGGGCAGGTTAGACTAGATAACAAAAAAATCCTGGACTTTGAAAAGTGACAGTGTTTACTGCAGGCGGGCAGAATGGCTTTCAGAGGCTCGTAAGCTTGTTCAGTGTCACAAATGTCCCTAATCCCTGTTCTCCAGGGACAGATGGCAAGCAAAGAATGACTCTGTTTTCTTCGATGCTCAGAAATCCAGCCCAACCCTTCATCAAATTCCAATCTGTTTACAACAGTAACAAGGGGGTGGGGGAAGGGGGGGAAAGCACCGTGTGAAGCAATCATTTCCTGGTGTGAATAGGCAATGTGTTGCTCTTATCCTCCCCAATGGCTGACACAGTCAGTCTGTTACCCCCACCTTTCCCTTAACCCCCCTCCAGTGTTTCTTAGCCTATGGGTCAGGAGAACGCCAGAGTTATGAAATTCCGCTTAGTTTTAGCCTGCGAGACGCTTTGTCTTCTAACCTAACATCGCACAGAACTGTGGCATACTCTTCAATTCAATTCTAATTAGGACACCAGTTTTCTTTTCAGAAAAGTCTCACATCAGAGAATGTGAACTCACAATCTACGCTGCCGCTCCAGTGCAGTCCTGGGGGAGGGCTGCTGCATTGTTGAAGGTGCCGTCCTTTGAATGAAACACTTAACCGAGGCCCTGTCTGTACTTGTTCAGATGGACGTTAAAGATTCTGTGGCATCATTGGAAAAAGGAAGTTTCTCTTTCCTCGTGGCCTGGCCAACAATCCCCCAGATAAAATTGATCGTTCATTTAATGGCTGTTTGCAGGACATTTCTATGTTCAAAACTGGCTGAGGTGTTCCCTACAAATACGGTCACTACACTTTACAAACATACACAGAATCCTGTGCTTTGCTTTCTGAATGTGAAAGGTTGATATCAAGGATTATTACTATTTATTAAGATTGAGCCACCAAATTCTTATAATCTTTGCATTTAGTATAGCACCTTATCACATCATCAAGATGTATCAAAATGCTTCACAGGATATACTATAAAATGTAGTGACTGTGTATTTTGTGGGCGAGACGCAGCAGTCAGTTTGCACACAGCAGTGTCCCACAAACAACCACGGAGTGAGTGACCAATTTTTAATTTGAGACTGAATTGGAAAAAATTCCAATCTGCATCAATCAGCAATTGTTAAGACAAAACAATCTCACTGGATGAGACCACAGGGAGTTTTGGGACAGTAAAGGGTAACAATGATAAAATATTACTGAACAAGGATTTGAGAGGTCACAGACACGCCTCACTTCAAGCTCAGAACCTCAATGACTCCTCTGTATGTGTATATGTATGTGCGTGTGTATGTATGTATGTGTGTATGTATGAATGTATGTATTTGTGTGTATGTATGCGCGTATGTGTGCATGCGCGCGTGTGTGTGTGTGGATGTGTGAGCATGTGGTGGGGAGGAACTTTTCAATTCTGCACACACGCACATCCATGTAGGTCTCCCCACAGCAAGGCTGAGGCAGGTTAGACTTGGCCCCACTCACCTGCCCTATTGTTGTCCATGGGCTCTGAGCGCTTGCTGGAGTTCTTGGGAGGCAAATAAAAATACCGAATTACATTTATACAGCGCCTTTCACATCAGGAGGATGTCCCAGGGCCAAATCAGGGATTTGGACCCGAGTTGGGAGTCGGGATCAGGGAGCATGGAGGGCGGGGAGGGTAGGGGTAGGAGGGTGGCCAAAGCATGGTTGAAGAGGAGGGTCTTGAGATGCGCCTTGAAGGAGGCAAGGGAGGGAGCGAGGCAAAGGGAATGTTGGATGGAGTTCCAAATGGTGGGGGTGGAGAGGCTGAAGGTCAAATTAGTTGTCATGTTAGCCTACAATGTGCACAGTCACTACGTTTAGCCCACAAAATATACAGCCAATTCACTTTACAGTATATTCTGTGAAGTGCTTTGAGACGTCTCGAAGACGTGATAAGGTGCTGTATCAAATGCAAGGATAATTATTATTCAGCAAAAATTCCATGAAACTATTTGAGATGTTCTCCTGATGCGAAAGGCCCAAATTACATTTAAGGGTTATTATTATTATCTTTTTCACAGACACTGTAAAAACCCAAATTCCTCCTTTCTCTCTGAACTTGATCCATGAACGATCTCAGGAAATAGTCAGTCTTTAATATGATAATAACCTCCCATTTGATGCAGTGTCTATACTGTCAAAACTTCTCAGAGGTTTCTGTAAAGTGTAGTGACTGTATTTTGTAGGTGAATATGGCAGCCAATTTGCATATAGCATATGTCCCACAAACAGCTGTCAAGTGAGTGACTGTTGGCCAGGACACCAGGAGAAACTCCCTTCTCTTTTCGAATAGTGCCACAGGTCTTTAGTGCCCACATGAACATGGGACCTCAGTTTGTCTCATCTGAAAGACAGAGGCTCTGATGGGAGGTGCGTGTGTGGTGGTGGGGGGTGATGGTGATGGTTGGGGCAGTAGGTGTTCTCATAGGTTGGACGATGAGCTTGCAGTGTTCAAACCCAGATGTGAGAGTGCTGCCAACTGAGCCGAACTGACACCTATTGACCACAGCTTCCATCAGTCTGGATCTTTACAGCCAATGGCAAGTGATGAAACGCTTATTATTTGAGCTGCACTATCTGAGAACAGAAAGCAATGAGGTTGGGCTGACCTTGAGCTCAGTGTACTAAATCTGGCCATTGCTCTTAAAAGCATAATAGCAGAATATTTTTCCCAAAGTAAGTGTTTTATTTACTGATTGTGCATTGCTATGGGCCATTGTCTCCAGTACATGTGCCAATACGCCATCATTCATCAAATTTAAAGGGACACTGTCACCCAACCGGGGAGACTGTGGCTGCGCTCAGCTTTTGGAAGAACAGCTGATGTGAAAAGACTGGGCTGGTGGTTGAAGCCAGGACACTGGGACTCAATTAAGAGTCAGCTTGATGCTGTGATGTATGTGGGTGGGTGGGTGGGTAGGGACGGGACAGGGGTTGAGCCTCATTACAGGGGAGGGCATAATGTTGGTTACAAGTGCAACTCACGGGCTCTGAACGTTTGCCACTTTGCCCACATTAGCATCTGTCTTTCTCATGTATGTATATATGTATTATATATCTATTATATATATTGTCAATCTGTTACATAGGTTTAAAGTATTCCTGATGTGCTTTATTGAAGGGGTGAGGCTTTGTTCCACATCGCTCCACACGACACACATTCTAGTAATCAGGCTTCCAATATATCACAATGGCACAGGAAGGCTTCAGACAATATTACACAAATCAGGGTTATATCTGCACATTCCTGACAAGTTGACTTGTGCCCTGACACTGTCACCGTCCCCATCCCCAACGCTGCTGTGCAAGTCAGTACAAGTCCTTCAAATGAGATGCAAATCTGAGGTCCCATCTGCTTCGTTCTTGGGATTATCTAATTGCCATCCTAATCCCAAATAGATAAACACATGTAGAGATATACTACAAGATCTTTCTCCTCCCCCTTGTGTGCTATGCCTCTCCACGAATTAAAAAGTCCTGTAGCTCAGTGGTTAGAGCACTCGCTTTGCAAGTGAGACACCCGAGTTCAATTCCAGGCAGAGGGCGAAACCTTGGGCAAGTTTCCTTACTCCACACAGAGCCTAATAATAATCCCTCCAAAACCAAAAACAATAATAAATTGGTCATTTTCAATCCACGACTGTTTGTGGGACACTGCTGTGTGCAATTGGCTGCCGCGTTCTGCCCACAAATATATGGTCAATTCACTGTACAGCATATTTGTGAAGCACTTTGAGACGTCTAGAAGATGCGAAAAGCGCTATATCAAATGCAAGGATTATTATTAAGTCCTTCTGAACCTCTCCTTTGATTCCCAAAGTCACCTCACCCTCTCCCTGACCAGCGGAAAGAACTTCTCACCATTAATTCTCTCAAACTCTTTCATTCTCTTCATGACCTCTAGTGTTCAATCTTGAGTGACGCACCTTGTGGTGATAAATGATGATGCTTGAAGGATTTAGAGCAATAGGCTGATTTAGGAGCAATGGTTTGGCCCATTGAATCTGTGTCATCATCACACAGTCTACAAAACACTCCCTCTTCTAATCCCATTTCCTGTCTTCTCGCTTTAACCTTAAAGGAATGTTGCACATCCCTCAGTGAAATTAGGCCCTTCAGAACCAAATGGACAGTGGGGTATCATACACATCTACAAGCCAATGCTGTGACTAAACATGTCCCCTGGTCTATGTTGTAACCATGGTAAGACAAAAAGACAGATTTAGTGGCCGTGCCAGTGGTCGACAATAGAAACTCTCTGAGGGTGATGGGGAGAAGCCAAGTAAAATCACTGGGACTTGGTTGACCATGGACTGGGCTGTAATCCTGAGCCACTGTTTGGAGAATGGACAGCAGGTTGCAAGAATATCGTTGTATTCCTCTCATCCCAAAGGATTTTTTTTGGTTAAAAAAAAGTCACTGATCATCACACTCTCACACCCTGGAGTGAATTTTTTACCAATTAGCTCTCCAATTCTCTGACATAATCCATCGCCACTGTTCCCTGGCTCATCCATTCCACACGCTCTCTACTCCGTGTAAAGCAATAACAATAATCATTCTAGCATTTGATAAAGCACCTTATTACATTGTCCCAACCATCTCAAAGCACTTCACAGGATTTACTGTACAATGTAGTGACTGTGTATTTATTAGGCGAATGCAGCCAATCAGATACAGCTGTGAGTTCAGATGGAACTTTTTCACACAGAGGCGAGTGAGAGTGTCTTACATGATACACTTAAATACAGTATATTGATGTATTTTGCTTCAACTCACTGTCGGCTGATAAGGTTAAAGCAAAACCATCAATGTATTTAAGGGAAAACTTGAAGCATACATTAGGGAAAAAGCAATTAAGGGAGAGAGGTATAGGCAAGATGGAGGCTCATGTGCAGTATAGAGATTCCCAGTGGCCTTTTTCCACAAGCAGTAATGAGAACGACTAATTTTATCTAAAGTATTCTTGGTCTTATAAATAGGGGTTTTGGAGTATAGAAACCAAAGTGGCAATGCTAAACATATATACAGGGTAACCGAAAATTCATGATATGTACCCTGTTGTCTAAAAAAAATTATAATTTCTTTATGACATTATAATGGTATCACAACGTTTTGGTCACCCTGTACATTGTTAGTTAGACCACAGCTAGAACATTATGTCCAGTATTGGTCACCTCACTTTAGGAAAGACGTCAAGCTGATAAAGGGGGTGCAGAGGAGATTTACTCTGATGATACCAGGAATGAGTGGTTTGTCCTATGAGCGGAGACGGGAGGAACTGGGACTTTTTCTGAGGCAACAATTTAAGACACTGTAGTTAGTTACTAATGAGCAATTGAGCAGGAGAAATGTTTTCACGTACAGAGTAGTCAGGATAAGGAATCAAAAGTGAACTAGATAAATATAGATAAATGGGACTGAAAGGATTGCAGCACAGATACAATGGGCCGAATGGACTACACCTGTAAACGTCTATGGTTCTACGGATTGTTGGCCAGGACCAATAGGAACTCCCTTTCCAAGCAATGCCACAGGATATTTAACGTCCGCCATGCAGGCGGTCGGAACCTCGGTTTCATCTGAAGGACAGAATCTCTGACCATTCAGCACTTCATTCTCTCCTGTGCTGTACTGCAGTGTCAGCCTGGACTATCAGCTCAAAGCCCCTTGTGAGCCTTGAAGCCACAACCTTGTGACTCAGAAACATTGTACCATGTGATTCGCAATGTGTGATACTGGACTATACCATAAACTAATAATTCTTATATATGGTACTGTGCCTTTCTTGTCAGGAGGACATCCCAAAGCATTTCATTGGATATACTTAAATTGTGATGTCTGTGTTTGGGGTGAACTTGGTAACCAATTTGTCTGCAGCAATGTCCTGCAAACAGCTATGGAGTGAGTGACCAATTTTATCTGGGGAATTGTTGGCCAGAATATCAGGAGAGAGAAACTCCCTTGTCTTTTTGAATAGTAAACAGACAGAGGAACCTCAGTTTAATGTCTCCTCCGAAGGATGGCACTGGAGTGTTATCTTAGACTATATGATTCCAAGTCCTGGCATGGAGACAAGAGCTATCAATTGTGCCCAGGCTGACACCACATGCATAGGTGACAAATAATCTGGCTCAATGACACAGGAGCTACATTTTGACATGGACTTTGGAGATTCATTCTAGGAGAAAGCTGCAAGTCGTGACTATGTCCCGAACTACCTATGCACTGTATCTCATAATAACATAATGGGTTAAAGTACATAGGGAGTTCAGGACATATGTGCATGCGACCACCAGGAAGGTGGAAGGCGAACTAGATGGACCTTGGTCTTTTGTTTTTGTCCAGTATTTCTTATGTTCTTATGTGACGGACCCAACAGCTGTGTGACTGGGTGCAGCTGTGGCAGATGTGCAGGCTGTGCCCTTGAGACAGCCAGCTGTGAGGTGGGAAGCCTCTCCTGCTCACCGCGTTGCTCTGCTTGATTTCAGACCCGATGGAGTGGGGAGTGGGCAATGTTCAGAAATGGATCCTATGGACTGAACACCAATACCGGCTCCCGCAGATCGGCAAGTCCTTCCAGGAGCTGAGTGGCAAGGACCTGTGCTCCATGTCCGAGGAGGAGTTTCGGCAGCGTTCCCCAGTGTGTGGGGACATTCTCTATGCACACCTGGACATCTGGAAGTCTGGTATGTTCATGACTGGACCTCAGTCTGCTCCCTCCCCAGGCTTCCTCTAACAATGCTGTTACACACAGAATCATAGAATCTTACAGCACAGAAGGAGGCCATTCAACCCATCATGCCTGTGCCGGCACTTTGGAAGAGCCACCCAATCAGTCCCACTCCCCCACTCTTTTCCCATATCCTTGCAAACTTTTCCTCTTCAAGTACCTATCCAATTCCCTTTTGAAAATTGTCGTTGAATCTGTGTCCACTGCCTCCTTCAGGCAGTGCGTTCCAGACCGTAACAAAAAATGTAAAAAATATATCACATGCCGTATTTTAGAGCCCAAATCAGCAGATTGAAGACGGGCAGTTTGAACTTGGTTTGAGAGGGAAGGGGAGTGGGAGGCAGGGTTGGGGGGAGAGGGATGTTGTTTGTGAGATTTAGGAAAAGTGACAAGCAGAGCGGTGACCACTAACCCCTCCGCCCTCCTCTCCTCTTACAGCCGCTTGGATGAAGGAAAAGACGTGTCCTGGAGACAGCAGATATAATGGTAACACGCTCCTCTCCACCGCTGCACCGGCCGGCTGTATGTAAACCTCTCTTTATACAGTATTGCTGCATGTTTCTGAAATGAGTTTAATCCGCGCACACTCACACTCACACGCTTGTAACTCACCCACACACATACACGCACTCACACTGTTGGTGAGGCTGGGACAGACAGACAGACAGACGTACTCACTCACAGACAGATGGATATTGTCCTGACACTCTGAGAGTTCCCCGTGCCTCAGACACTCGGTTTGATTGATGTCTGGTTTCCTCTCTGTCTGCCCATCGGTCTATCCGTCTGGCTGCCCATCTGGCTTCCTGTATCATTCACACCTGAGTGATTTACACTTGCCCTGGTTTCTGAGCATCTCAGAACGTGTGCGTGAGCCATGGTCACTGCTGAGACACCAGTCTGCCCCAGGCCAATGCTCGGCTACAGTTGGTCACTGGGAGGTGCCCAGAGTAACTGAGTTACTCAATGCGAGATCCCACACACTGAGCCTATGCTGCAGACCCCTGAGTGGCCTGGATCATGGTTAATGCCATTTCACTGCCCTCCTCGCCTACAACAACACACAGTTACTACTCTTTACAATAAATCCCATGAAGGGCTTTGAGACGTTTGATGGATGTGATAAAGCGTGGGATCAAATAAGAATAATTATTATTATTGTCATTATATTTGTATAAGTGTATGTTTGCTGACGGAGAGTTGAGGAGGGTGAGTGAGGCCAGCGCTGACGGGGTTTGTGTGTCTCAGGCGCTGACGAGGGCTGGATGGACACAGAGGCTGACTCCTCCTGCTCCGGGCAGCCCATCCACCTCTGGCAATTCCTGAAGGAGCTTTTACTGAAGCCACACAGCTATGGACGCTTTATCCGCTGGCTAAACAAAGAAAAAGGTCAGTGCTCTGGGTGTCAAGGGGCTGAGCCAGGGTTAGGGTTGAGAGGAGGTGGGGGGGGGGTTGAATACGATTTGTGTTCCCAGGGCCTTCGGTAGCTGGAGATTTTTCAATTGATTTTGGGCTCCTTGGCCTTAATCAACATATTGGGAAAAAAATTTTGGAACAAAAATATGGAGGCCTGTAGCTTGGTGGTTAGGACACTCACTCCGCAAGTGAGAGGACCTGGGTTCGATTCCTAGGCAGGGTGAAACGCTGGGCAAGTTTCCTTACTCCGCACACCTGCCTCTGTTTACCTAGCAGCAAGTAAGAATTATTTTTTGAAGATATTATTACCTCCGGAAAAGCAATCTGCCTCAGTGTAACAGCCACGTGGGCCTCAGTGTAACAGTTCCTCTCTGAGTCGGCCTGTTTGCTCCTCTCTCCCGACAGGAATATTTAAGATTGAGGACTCGGCGCAGGTTGCCCGGTTGTGGGGGATCCGGAAAAACCGTCCGGCCATGAACTATGATAAGCTGAGCCGCTCGATCAGGCAATACTACAAGAAGGGAATCATCCGCAAGCCCGACGTCTCACAGCGCCTGGTTTACCAGTTTGTGCACCCGGTGTGAGAGAGAGGAGAGCGGCAACGAGCAGAGACTCACACGCACTGTGGCCTTCACATCACATCCTCGGCCCTCGGTCAGGCCCTCCACCTCCCTGCCCCTGGCCTCCCCTCTCTCCCCACGCGCCCCAGCCCACCCAACCCCGCCCCTGGTTTGCCCCCTCCCCCAGCTCTGCCCTCTCCCCAGGCCCCATGGTCTGTCCTCCCCCATCCCCTCCCTCAGGCTTGCCCTCCCCCCCAGACCCTCCCAAGGTCCATCCCCCCCAGCCCTGCCATTCCTCCCCCTAGGCCTTTCCAGGAGAATTGTTTCTGGTAGCCATCTGGGGGGACTAACCAGTCATGAAGCTTGGCTGCCCACAAAAATCCCTTACTGATCGGAGCTCTGTGATCCCACGGACACTTCACGCCTTTATTTGTTTTAGCTCATTTGATAGTTAGTTGCCCCTGAGGGATAATTCAGTAGCCGAGGGCCACATAATGGCGGTGAATTCTGGCCCTGGTCTTTTCTCTGCCTTTCATGGCATCAAAATGTGAAGATAGAATGTCCATCATCCATCTTGGCCACCCTGGACATGGGGGGGAGGAGAGGGGGGTGCAACAGGGGGACAGGGGGCTTTTATACCGCATTTTATACAGCAACACAGGGGATAGGGGAGAAAGTGGGCGTTTTTCTACTCTCACAAAACCTCACCATTCTTTGCCAACATGGGACAGTGATGGGCCTTTCTCCCCATCCCCCACCCCACTGCCAGGCCTCACATTGCCACCCCACACACTGCCAGCCCTCACACTGCCAGCCCACACACTGCCAGCCCTCACACTGCCAGCCCTACCTGCCCCCCCACAATACCAGCCCTGACACTGCCCGCCACCTCCACACACACACTACCCCCACCCCCACATACACTGGTCCCCCCCACACACTGTTGTCCCCACACACACACTGCCCCCCCACACACACTGCCCCCCCACTCCCTCCTCCCATACACACACTGCCCCCCCCCCACACACACTGTCCACCCCCACACAGTTCCACCCCCACAGTCCCCCACACACACACCTACTGCTCCCCATCCCACTTCCTTCTCTCCCACTGCCCCCCCACACTGCCAGCGCTCCCCCCTACCGCGGTGGATGGATGCTGAGATGATCTGGACAATAGTTGTTTGTGGGGTTTCTTTCCTCTTGTGACCCGGGTGAGGAGCCGGGGACATTGTGGTGGGGTCAGGGCGGCTCTGGGGGTGGGGCGGGTGGGTGCGGGTATATGGTTTGCAGAGCAGCTTGAGACAAACTATTTGGGAGCAGAGAGACCTAGGGAGGAGAAGGGGGATTGAATTGAACTATTTGTCGGGTGAAGTTGTGTGATTCCACTGCCACTACCAACTGTGCCTCTTGTGGTTAGTCTGAGAGGTCTATTCACATCTCTCACCCCCACCCCTGGCACCAGTTCTTCGGGTCTCCAGCTGGGCATATGAGCCATGATTGTCTGCAGTTCACATTCATGACACAGCCCGAGACAGAGATGCCCCGGAGACCATAAGGTCTTGAAACGTGGGAGGGGGTTGTGGAGGTGGAGGTTCATGTGGATATAGACACCGGCACGGACTGACAGGGCTTCCATGCTGCACAGCCTGTGTGTAATTCTGTATGAATGTTTTTAGATGACACAGAATTGTGAACAATTCTTCTCTTTGGCCTTAATAACCTGGACGAATCTTAAGGAAAACCCGCCTTCCAAATTAAGGCTGATTTTAAGGGATTTTTCACAATCCAAATGGATTTTCAGGTTCTTTGACCAGGAATGGCTGGTGCTCACACTGGTGGGCTCGGGGGGGTAGGGGTGGTGGGGTGGTGGGTGGGGGTGTCTCAGTGTGCCCGAGCAGTAACATTCCCCCTCCCCTCGTTTGTTTAATTCCCAAAAATGAACAACTGAATGTGTAACACTGTGAAATGTGATAATTAAACTGTCTGATGACACGAGTTGGTTCATTTATATATGATAATAATCATTGCATTTAATGCAGTGCCTTATCACGTTGTTGAAACATCTGAAAGGGCTTCACGGGCTGTACTGGAAAGTGGATAGACTGTATTTTGTAAGAAAAATGCGGCAGCCAGTTGCGCACAGCAATGTCCTACAAACAGCCATGGAGTGAGTGACCACTTTTATTTGGGGGATTGTTGGCCAGGACACCAGGAGAAACTCCCCGCTCTTTTCAAATATTGCTATGGGATCTTAAACTTCCGCCTGAACAGGCAGACAGGACCTTGGTTTGACATCTCATCCGAAGGACGGCAGCTCCGACGATGCAGTGATTCCCGCAGCACTGGAGTGGAGCGGCAGCTTGGACCATGTGATTCGAACTCCCGACGTGGGGCTTGAACTCACAACCTTCTGACTCAGAGGCGAGACTGCGCCAGACTGACACGTATAAAGTGTTTAGGGGAGGGCAAAACAAGGGGGAAGGGGACAGGAATATATGTAAATAAATGGCTGGAGGTAAGTAAGCCCGGAGCTGAGAGTCAGCGGGGAATTAAGAAACCCACAGGCATCAGTAAAATACTCTCTTTATTGACTTTTATACCGAATAAATGACAGGAATCCTCGGGTGAGCTTAAGGTAAACAACGACTTTCTCTGCCAACAAATGACCAAACGCCACACACATACGATCAGTGACAGACACACACACACTCACACAGTCAGTGACAGTCACACACACACACACGCAGTCAATGACAGTCACACACACACACACACAGACATACACACACAGACACACAGTCAGTGACAGTCACACACAAGGAGTCAGTCAGTCAGTCAGGCAGTCGGATGGTCAGTGTCTCAAATGTTAACACTGCTATGAGCTGCTCAAACACTCTGGAATCAGCTGCAATATGAATTCAGTGATTTTTACCAAGTGAAGCCAACCCTGAGGGGCCGCCTGGGCAAAGGCAGGGGAAGCGGAGCAGGGAAGACCCAAAGTGCAATCATTCAGGATTTAAAAGGGGCAAAAATTAAACGTCAGCTTGTGTTTATAAAATGAAAGTCTAGAATCTCAGGAGAACCAAGAGGTCACGATCGTTGTTGGAAGATTACAAAACAAGTGTAATTGGGGGTGGGTTACACAGGGCACCTCACTGTTGGGATTGCAGAGACAGACACACGTGAGTCTCGGAACGGCATCAAACATCCGCAGCAGCGGCTCGTGTGCAGGAGGCAGTGACCCAGAGAGCGGCCACAGGCTTCCGAGAGTGAGCGAGACTGCACTGTCTGGAGGGTAAAATAACAAGCCTTAAGCTCGCCTCCATTGGGTAAACTACACCATCATCTGCACCGGCCGCCCTCCCCAGCCAGGGCCTGAATAGCTTCACAATTCACGTGCACCTTGATTTTGTTTTTCATTGGCTCTGTATAGCAGCACTGACATACAATCACACACGCACACGCACACACACGCACCTACATACCCCCACGGTAGGCATCACACTATGCGCACACTACCACACGTGACATTGCTCACACATCCGCCACATGCGTGACACTCCACACGCCCATGCCACACACTGTGGCACTAAACACGGCCATACACACCAGACTACAGTACACATGCAGGACACACACATGCCACACACAAACGCTACCTGCGTACGTACGTGCCACAGACAAATTACACATACAAGCAACACTACACACACATGCAATACTATGTGTCAGCACCACACACACACACACACACACACGCACACACACATACACACCGGAGCCTGTACGCAGTTAACATAGCCTGCATTCCCCAGACAGGGTAATCTACAGTTCACATTAACAGGTCCCACATCAGGCAGCCTGACGTGGAGTGAACTCAACACGTCGACAGAGGTTCGGTCACAGAGGAAAGTCAGCTCACACTCACCCACATCACACGACCACAACATGATCGGTCATATTACATCATCATATATATATATATAAGGTTCCAGCACTGATGATACAACAGCAACGGGTTTTGCGCCTGACACGTTTGGGGTGGAAGTGAATGCGAGGAATGCACATCAACATCTAAAGCACGGCACGGCTCACGGCACAGTCACGGCACGCTCACGGCTGCACAACGATGGCCGTCGGTCGGTCGGTCGGTCGGTCGTTTGGCCTGGCGTCATGGATGCCGGCTGGCCGGCTCGCTCCTCTCCGGCTCGGCCACACGTGGCGACGCTGAAGCCTGTGGGACGGTGCGGAGAGGCCGAGGGAGGTCGCAGTTCCACGCTGACGGTAACACAAGCGCGGAGCCTCCCAGGCGCATGGCCAGCCCCCTCGCGCCCCCCCCCACCCCCCGCCCCACACACCCCACCTCCCGTTACAGCACAGCCACACCCCACAGGGCGTGCAGCAACATCCATCAGCCTGAAACCTGCTCACGGTTCAGTCTTTTTGACCAATTACTTGAATTGTTTGGCCTTCTGTCTTTATTTTAATTATATAATTATATATTCTTTACATGATTGGGGGTATAAAATACTCTTGCGGTACATTTGTCAGCTGCGGGTCTTTTTGCACACAGACTACAGCCGAGGCGAGAGCTAAGGGCCCGGGGTTGCTCCCCCCCCCCCAGCAACGCTCGAGGCCAGGGTTTAACGGTTAAAAGGAAAACTACAGAACCTCGGCTTACCTACGTCAGACCGACCTGAAAGACTGGTCCACGGAAGGACGGTTAGCGGCATACACACACACACACACACACACACACACACACACGCGTGTGCCCATAGCAACCCCTCTCCCTCTCCCCCACTGCAGGTCCCCACACCCCTCACCGCACCAGAGCATGGCTGCGGATTTAAGCGAGTGACGGGCACTACAGCAATGCAAGTTGTTGTTGTTGTTGTTTTTGTTGATGGCGATGTTGTTGTGGGATCGGGCCCTGGATAAGCACAGGCGTGACCCGTGTGCAAACACACATGTGCAGCATCTTAGCTCAGATGTTTTGTAAAATGACTGTTGGGTCTAAATTACGGAATGTGTGTGTTGGGGTCGGGGAGGCGGGGGATTGTTTCTGGGAGTTGGAAATCTATCACCAGAGAGTGAGAGGAGGGGGAGAGTGAGTGAGAGGAGGGGGAGAGTGAGTGAGGGGAGGGGGAGAGTGAGTGAGAGGAGGGGGAGAGTGAGTGAGAGAAGGGGGAGAGTGAGTGAGAGGAGGGAGAGAGTGAGTGAGAGAAGGGGGAGAGTGAGTGAGAGAAGGGGGAGAGTGAGTGAGAGGAGGGGGAGAGTGAGTGAGAGGAGGGGGAGAGTGAGTGAGAGGAGGGAGAGAGTGAGTGAGAGAAGGGAGAGAGTGAGTGAGAGAAGGGGGAGAGTGAGTGAGAGGAGGGAGAGAGTGAGTGAGAGAAGGGGGAGAGTGAGTGAGAGAAGGGGGAGAGTGAGTGAGAGGAGGGGGAGAGTGAGTGAGAGGAGGGGGAGAGTGAGTGAGAGGAGCGGGAGAGTGAGTGAGAGGAGGGGGAGCAAGCTTAGTCCATGTTCTCTAGTTGGGCTCTGATCTACACGACTCTCTGGCTGGTTTGAGTCGCTGGGAGACCAGCCAGTGCCAGTCGTGGTGCTCTGGCCTCTGAGGGTGCGGAGGAAACGGGGGGAAATTCTAAATACTGGTGAGATGGGGTTGTGCGCTAACACTGAGCCCCGCGGGGGGATTGGGTTGTGGGGGCGGGGGATGGGGGGGTGGGGGGTAGGTTCTGTCTAGCTCAGGGTGAGCCACGAGCTGTACAAATGACAAAGCACACCAGGCGAGCAACAGAAAATACTAAATGAAAGTGAATTTTGTTGAGTTACTTTACGAACGGAAAACACAAGATCTAGAACATGTCTATATGTACACAGCTGCAGGGACGGCTCGGGAGGGGCAGTGTCTACACACTCTCCACATAGTTGGCGGGATACAGGCCCAGCTGCCCACTCTCCAACTGCCCCTTGCACCAGCCCTGCTCATCCTCGTCCTCCATCTTGATCAGGAAGTCACCTGTAGGAGCCGTCAGAGCACAGTGGTCAAACTTGTGCTCCAGTCACTGCCCATCACACCAGCTCATTCCCGGTCACTCGCCCTCACACCAGCTCATTCCCGGTCACTCGCCCTCACACCAGCTCATTCCCAGTCACTCGCCCTCACACCAGCTCATTCCCAGTCACTCGCCCTCACACCAGCTCATTCCCGGTCACTCGCCCTCACACCAGCTCATTCCAGTCACTCGCCCTCACACCAGCTCATTCCCGGTCACTCGCCCATCACACCAGCTCATTCCCAGTCACTGCCCTCACACCAGCTCATTCCCAGTCACTGCCCTCACACCAGCTCATTCCCAGTCACTGCCCATCACACCAGCTCATTCCCGGTCACTCGCCCTCACACCAGCTCATTCCCGGTCACTCGCCCTCACACCAGCTCATTCCCAGTCACTCGCCCTCACACCAGCTCATTCCCAGTCACTCGCCCTCACACCAGCTCATTCCCGGTCACTCGCCCTCACACCAGCTCATTCCAGTCACTCGCCCTCACACCAGCTCATTCCCGGTCACTCGCCCATCACACCAGCTCATTCCCAGTCACTGCCCTCACACCAGCTCATTCCCAGTCACTGCCCTCACACCAGCTCATTCCCAGTCACTGCCCATCACACCAGCTCATTTCCAGTCACTCGCCCTCACACCAGCTCATTCCCAGTCACTCGCCCTCACACCAGCTCATTCCCAAGTCACTCGCCCTCACACAGCCCCATTTCCAGTCACTCCCCGACTCACACAGGCCCATTCCCAGTCACTGCCCAGTACACCACCTCATTCCCAGTTATTGCCCATCACACCAGCCCATTCCCAGTCACTCTCAGTTGTTACTGAGTGACAACACTGAGGAAGTGACAAGGGCAGGTAAACAGGATTGTAGTCACCAGATCAGATCAGAGCAGGTGTCTGGTGGTTACTGTGCCAATGTGACAGCAGCAGGAGCTGAACAATTCACTGGTGAATCTTAGAGACGAGTTCAGCAAAGACCCCAAACAAGCGGGGATTTGCTGACGATTCTGTAAGGCTGAAAGTGAGCTCTGCTCTCTGCCCTTTATGGCTTCCTCTGGAACTTCCCACCCACCCACCCACCTTCAAATTCTGCCTCAAGACCTTCCTTTTTGATGGTGCTTAGGGCCACCTTCCCCCCCCCTCCCTCTCCTCGTGGCTCAGGGTCAGACTCCGTCAGTGTCAAGTGCTCTGGGATGCCACCCCAGGTGAAGGGAGTGATGTAAGTGCAAGTTGTTGTTGTCGTCGCCTTCTCACCTGCTCGGAAGCTCAGCTCGTCCTGCTCCTGGCCTTCGTAATCGTACAGCGCGCGGACCCGGACCCCCGGCCCGTGGGCGGGCGACGCTTCCTCGTCAAATGGGTTGTTGCCCCCGTTGGCGTTCGTGGCCGGGTTATTGGTTTCGTCATCGGACCATTCGGCGGAGTAAGCCTGGTTCTTGTCATAGCTGCTCACACTGCGGCGCAGAGAGGCAACACAGGCTGGTCAGTGAGGGGCTGGGAACCTGCACAGCAACGCTACTCAGTTTCACTCTCTACTCCGCTGAGCCGTCAGTCAATCAGTCAGTCTCACTTTCTCCTCCGCTGAGCCGTCAGTCAGTCTCACTCTCTCCTCCGCTGAGCCATCTGTCAGTCAGTCAGTCCAATAGTATCCGAGAGAGAGCAGCGTACAGTACAGGCAGAGAGGGGCACAGCTACCGTGTTAGTGTAAGCCAGCAAACAGCACGACTGCACTTCCCAGAGAACAGTTTCCCTTTCACAGCGGATTCACACATCTGAGTCAATCGGCCAGTGACCTCACTCACATCACTCACGGCTGCAGTGGATGCTGCTGTCACAGGGGCCTAATTTGCGAGCTTTGCAATAGAACAGCACGTGTTGCTGGCGCCTCAGTGACAGAGAGAGCTCCAGAGGCGTGAGATGTCAGTGTGGCAGAGCTCCGAATCCCAGCACACTGGCAGCCCCCCGGCCCCAAGCAGACGGTTAGTGGCTCGCGGTGAGACGCATTGAGACACAGTGAATGTTAGCGAAAAACCCAGAGAGTAAAGGATTCTTTCACCAACGTTTTGGGTTCTTCTCTCTGCACCTCCTTCATATCCTCGGTCATTTCGTCCGCAAAAGGGTTAGATCTGGAACCTTTCCCATTAGGAGCGGAACTTTTCCCAATAGGAGCGGTCCTTTTTCCATTATTCTGGCTGACATTACGGCTGTTCGGGAAACGGGGGGGGGGGAAAAAGGACAGCTGGGTTTTTAAAGGCAGCCCTAGCAAACGGTGGGCTGAGAATCGTCAAACCTCATGCCATCCATCACATGGGACACACGTAACTCAAGACTGAGCCTGAAGGAACTTTATGAGGACAAACAAGAATAACCATTCTATGTGTGTTGGCATCTCCGATGTAGCTGCTCGTTCCTCACTCCCTCTGCCCCATCATCAATAGCTGAGCTTTCAGCCTCTCCCAAAGTCCCTTCCCTTTCAAAACCAGACTTCTATTGGAGCTTCCCTGAGGCTGTGTCTGTCAACATCCCCTATGTTAGCCTGGCGCTCTTGCCTCTTAAGCCAGAAGGATATGAGTTCAAGGCCCATGTCAGAACTTTGAGCTCATACAGTCTAGGCTGACAATCCAGTGCAGTGGTGGGGGAGCGCTGCAGTGTTGGAGGTTCCGTCCTTCAGATGAGACGTTTAATCGAGATCCCGTCTGACTGGTCAAGCGGACATTCAAGATTCCACGGCACTATTAGAAAAGAGAAGGGATTTTCTCCCGCTGTCCTGGTCTCACCCCCTCTTTAAACGTCTTTAAGTCCAGGCTTAAAACCCACCTCTACAATCGCGCCTACGAAAGGGTGACCGTACATCCCCGATTCCCGGGGACAGTCCCGATATTGTGTCCCTTAAGCTAAATTTGCCCCGTCTTGAGTTCACCAACAAACTGAACAAGAACAATAACATTGTAAAGCAAGTACACTCATCAGAGAATTACAGCCATTAATCCCACACGCTTCTCCAGTAACTGCCAGCATCAGGGATTGTGGTGACTTCATTTTTTTTTGCGCGTGTCCCCGGGTTTGGTTTACAAAATACAGTCTCCCTCCTGCTTGACCACCTTCCCCTCGCCTGTTTGATGTCCACCCCTGACCCTGTGCAGCTCTCAGACGTCACACCATGTGACAGCGCTGTGTAAATGCAAACTGGTGTTGGCCATTAATGGTCAATTTTCTTGAGCTCCTTTTGCAGATGTCCCTACAAAATATTAACCCCTTCTTGCCAAGTATATTTACCTGCCCCGGTCTGCAGTTGGTGTCATGTGCTCTCCTCCCGGCGAGATGTTCGTCAGAGTCACTCCTTCATTCGGTTTTTTTACTTTCTCCCTTTTAGTGATGGTGTGAGTCATGTCTGGAGAATATTCCTGTTCCCGAAACAGGGACAATTTAGGTAAATCACCAGCAGAACCACTCAAGGCAGCCCGAATCAACGACTAACAGTTTGTCAGCCTGGCTCAGTCACTTGCACTCTCATCTTTGGGTCAGAAGGTTCTGGGTCAAGTCCTTGAGCGCATACAGTCCAGGCTGGCACTCCACCGCAGTGCTGGCGGGGGACGCTGCATTGTCAGAGGTGCTGTCCGTCAGATGAGACGTTAAACTGAGGTCCTGTCTATGCCTGATCAGGTGGCCATTCAAGATCCCACGGCGCACTAGTCAAAAAGAGACGGGAGTTTCCCTCTCCCAGAGACCAAGGCCAACGCAATCACCCAGATAAAACTGATCATTCACTTCACGGCTGTTTGAGGGATGTTGTTGTGTGCAAATCAGCCGTCGCATATGGGTATAAAATACACAATCACTGCGCAAACGGAAAGCTTTATGAAGGGTTGAAAACAATGAAGTTATGTCAAACACCACAACCAAGGCCTCTGGTGTACGAGAGCGGATTGTGTAACGCTTACCGGGATCCCGGCACACACTCTGGACACCATACACGACGAGGAAATGTTACCTCAAACTGGGGCCAGTTCATGGGCATCCCTGGCCCCTGGGTGTTGCTGAACCACTTCAGATCTTCCTGTGCATCCGCCATACGGATCGCCTGCTCCAGGTCCTGGTAAATGATGGCGTAACTACAAAAGGAAACATCCCAACCACAATGTTTTACCGCTCGCTCCAATATTCTCCAACTCTGTCAATTACTTTGCATGTGGCACCATCACAAGAGGGCTTCAGAAGGCCCTTTGGTCAGTGAAGGGTTGCATCTGAGCTGGGGATTGGAATCAAGAGGCCACCCTTCCACCCATCCCTACCCTCCACCCATCTTGACTCCAGCCCCCAGCTTGGAGGCAAGCCCTTAGCTGTCTCAAGACCCTTCTCTTCGATCACTCCTTCAGTCACCATCCTACCCCCATCCTCCCTGCCTTCCACCCTTCATGATCCCAACCCCCAGCTTGGGTCCAAATCTCTGACTGTTCAGTGCCTTCCAACGTGAAAGGCGCTGTATAAATGTCATTTGTTGTTTGGCCCATTTGATATCATCCTTCAGGGCGTCAGCCTGGCTCAGTCACTCACCCTCTTGCCTCTGAAACAATGGCTTGTATGCTCAAACCCCACCTTTGGGGCTTTGAGCTCAGTCTAGGCTGACACTGGAGTGCAGTGCTGGATGGAGCACTGCATTGTCAGAGGTGCCGTCCTTCAGATGAAATTAAAAACGAGTTTCTGTCTTCAGGTGGACATTAACGATCCACGGCACTACACTTAAAGAGAAGGGAGTATCTCTCTCTCCCATGGCTACACATGTGTATAAACAGGTCAGCGTTGGGTAACGGGCGGCCAGTATATTCTGATAGCAGAGCATCAGCATCTAAACAACAAAATCCAGTGTCGGCAAATTGGGACAAGGAGCTGGAGAGCAAGTACAACTCTCTGAGCTCCGTCTGGACTTTTGTCAGGTTCAGTTTGCAATTCCCAAATGAATTCTGAGTCGGGAAGCAGATTTGACTGACCTGTTGTTTTCGGTGAGGTTCAGGTGCCGTTTGATGTCCTGCAGCACCTCCCGGAAGAAGATCAGCCGCTTCTCCTCGAACTGCTGGCACTGCTCAAACACCTGCTCCATGTTCTCCATGTACTGTGGCGTGCATTTGCCCAGCTCGTCCAAACCCTTCTCGTACTTCTCTTTCGCCTGCACAGGCACGGAGTGAAATTAGTGCCTGGAGCTCAGCAACACCCTGGCAGGACCAACACCCACACAATTCACAAGCAACTTCATTCAATAAACAGCACATTCCTCAAATCCTCTCCCCGTGATGTGTTTCTCCTGTGCAACAACAACAACTTGCATTTATATGGCGTCCTTCACTTCCCGCGGGGCAGTGTCTCAGAGTGCTAAGTGCAGTGCTGAGGGAGAGCTGTGCTGTTGGACGGTGCCGTCTTTTGGGTTTGACACGATTGGGCCAAATGGCCCATCTTCTACAGATGAGACACTAAACTGAGGTCTCGTCTGTACCTGGCCAGGTTAAAGCCCCATGGCACAAATCAACAACAACAAGATTTTTTTGTATAGCGCCTTTCTCGTTGGGAGGACCTCCCAAGTCACTGGAACCAGTGTACAACATTTCAGACCCGAGCTGGGATCAGTGGGGGAGAAGGGAGGGGAGAGGAAGGGGGTTAACTGATGGCATGGTCGAAGAGGAGGATTTTGAGGTGGGACTTGAAGGAGGCTTAGGAGGGGCGAGGCAGAGTGATTGGGGGATGGAATTCCAGAAGTTGGGGGCAGAGTGGCTGAAGGCTCTCCCGCTAATGGTGGGGCGGGTGGGTCGGGGGTGGTGGAGCAGGCCGGAGCCGGCAGAGCGGAAGGAGCGGGCGGGTTGGTAGGGGTTTAGGAGGTCACAGAGGTAGGGTGGGGCGAGGCCATGGAGGGCTTTGTGGTGAGGACCAGGATCTTGAACTGGATCATCTGAAGGATAGGGAGCCAATGGAGTCGGGCGAGAATGGGGAGATGAGGGTCACGAAGTTTGGTGCAGGAGAGGACACCGGCTGCAGAGTTCTGGATTATCTGCAGCCTGTGGAGAAAATTCAAAAAGAGAAGGGAATTTCTCCTGGTGTCCAGGCCAACAATGCCTCAGGTAAAATTACAAATTTATTTCATGGCTGTTTGTGTGACACTGCTGTGTGCAAATTGACTGAATAATTACATCTTATCCTCCAGGGTGGAGGTGGAGGGGAGGGTGGTGGAAGTAAGCGGGGTCTCCTTGGGGCTGAACTGGCTCCAAGGTGACATGTTTGGCAATGTAATGTCGGAATCAAGTAAGCCCTCTATGATGGTCTCTAATCCGAATCCTGAGCCAAGCTCGTCTGCCGTACAGGGCGCTGCTGATGACAGCACAGCCCAGCCTGCCTCATTGGCAGGACTTGGATGGACAGACTAGTCACTGGGGGCAGGGAATCCTGTTAATCCTGCAAGTGCTCTGAGATGTGTGAAGAGCGCTATATAAATGCAAATTGATGTTGTTGTTGCAAGCCAAAGCCATATCGTAGGGTGGTCCTACTTGGAAAAGTAGCGGGAAAGCTTGCCAGACAGTGATCCCAACGGCAAGCGATGCAGATTTAGTTGGTTAAACTCTAGCAGTTACCCCAACGCCCACTCTGGGATTCCCAAGGCTTGGCTCTTGCCAACCTACGCCTGATACTTTCCAAAATTAAGTAAGCAGGATGCGTCTCCCTGGGGAGAGTGTGAGCATTCCGCTCCGATAAATACCTCTGGAATTTCTACGTCTAAGTTTCCATTTATATCAAATTCAAGGATTAATGAATTGATTTACTCTCAGTGCCAGATCCAGGAAGACTCGTCTGTTTTGAGTTTTCACTTATTTGCAGTAAGTGCGTGGAATTCTCAGCTTGGTTTGGATACTCTTAAGCATGGTGATGGGTTTCCGTATGTGTCAAGACAACAGCAACAACAACAACAAGATTCCATTTATAGAGCGCCTTTCACGTCGGGAGGACATCCCAAGGCGCTGGACAGTTGGGTCAGGACCCGAGCAGGGGGGAAATGGTCAGGGTGAGGGGAGGGAAGAGAGGGAGCGAGCGAGGAGGGGGTAGAGAGTCGAGAGGGGAGCTGAAGGCACAGTAAAAGAGAAAGGTCTTGAGACTGGCCTTGAAGGAGGAAAGGGAGGAGGCGGCGAAGGCACTGGGGGATGGAGTTCCAGAGCCTGGGGGCTGAGAGGCTGAAGGCCCGGCCACCGATGGTAGGGCGGTTGGGGCGGGGGATGTGGAGCAGACCGGAGCCAGAGGAACGGAGGGTACGGGCAGGTAGGTAGGGGGATAGTAGGTTGGAGAGGTAGGAGGGAGCGAGGCCGTGAATGGCCTTGTAGGTGAGGATCTTGAATTCGACACCCGGCTGACCACAAAAATGCAGTTAATGATTTTACCAGTAGAGGGCAATAATTGGGCAAAAGAGAAATATCAAAAGGCAACACGCAGCTGTGCAGGTGCCAATTCTAATCTGAACCACAAAGGCAGTGATTCCTCTTGACTTCTTTGTGATACACTGACAGAAGACGCTAAGAAAAGGCAAGTCCTTTCTCTCAGAACAAGAACAAGGGATTTAAAAGTCAACCAAAGCCATAAACCCCTGTCAGTGGCTGTGATCGTCCCACCTCAGTCCCTGGTGCTACTCTCCGCTGCTCGATACATCTGATCTCAGTTATTGGCAATGTCAGCCCATTAACAGAGGGTAACTCGCACTGCATTGCACTCACTGAGAAAGACCCAGTGAGCCCCAGGCAAGGTGACTGATGTGGACGTGCTATTGTTCTGGAGCAGCTGATGGGAACGCTGCCGTGGTTGAATGTTTAAATCGAGCAGGAGGTGGTTACGTGGATAGGCACAGAGTGTACAACATTTGACACAGGATTGAGAAAGTAAACCCAGATCAATCCTTTCGGATGCAAAAAGACAGCAGAACAAGAGGATCATTAACACCTCTTTAACCCATCATCTCCTTTGTCTTCCTTGCCCTGCATCCCCCCTCTCTGTTAGCCCTTAAAAGCCTCTCCCTCCCAACATAATAATAATCACGTCGGGAGGACGTCCCAAAGTGCTTTACAGAATACACTGTAAAGTGAAGTGACTGTATATTTGTGGGCTAACGCGGCAGCCAATTGGGCACAGCAATGTCCCACAAACAGTCGTAGATTGAAAATGACCAATTTATTATTGTTTTTGGTTTTGGAGGGATTATTATTAGGCTCTGTGTGGAGTAAGGAAACTTGCCCAAGGTTTCGCCCTCTGCCTGGAATTGAACTCAGGTCTCTCACTTGCAAAGCGAGTGCTCTAACCACTGAGCTACAGGACTCCACAACATGACCCAGTTCTGACGAAGGGTCATGGACCAAAACGTTGACTCCCTTTCCTTTCTCCATAGATGCTGCCTGACCTGCTGAGTGTTCCCAGCGACTTCTGTTTTTGTTTCAGAACAAGAGGATACAGGTTTAGAGGTGCAAAGGGAATTTGTGGACAGACACCAGGAAGTTTAAGAAACGGTAGGGGTGGGACTTCTTGAGGGTTGAGATTAGATTTGCTGAATTTTTTTTTACAAATCTGATCCAATCTTGTAATGAGGAGTGTCTTCTCCCTCACAGACCTGGGCCGAGCAGAAGATGTGGGAGAGTTTTGCTCCTCGCAATAAGAAACGTCACATCCATGCTTTGTGCTGAGTTAATGGGCCAATTGTTTTTGCTTCTTTGGTAGTTTTTTTACGCTGACGCCTGACAATTGTCTCAGACACAAACCAAAACCACACAGAACACGGTCAACCGAGGGAAAGGAATTTCCTGCATCTGTAAAGGTAAATCTGTAAATATACAGAAACACGAGATAAACATAAGAACTTGCTCGGCAAAAGAAGGCCAGTTTGACTTCCATCATCCTGTCAGTCGCATGACGTGTCATGTCCCAAACTATACACTGTATCCCAAAATATTGTTTCCCAACAGGAATCTATCTATTTTGTTCTTGAAAGAATTGACACTTTCTGCTTCCTCCGTCTCCCGAGGGAGCCTGTTCCATAGGTTTACTGCTCGCTCACTGAAGTAGTATTTCCGCAGATTTTGTTCTGAATTTATCCCCACTTCAATCACAGGCCGTGTCCTCTGATTCTACTGTTCTGGACAGGATAAAACAGCTTATCATGGTCTACATTATCTGGTCCCTTTAGAATCTTAAAGACGGTAGTCATATCACCTAGAATCATAGAATTATACAGCACAGAAGGAGGCAATTTGGAAAAAGAGCTATCCAAATCAATCCCATTTCCCCGCTCTCAACCCCTTTAAGATTGTACCATCTAGTTGACATTGCCTCTCCTCATTCTTCCTCCTAAAATGCATCACTTCGCATTTCTCTACATTAAACTTCATCTGCCACATGTCTGCCCATTTTACCATTCTGTCTATATCAACCTCTCATCCTTCTCTTCTCCAGTATGAACATGCCGAGTTTATCTAATCGCTCCTCGTAGTCCAATCACTCTATCCCCTCAATCATTTGGGTTGCTCGCCTCTGTATCCTCTCAATCGCTGTAATATCCTTTTTGTACTGCGGTGGGTGCCCGGAACGGCACACAGTATTCCAAGAGCAGTCTCACCAGTGATTTAGGAAGTGGCAGGATTACCCCACTATTTTGGCTCAATGTTGCACTTTTAATACAACCCAGCATCCGGTTGTGATAACTTCAATTTATTGTCAATCAGGACCCCCAGGTCCTTTTCGTTTTCCGTACAGATTACTTTCTTACCATTTAAATAACAGTCCCTGCTGGATTTTTTGTCCCCATGTGAAGCACTTTGCATTCCTCTACATTGAATTTCATCTGCCATCAATCTGCCCAATTCCCAAGTATGTTCAATTCATCCTGTAACCCATCCTGTTCACCTTTGCAGTCATCTGCATTAATTTTGTGCCATTTGCAAATTTGACTGTGCTTGTGACTCCCAGGTTCATCATTTATGAAGATATTAAATAAAAGAAGTCCCCCAACAGACCCAGCAGAGGTTAGCGGTGTGAGCTCTGAACCTGATGTGATTGATGTAGAATGACACCCCGTTTGTCAAACGGACAGAGGCTTCTTCTGATGAATTACAGTTACAGCAGCTTTGCTAGAGATTCACAGTGTGATCAGTATTCCCAAAGACTACTGCTTCCTGTTGTGCCAGTACCACACACTGAATTCGCATCATTCTTCACACAACCAATGGATACAGCCTGGACCCGGGTTCCTTCATTTCCATATAAAATGAATACAAATGACAACAGTCACACGCTCCCCGTGCTTGAAATAAGGAGGCAGGCTCTGCTTTCATCCCAAAATACCGCTCCTTATAATTTCCTTCTGCTTTGTTTCCCGAGTGAAAGGTAGTCGGTACAGAGAGCAGACATTCCCCCAGTGAGTTTCGCTGCAGGCTGCTTCAGTTATTTGTATTGGTTTCTCGGGATCTGAAGGTTGTGGGCTCGACTACACGTCGGGGACTTTGAGCTCATAGTCCAGGCTGATGCTCCATTGTAGTGCTGGGGGAGCACTGTATTGTCAGAGGTGCCGTCCTTCAGATAAGATGGTAAACCGAGGTCCCGTCTGTCTGTTCAGGTGGACGTTAAAGATCTGATGGCGCTATTTGAAAAGAGAGGGAGTTTCTCTCTCCTGGTGTCCTGGGCTGTGAGTGGGACATTGCTGCATGCAAATTGGCTTTTGCTTTTGCCTACAAACCACACAGCCACTACACTGACAATAATTCCCTGTGCTGCCCTGTGACACAGAGACGTGCTAAGACGATGCATCAAATGCAGATTATTATTATATTTCTTTCTAAATGGGTCGAGGTGTGGCTTCACTTAAACGGAGCCTCCTTCACCAGCTTGGCAGCCTGTCCATCACTCTGCCGTCCTCTGTCTGTCACAACACCACATAGAGAGCGACTGGGTTAGCACTAAAATAACCCCCATCCTCTCACACACGCACAATACACACGTATAAAACAGAGATAGAGAGAGAGAGAGAGAGAGAGAGAGGGGAGGGGTGTTGGCAGAGGACCTTCAGGCCTCAGTACCGTGGGCTGCAGTGAGTGGGATCTTTCTCACCTTCTGCACTTCCTGTTTGCACTTATCCACCTTGTCCTGCAGTTTCTTCTGTTGGTCTGCAGTGACAGACTGGTCGGCCTTGCTGTTCGTCTCTCGTGTGATTGCCATTTTTTCCTCTTTACAGGCCAGGTGATAAGCCTTCTTCGCCACCTCCATCTACATGAAGCAGGAGTTACCTTAGACGTTAGTGATTCAGGAAATCAGCATCAACAACAATAACAACAAATTACATTTGTACAGCACCTTTCACGTCGAGAGGATGTCCCAAGGCCTTGGACAGTCAGGGATTTGGACCAAGCAAAGGGAGGGGGTTGAGGTAAGGGAGGGTAGGAGGGTGCCAAATGCACGGTCCAAGAGGAGGATCTAGAGACGTGCCTTGAAGGAAGCAAGGGAGAGAGCAAGGTGAAGGGAATGTGAGATTTTGGGACAGAATGGGACGGGATGGGCAGGGGACATGGAGCAGGCCGGAGCCTGCTGAATGGAGGCAGCAGACAGGTTGATATGGGGTCAGCAGGTCACAGAGGTAGGGAGGAGCAAGGCCGCAGAGAGTTTTGAAGGCAAGGACAAGGATTTTGAACTCTATCTTCTGGAGGATGGGGAGCCAGTGGAGCCGGGAGAGGGTGGGAGTGATAGGGTCACGGAACCTGGTGCGGGAGAAGGCACGAGATTCAGAGTTCTGAATGATCTGCAGCTTGTGGAAGGAAGGGTTGGGAAGGCCAACAAGCAAGGAGTTGGAGTAGTCCAGCCCAGATGTAATAACTGCGTGAATGAGGGTTTTGGCGAGCTGAGGGAAGAGGCAATGACGGAGCCGGGCGATGTTGCGGAGATGAGGGAAGGCAGAGCGGGACATGGCACGGATATGGGGTAGAAAGTATACTTGAGGGTGAAACAACATGCCAAGGTTCCGGACTGGCTCAGTGAGGTGGAGTGTGCATCCATGGATGGTGATGCTACCACTTCCTGAGGTATGGAGGTGCTGATGGGAGCCAATCAAGAGAGCCTCGTTCTTGCTGACGTTCAACTGTAGAATGTTAGCTCTCATCTGTCAGGACAGCAGTGGTCCTGGAGTCGAGAGTGGAAGCAGAGAGGTAGAGTTGGGTGTCATCCTCATACATGTGGAAGTTGACCCCATGTCTGCAGATGATGTCACCAAGGAGGAACATGTAGATATTGAAGAGGAGGGGAACAAGGTCAGAGCCCTGAGGAACACCGCACAAAATGGCGTGGGGGCCGGAGGAAAAGCCATATATAATGATCAATATTATGATCAACCACCTGCCCTAGACCCATTCCCCTACAATCCTCTGAGCTTCAGAGGCTCCCGAAGGGAAAACATTTCTCCTAAATTCTTGTGCCTCTCTTATCTCTGTGTCCTCTTGTCACTGGCTGCCCGGCCAGTGGAGATAGCTTCTCCCTGTCAAACCCTCATCACCGTATCCACTTCTATTAGGTCCCCTTTCATCATCTTAGCTCTAACCTCTCCTCATAACTAATCCTGTAATGATGGAGTTCGGTAAGGTATTGGTTAGAGCGCTCGCCTCACAAACGAGAAGACCTGGGTTTGATTCTCTGTCGGAGTGAAACCTTAGGTAAGTTTCCTCACTCTACCCTCCTCTGTTTACTTAGCACGATGTAGGAACCCGAGATATCAAATGCAAAGATTATTATTATCCCTGCGATTACTTTGACAAACCTCCTCTGCCTCCGTCCAAGGCCTTAACATCCTTCCTGAAGTGAGGCTCAGAACTGAACCCAGTCTCCAGCAGCAGCCTCATCAATGATTGTACAAAATTATTATTGCTTTGCTTTTGTACTCTGTTCCTCTATGTATGAACGCCACAATAACATAAGCTTTTTCACAGCACTTTCCACATCCACGTCGACCCCTACCACTCTAAATCCCCTCTCTCTCTCCCCTCCCCCTCACCACTCCGGCCACCACTCTTATAGACCAGCTCTTTACCTCCTTCAGTTTTTTCGCCCAGGGTTTCTGTGCCTTGCGAAATCCGTCCTCGGCCTCCTTGGTCTCTTTGAAGCCTCCTATCATCTGCTTGTGATACATGTCTTTTTGCCAGTTCTTCACTTTCTCAAAGTCGTCAGTGACCAGCCCATTCCTCACGTCCTGGTGCAGCTCACTGACTCTGTCCGCTTCGGTCATCATGGTCATCCAGGCTCTCTGTAACGTGCCGTACTGGGGCCCTGGCAACAACAGTGACACACACTCTACAGCATGCAAATAGGCCATTCGGGCCAACTGGTTTGTGCTGGTGTTTATACCCACCCACTCCTGGGTGTCTTTAAGACTCCAGTTAAGAAGAACAATGTTACAGAAAAACATAGGAAGATGTTTTGCATTTTTATAGCACTTTATCACACAAGATCATTTCACGCAGTACCTCATGGAGAATCACAGTCAAGTGTGGTGACTGTATTTGTACGCAAACATAAAGCTAATCTACCTCGACAAGATCGCACAAACAACCAAGACATAAATGATCTCATTTTAATGGGGGGAAGAAGGGTCTCCTTGGAGCTGAGCTGAGTTCCAAGATGACTCACTAGACTAAGGTATATTGGAATCGAGCCAGTCCTCTGTGACGGTCTCTAGTCCGGTTAGTGAGCTAGGTGGGTCAACAGTACTCCAGGGCACTGCTGATGACAGCACAACCCAGCCCGGCTCATCGGCAGGACTTAAAGCAGTTTGCCTACAAAACACAGTCACAACACTTTACAGTGAATCCTATGAAGAGTTTGGAGACGTCCTCCTGATGTGAAAGGCAATAAAGGAAATGTTTGACATAATGAACAAGTCCAAACAATGAACAATGAAAAGCTGGAAGATTGGCATAGATTCACATCAACCATACCCACAGGACAATTTCTGGTGGGTTTATTTGTGTATGAAGCAGGTTCACTTCATGGTTTATTGATTTGAGAAATGCTCAGGGTTTTGATAGGGTTGCTTTTGGGGAAGGGTTGACAAAAAGTGGGGAAGAAGGGAGCGGGGGAAAGAGGAGAGAAGAGTAAAAGACTCTTCTTTGCCGTGTGTTGCCCAGGCTCGCTCTGTATTGACAGCCTTGATGTGAAATCCCCATTGGTTGACAATTAAAATATAATTAACACACAAGAAGCAAGTTAAGTCAACAAATGCAGAGAATTGTTATCTCAGGCTCCTGTCCCTCCCCCGGTGTGCAGCGAGGAGATTCTGGTTTGACAAATTGGACAGGACTGGTTTACCCTGCACACTGGCCTTGCGAAGTGACCTACCTTTCTCAATGAGCTGTTTCCACCTCTTCGACCAGTCAGTCAGCTGCTGGGAGTAAGCCTTCTCAATCTTGGCTCGCTCGTTGATGCAGCTCATTAGATCATTACACAACCTGTGCCCATCATCAATCCGCTTGACTGAACGCTTGTAGTTCCCCACCTGCAGCAGAGAGACAGACAGAGCAAATCTTCAGCAATGCCCAGCACACTGCAAATCCTCTCCTTGAGGCTTAGACCCTCGGCGGCCGAGCTTTCCGTCACTTTGCCCTCCCCCACTTTGGAACTCTCTCCCAAATCTTCCATCTCGCACCCTCGACTCCGCTTTCAAAAGCCATCTTTGACTGGACCTTTTGCCACCTTGCTCCTCCCCACCCCCATACTCCCCCCGGCACAGGCTCCCACTCCACCTCTATTATGAGCTACGAGGAGATGGTTTGCCACGTGCAGGTGTGTATAAGAACAAGTTGTCGTCACACTCAGCTCTGTTTAAAGCAGCATTCACTGGAAACACCACACAACAACAACAACAAGAAGATTGCATTTATAGAGCGCCTTTCACGTCGGGAGGACGTCCTAAGGCGCTGGACAGTTGGGTCGGGACCCGAGCAGAGGGGATATGGTCAGGGTGAGGGGAGGAAAGGGAGGGAGCGAGGAGAGGGTAGAGAGTCGAGAGGGGAGCTTCACGGTTGAAGAGAAACAGACGGTTGTTATCTACACATGAGCAGGGTGTTCGGTGGAGCACTCATCTGCCCACACCAGGAGAACCCTGACTCCAACTAGCCATTACTCTAATGCAAAAAAATACTTCCTCGTTTTTGTCCTAAATCCACCATCTATCCCTCACCCCGCATTGTGCAGTCCTGGCAAATCTGAAAGCAATGCTCTGAGAATATATTCTGTGGCCTATTTAGCAATGTGTATTCATTCCTGTTCCAAGACGTCTCTTTTCAGAGCAAAGAGCCCTAATTTATCTCCTTTCCCGTAGTTCGAGCTCGAACACGGGATCACCCCTGTCACTCTGGTGTGTGTGTTGCCTCTCGGTCTGGGAAAATCAATGCTGAGTCAAGACCGGGGAACAATTTATGCAAACATGTCCTGTGTGGGTGTGACTGTGTGCCGTGGCCATTTGCGGCCAGCGTGATGAGGGACGAGTGACAGCAACAGGAAATCGGCCATAGCTGACCTGGCAGCAGAACACAGGCTGGGCATTTGGGGTTCAATCTGATTCATGGTTTGAATTTGCACTAAAGTCCTCAAAAGATTACAAGTAACATGAGATAGTGATGGAGATAAACTCACACCATCTGCCCAGCTTCCGGCTAAACACACACTTGGGTTTGTTCACTTTTATTTAAATAAAAGTGAACACAAGACCCTCATTCATGCATTCATCATATCCAGGCTCGATTACGCAACTCTCTGCTTGTTGGCCTTCCCAACTCGTCCCTCCAAAAGCTCGATGACTCTATCACCCCCATCCTCGCTCGACTCCACTAGCTCTCCAGGCGGGAGTTGACATGCACGAGGGTTTCGGCTGCATTTGGGGTAAGGTACGGTCGGAGGCAGGTAATGTGGCAGAGGTGGAAGAAGGCGGTCCTGGTCAGGACTGCCTTCTGTAAACACACATACACACACAAAGATACACAAGTATACACACATATCCACATAGATACAAACACACACACAGACACACGTAGACACACACAGATATACACCCACACAGACACATGCACGCACACACAGATATACACAGGGCACAGCGCAGAGCGTGTGAGAGGCAGGTCTGAAGACAGTCAAAACCTCACAAGATAACTTTTAACCAGTTGAAATAAGAGATGAAAGTCTTTATCTTTAATTCATTGCTAATGTTGGTTTCCTTCCTCTAGAGACAGTGTCAAATACCCGATCGCGTGGATTCTCTTTTTAAACCCACAGTGAGGTACTAGCGAGAGGTGTGAGGCACAGTGAGGAGCATCAGCTGCTGTCTCACTCACTGCATTCAAACTGTGCAGACAATCCACCCGCAGTCACCTTCAGCCAGAACTCTCGAGGGCGATCGATAGTGTAATAGGAAACCCTTTGAAGTTCATCAAACAATATCCGAGGCTTAATACTGACACTAATTGATCACAAGATGGTCTGGATGAAGAAGGCCCTTCAACCCATCTGATTTCCTCCCTCCAGAACACTTCAAACTCCCCCCCACCCCATCACAGCATCAAGCTGCTCTTTAAATGAGTTCCAGTGTCCTGGCCTCAACCACGCTTTCTGGTAACCTGAGCCTGCCATTGATTACCCTCAGGGTAAAGCAAAACTTCCTGGTGTCTGTCCTGAAATTGTCCTTTACACCTCTAAACCTGTGTCCTGTTGTTCTACTGTCTTACTGTATCCTGGGCAGCCCCTTATGTCACAGTGACCAGAGCCGTGTGCAGTGTTCAAGGTGTGGCCTGACCAGAGCAACGTACAGCCTGACAATGACGTCTGGGGATCTGAACTCCACTGATTTAGCTCCGAGCCCAGCATCCTGTTTGCCTTGTTTATTGCTGCCTCACACTGTTTTGACACAGTGAGCGACAGGTCAACTAACACCACGAGATCTCTTTCTGCTTCCCCCTTGGCAAGCGCTATCCCAATGGAGGATTGTGATTCCTATTCCTGGATCCTATATGTAGTACCTTGTGTTGATCAGTATTAAACTTCATTTGCCAGTTATCAGCCCATGTGCACACCCAATGGATACACAAGAAAACATGGCCTCCAGCCCTGCTCCTGTGTCATCAGGTGACCGCTGATATTACTTCCGGCACGACCTGGCTGACGTCCGGTGACAAACCTGTGCGAACAGGCCACTGACAGACATTATCCACAGCAACGTGGTCAGTGGGAGGGTCCTGCCTTGGCACAACTCCAGCGAATCTATTCCTGCATCTCATCTGTTCCTAACCTTGGTAGAAAGTAACTGCAAAATGGCACAACATTCTCCCTGTAAGCATATCAGCCACCTCCACACACGAGCACAGCACTGATCTGTCTTGAAACTGTCCTTTAAAACTCTGAACCCATGTCCCTCCCATGTCCATATGCTCAGACCTCCGTATCAGATGAAAAACCTGGGATTATAAATCTATAAAAAAAACACCCAGATTCAAATTCCTAAACTATAGCTCACTGCCAATCCAGATTTCCAAAGACATCATGAATCATAAAAGGACGGAGCTTCATTTGATATTATTAGCCCCACGAGATTTCATTTCTGTCTTCTCATCTCTTCAATTACATTTACAATTATCAGTTAGACTACCTCAAAGTGTCTACTGTTGCTCGCTGCCCTGGTAGGCAAACTTGAGGAAGATACAAGTGAAAGGGAATAGAGACAAGCAACAGCCATGAAGGTATTTCTATGTCAACTAAACATTGCCGATGAGAAAAGTGCAGTCCATATAGTCAACTGTACAAAGTTACAATTCGTTGCCACATAACCCACAAACTCAAATCTTAACAAAAGGTACAAATGGGTCTTTTCAGCTACAGCGAAACAACTGAGGTCAGTTTAGAAGTCAGTGGCCAAGTGCACTATTGTAATTATAATAATAATTCCGGCCTTTGATACAAACCCTTTTACTCTGTTAAAACACCTCAAAGTTTTCACAGGATTTACTGTAAAGAAGTGGTAGCCAACTTGTGGCCCACAGGTAGTCAAGAAGCCCAACCCCATACCCCCCACTCCTCACCTCCCCACAAAGAACATTTGCACCAGTCTGTTCCATCTGTACTCTGTTTTCAGTTTTCTCTTAATTGAATATTTCTTAATTTCTATCATAAATCAAGAAATATTCAATCTTGAACATTTATTTTGTTGGCCGATCAACAAGGTTGGCCACCACTGGGTCAAAGTGTGTGTTTTGTATTCAAAATTGAACCTAATTCTCCAACGGAGCTCTCACTTTGTGGAAATGTGGACAGTGTAGCTACACGCACTTGCTTTTTGGGGGGGGAAGTGAGTGAATGGAATGGATGTATTTAAACAGGGCTGGAGAGTGTTCCTCGTGGCAGAGAAGACACCTCTCCCCGCACTGAGGTCAGTCAGTCAGACTCCTGGCCATCACGGAGCAGCATTCACCAGTTCCAGGGCAACCTGGCCATGAGGCCTGAGGCCAAAGGTCATACACTCCATTACAAACAGGGATGCTAAAAAAAAAGGCCTCCAGCCCTGCTCCTGGGTCATCAGGTCACTGCCGACATAACTTCCAGGGTGGCCTGAGGGCTAAGAGCAGATCACTTCTGCCTGAGGACGTCCTCTTGATGTGAAAGGTGCTATATATATGTAACTTGTCGTTGTTGAGAGAAACAAACTCATCTGAAGCAAAGCTTTGGCACCCAATTACTCCATCGTTTGTTATGCAGTGAGCGCGACACAAGACCTTTCCGAATGCTGCAGGTTCCATTAATCCACGTCTTACTGCTTAAATGGGAAAAATCTACACAGGCGTCAGTTGCCTGGCAACGCGGGACAGGCCCAAGTATTCTTTTTACAGGAGCTCCGATTTCCCTCCTGCTTCACACACTGATCAAGCGCTGTATTCAGGTGGAGCCAAGGGCACGGAGCCCAGACTGGCGATGAAGAATGTGTTCTCTTGCCTTCCTGCCCTCATAACATCCAAGTCAAGGACATGTATATACAGGAACTCAGTCAGACAGATGCAAACATCCTCTGACTGAGCAGCCCAATAGGATACAGGGCATGTCTCTGCTCAGTGAGTATCTCTCCTGAGTGAGTGTCTCTGCTCAGTGCTGGGCAATGAGCATTGGCAGCACGTGGCCAGGCTAGGGGCACAGACACTGCGGAAGGACCCTCAGGCCCAGCCTCTCCTGCTGGCCTCGTGTGACTTTAACCTTACCCAACGGAGCCTTCTACTCAACGAGACCGGCCAGCAACGTGGCCACAGACTGACACTTATTGCAGTCGCTAGAAATCCCCTGAGATGCTCCAAACCTATTTCACGAGGGATTCCCAGTCCACGAGGAACCTGGATTTCTTCACTCTTATCCCAGATCCTCAGCGTTCAAACCGCCCTGAATCCATTGAATGTTCAAACCACCCTGAATCCAGCTGGTCCACTGTCCTGCACCTTACAGACCAATCCATAACTGTTTGTGGGACATTGCTGTGCGCAACTGGCTGCTGCATTTTGCCCATAAAATATACAACTCACTTTACAGTATATTCTATAAGTGCTTTGAGGCGTCTCGAAGAAGTGATAAGGCGCTATATCAAATGCAAGGATTATTACAGTCTTGTACGGTGTTCCTCTGGGCTCTGTCCTCAGTCCCCTCCTCTTCAACCTCTATATGCTCCCCCTTGGTGACATCATCCGCAGACATGTGGTCAACTTCCACATGTATGTGGATAACACCAATTCTATCTCTCTGCCTGCACCATTGAATCCAGAACCACTAATGTCCTGACAGATTGCCTGTCTGACATCAATTCCTGGACGAGAGCCAACTTTCTACAGCTGAATGTCAGCAAGACCGAGGCCCTCCTGATTGGCTAGAGCCAGCGCCTCAGCGCCTCAGGCACTGGCAGCATCAGCATCTACGGATGCACATTCCACCTCACCAAGCCAGTCAGGAACCTGGGCATCTTGTTCGACCCTCAACTGTCCTTTATCCTCCATGCTATGACCCACTCTGCCTTCCCCCACCTCCGCAACATTGCCCGACTCTGCCACTGCCTCAACCCTCAGGCCGCCGAAACCCTCATACACGGATCCCTCACCTCAAGGCTCGACTACAGAAATTCCTTCTTGTCAGCCTCCCCAACTCCTCCATAGGCTGCAGATCATCCAGAACTCTGCAGCTCATGTCCTCTCCCATACCAAGCTCTGTGACCCCATAACCCCCACCATCGCCCGGCTCCACTGGTTCCCCAACCCTCAGAGGATAGAATTCAAAATCCTTGTCCTCACTTTCATGGCTCTCCACAGCCTTGCCCCCTCCGACATCCCTATCAACCTATCCGCTCCCTCCATTCAGCAGGCTCCGGCCTATTCCAGGTCTCCCGCCCAACCCACCCTACCGTTGGTGGTCAGGCCTTCAGCTTCTCTGCCCCCACTCTTTGGAACTCCATCCCACAATCCCTTCACCTGCTCCCTCCCTTTCCTCCTTCAAGACACGACTCAGAACCCTCCTTTTCAACCATGCCTTCAGCCGCCCTCCTGCCTCTTTGCCTTCCCTCATCCCGAGCCTGGCACTCCATTCTTGGGTCCTGATCCCAGACCATTCAGTTCCTTGAAACCTTCTATCAACGCGAAAGAAATGTAATTTTGTTGTTGTATTTTATTTTATCAACCAGGCAGGTGTCTGCTGTAGGGATGGTGACATTTTGTTTCTAGTTAAAGCCTGGAGTAAGCAGTCAGAGACGTGTGCAGAATTCCGTCCCGTTTTAGTACACTCACTTCCATAGTTAATTCTATTCAAGTAACCAGCTCACTGGCTGGCCCAGCGTTTACTTTGAGAACACTGCATCAATTCTAAATTTATAAAAAAATAAATCTAGCACCTGGCCCATAAACAAGACAAGTCCTAATTACAGCCTCCAGATTCCCCGCCCGGCCTGCCCTTTCCAGGAATCTTCACATTCAAAGGTTAGTTACAATCACAGACATTGCACATACACAGGGAAGCCAAAACTAGCTGTTTGGATCATGAAAGTAAACATTTACTGTATGAAACCAAATTGTATGGACGAGAGGATAATAATAATAATCCTTGCATTTGATATAGCGTCTTATCACATCTGCAAAACATCTCAAAGCGCTTCACAAAATATACTGTAGAGTGAATTGACTGTATATTGACTGTATAATTGACCGAGCATCAAACGCAATATCTCAGCTAGGGTGAGTAACACTGTGCTAGACCTAGCGTGAAAACCTAGCGTTCCTCTCTCTATTTGCTCTCTAAAACTCGCCTCCGCTAAATCATCATTCTACTCCCAAGACAATCTTGGAGGCTAAGGACAACCCAGGCTCCGCTTCTCCATCAAGAACCAGCTCCTTCGTCCACCCTGTCACGCCTCGTCCATCCTCATCTCAAATACCACTAGTGGCAGGCGGGCCTTCTGCTACTCTGCTCCCACCCTCTGGAACTTCATCCCGCAGTCCCTCCACCTCATCCCATCCTTTGGTTCCTTCAAGACCCATCTCAAGACCCTCCTCTTCAACCGTGCTTTCGATCATCCTGCTTCCCCCCCTGCCTCCCACCCTCCCCGATCCCGACCCCCAGCTCGGATCCGAAACTCTGTATGTCCAGCACCTTGGGACGTTCTCCTGACGCGAAAGACGCTAAACACGTAATTTTGTTGTTGTTATTGTTCTTGTAAAACCTTCTCTGGGAAAAGTGTGGACATATGACATGCCCGCTCCAGCATCTTAGCGCTCCGAGACCTTAACTGCAAATTATTGTTGTTGTTTAGATCACGTCCGATCTACAACTTAATCCCATTTCTGCTCTTTATAATAAAATCTCCGGTCACCCGCAATTCCCGCCTTTGGCCACCCCCTTCCCCTCGCCTCCCTTCTCCCCCCCTGACCCCAGCTATACATTGTCCAGGCTTTGGGACATCCTCCCGACGGGAAAGGCGCGATACAAATGTAATCTTGTTGTTGTTGTTGGCAGCTTTGGTTCAGATTTTGAAAACGCTTGTATTTTGAACCCAGGCACAAAGCACGATTTCAGATCAAACCTTCAAACAATGCAGCGAGGATCACAATGACCTGCTCACAACACAGCATAAAACACAGCAAATATAAATTCAGAACGATTGTTTTCTCCATTGTGAATGTCAGTGACTGGACCCTGGCCTCATTAGGCCCCTTCACTCCAATAGCACATTCACAATACAAGGGTTACAAGCCCACCAAGTCTGGATTCACTCCATTTAGCAGTGCGTCCTAAATTTGTCCTACATTTGTCCTAAATTTGGCAACTCTTTAAACACAGCTTTAATTTCGAAGTCAGTCACTGACGTGAAAAGTTGTAAGAGACGACAGAAAACCAGCTTCAAAGTTAAGACTGAATTCAAGAATTTGCCACGTTCTGGATGCTCTGTAACTCTACATTAATAGAGTAAATCACCAGTCCTCACCAGCCTCCCGGCTCCCTCACCCTGAAAGGATCGATTTCAAGCTCCTCACCCACAGGTCCCTGCACACCCCAGCATCCTGTCTCTCTGACCTGCTCATGCCCATCGCCCTGATGCCCCGTTTGCCCAGGCCTGCTGCATGCCCCCTGATCACTACTCACCGCAATCGTTGACCGTGCCTTTAGCCACTGCACCACTAACCTCTCGAACTCCCTGCCTTAATTGTTCCACCTCTCCCTCTCTTTATCTGTCTTTGAAACCCACCTTAACACCTACATCTTCAATCCCCTTGTTTGGTCATCTCCCCCTCCCCCTTCTCCCTTGCTTGCCGTCCAACTGCGGCACTGTGCAGCGCTCCGAGGTGCTGTCCTGCGTGAAGGGCGCTGTGTAAATGCACGTTGTTGTAAATCCAGACCCAAGTGGAATTTTATAACAATTTGCATTCTCTGCAGATGTCCTGCATAAGAGAATGTATGCTGGAAAACTTCAAAACTCATCTTAAAATGCGCTGTGAATGTCTCAGGCGGTGGTGAAGGACATATACACTCACTGCTTCCCATGGCTGGGCTGACAAGCAGCTCAGGAACAAAGCTAAAGCTACACAATGGACGGTAGAGCAGGGCAATCTTCCCGAGAGACAACCCCATTATATTGGGCTTCTTCGAAGATAATATCGACAAATAATGACAGATCTCATGGCAAAAATGGAGTGGAATGAGCCCAGGGACATGTGATGCCATTTGCACTAGAACCCAAGAATGTCAGAGATTTCATTAAAAAATAAAACAAATCCTATTTACGAAATCCCTCAAGAACTCTGTGATTCTCTCTCTCTCTGCCCGAGTAATCGATCAACTGCTCAACAAACAGAATGAAACATATTTGGGATTTCCATTATAAAGCCTGTGTGTAAACCTGGTACACCTCAGTTAGTCAATCTCTCAGCCTGGAATACACATCCCATTTACGCATGTCCTACAGAGATGACTTTGGACAATGCATCAGTTTATTTTGACAGATCAGATACCAACTTCAATGACTGATTAGGAAGTTAGCTGCTCGACCACCCAAATGTCCCTATTCACATCGGGCTCCACAGTCTGATCCATCAGGCTAGCATTTCTGTGGTTGGCAGTTAGCGGATGCTTGGCTTGAGAATGTTAATGGCTAGTTTGTTTTTCAGTTGAATCCTAATAATAATCCTTGCATTTGATACGGAGTCTTATCATGACTTCGAGGTATCTCAAAGTGCTTCACAGAATATACCTAAAGTGAATTGACTGTATGTTTTGTGGGTGAAACACGGCAGCGAATTGCGCACAGCAGTGTCCCCACAGATAGTCGTGGATTGAAGTGACCAATTTATTATTATTATTTTTGAAGTATGTATTACCCCCGGAAAAGCAATCCACAAATTGACTAACAACCAGGTTCCTACTTACTGCTAGGTAAACAGAGAGAGGTATGTGAAGTAAGGAAACTTGCCCAACATTTCACCTTGCCGGGAATCGAACCCAGGTCTCTCGCTTGCGAATCTTCTTGTTATTTTCAGATAAATGATTCATCTCCCAGTAATACAATGACTGCAAAGTAATTTTAGGATGTTATTTTTTATCGTTATAGAAAGACAAGTGACAGATCAGAAACTGGTGCGTGTTCTGTCCCTCCACCCTTCAGCTGAACATGGACAAGACAGAAGCCATCCTCCTCAACTCCACAACATCTCCTGACCTCTGGCTCTGAGTACCGGAGCCTCCCGACCTTAGTGTCAAACTCACTCTGGCTGTTCCTCATGCCTCTCCCGGCCAACCCCACTTCGGTGGTCAGGCCATCAGCCTTTCTGTCCCCACCCTTCGGAATCCATCGCTTAGCCCCCTCCCTTGCCTTCTTCAAAGCCTGTCTCAAGACCCTCTTCGACCGCACCATCAGTGATCCTCCTATCCCTACTCTCCCTGTCCTCTACCCTTTCCTGATCCCAATCTCCAGCTCAGGTGCAAATCCTTGACTGTCCAGCACCTTGGGGTGTCCTGATGTGAAAGCCGCTGTGTAAATGTAATTTGTTGTTGTGGGATGGGTAGGATCGGGGCATGGAGCAGGCTAGAGTCAGTGGAGGGAGCAGACAGGTCTGTATGGAGTTAATAGGTCACAGAGGTAGGGAAGAGCAAGCGTGTGGAGGGCTTTGAAGGTGAGGACAAGGATTTTGAACTCTATCCTCTGGGGGATGGGGCGCCAGTGGAGTCGGGCGAGGGTGGGGGTATTAGGTTCACGGAGCCTGGTGCAGTAGAGGACACAAGCTGCACAGCTCGGAATAATCTGTAGCTTGTGGAGGTAGGGGTTGGTAAGGTCGTCAAGCAGGGCGTTGGCATAATCAACACCTCCCTTTAAGACGTACTCCTGATGTGAAAGTCTCCACATAATATAAATCGTATTGTCACCGCCTCCTCTCTACCAATCTCCCAAATAACATGCCTAGACACCCGTCTCTTTGGCCATGCCTACATTCCCCTCTCTCCTCCTGCTCGGTGCCCGCTCGGTCTCTGTAAAGCGTCCTCGACATTCCTCTACATGAAGTTCTGTGGACAAACGCGCATCACTGTTGTTATACAATGAAGTCTCTGTGAAGGCTGCACAGTCCTGCGTGTGGCTTTCTGTGAAACCACTGGACTGGTTCGTTGCAACCGAGAATTATTCCTCGTTAGACGTTAGATTTTTAAGGGAATGTGCTGAAGGATTCTACACAATGCTACATTACAGCCCACATCTTAGCTTAGTGCCAGCTTAGCACTCGCGAGGCTGCAATAGGCTGCGGTTTCCCACTCTGTAAATGCAAAACATTTCAGTCTCTGCTTTTACAACTGATTGCAGCCAAGCCGGCAATGCAGGGGGACAGGATCCTGAGCTCAAACCTACATCAGCTCCACACCAGCCCTCGCTCCCCCCCCCCCGGCAGCTCCACACTGCATTGTCAATTCATACAGGACATCAAAACGCAAGATTAACCCCTTAGTGCTCCCTCCTCACCTCGAAATAGCGTCATTCTGATCACTTAGCCAGGAAAAGCCTCACAAATGCCGGCCAGCAACTGCATTCACAAAAACGTCAGCTGGACAATGATTTCACACACTCACTCACACATACACACTCATACACACAGATACAACTCATACACACTCACACATTCACACTCACATTTACACACACCCACTCTCTCACATACACACATTCACTCTCAAGAATACACAACAAGAATAGCAACAACAACTAGCGTATATTCGTAGCATAGTAAATTCTGTGAAGCGCTTTGAGACGTCTTGAAGACGTGATGTGGCACTATATCAAATGCAAGGTTTATTATTATTATAGCGCCCTTCATGCTTAAACCCCTTGTGCCTCCACACAAAGTCAGGACTTGACAACAAGGCGCTGGTTTTATATCCTTGTGTGCAGGCACGAGAGAGTTCCTTTAAATCCCCCCAAAAATAAATTACGCTGTAACGTTCACATTCCAGTGCCCTGAAGCACGGCCAGAAAGTTGTGATACCTCCCAGAAGCTGTCGGTGATTTCCTCTGATCCAGTGGAGTCTTCGTAGGAGCCGGACATTTTCTCCTCTTCGGCAGGGAGAACCTTGAACTACCTGCACTGCCCCAGACCTTCAGCTGCCGGTGTACTGCGGGGGAAGAGAAGACAGCAGAAGCATCAGAGCGACAGTCTCTTGCACACACACACACACACACACACTCACTCACAGCTAAAGGTCACTTTGAACCTTCGCAGCTCAATAGCTTCATCGATGTAAACAGCCGGTGCTGCCCACACACTGTAGCTCACAGAGCAGCAACAACAAATTGACAGACTGACGGGAAAATCAAACCGAAAAATAAACGTTTTTCCCGACTGACATAAAATCTCTCACCCAAATTAGCCCCAAACCGTTTTATCAATGCGAAACCATAATTCCCACCCTGGCCCGTCCTGCCAGTCCGCGAGATGACGGCTCACGCATTAGAGCGGAGGATTAATCTGTGTTTGGGTATTAGTTAAGCTGCGTCCCTCCGAGGGCATGTGACAGCACACAAACCGCTCTCACACACAGGTTCAGGGCATGCGCAGCACCGCAGCTTCCAGTATGCAGGCTCAGGGGCGGCACTCCAGCAGCTGAGCTGTTTTACTGCGAGTAATGTGGCCTCAAGGACACGGCGAGAGAGCACAGCTCCGATCGCAGCTCTTCCCCCTCTCCCAGCTCGCAGCGCGGGCCCGGCCCGGCCCGGCCCAGCCAGACCGCCCGCGGGGGCTGCCGCCCTCCGAGCCGGCCGCTCCGCCACCCGCACCCTGCCCCCCACCCACCTCCCGCACTCCACCCCCCCCCCCCACCACCCCACCGTGGCATCAGTGTGAAATACCAACAGCCGAAATGGTCGCGGTGTCGAAAGGAACAGCACTCGCCCCAAATACCGCTTACTCTTGGCCTGCGGGGCTGTTCTGTCTTCAAATTGAAGATCGCGCAAACAGTGGAGAATCCTTCGATTCCGTTCTCAATTTAGCAGAGCGTTATTAAAAAGATCCCCCGGCTCCCAAACTTAAGAGTGAAGGGAAGAATTATCTACAATTCTGCACCATCTCTCCCCCGAACGCTCTTAACATTGATCAACATAATAATATTGGTAATACTAATCCTTGCATTTGATATAGCGCCTTATCCCACAACCTTCTGACTCAAAAGAGTGCTACCGGCTGAGCCAGACTGAACTTCATGTCGAAACGTGTTCAGTGTTTAATATCGAAGTCAGTGCAAGGAAATTGGAAGCATTGATTCCCAGTTCTTGTAGAATTGGATGGATGGTGACCTTACAATTCCTCTGGCTTTATCAATGTCTCAGCCAGTCGCCTCACTGTGCCATATACTGAACATGTCTGCATGCACACAACACATTGTACAATATTACAAACTAAATCCTCATCTCTCCCAAACGCAAGGAAAACACGTTGAGACCAGAAAGTGCCCCCGCCACTGGGACTCGGCTTTCAGCAGACAGAGAGCCCGCCCGCACCACCCTCCCCCCAACCCCCTTCGCATGTACAGCAACTGATGGGGAGAGGGCACCTTGCTGGTCTCAGCAGTCTCTCTCCCCGGAGGAGGATCGTTGGACACAAAGTGCTCAATCAGCGCATTGAGCTAAGAAGCTGACGCTGAAGCCCGGCTCCTCGGGGAAGGACTGTGCGGCTGTGCTCACTGCTGGGACCTTTCAACGACAACAAAATTACATTCGTAAAGAGCTTTTCACGTCGGGATGACGTCCCAAGGCGCTGAAACGCACACAGAGCAAAGCACAGCCGATATCCACATACATCGGTGGTCGGGCCTTCAGCTTTCTGCCCCCACCCTCTGGTACACCATCCGGGAGCCCCTTCGCCTTGCCCCCTCCCTTGTCTCCTTCAAGGCCCATCTTAAGACTTTCCTCTTTGTTTGTGACTTGGTTCACACTCCTACCCTCACCTCTTACCTTCCACCCTTTGTGTCTCTAACTCCCCCAGCTGGTTGCAAACCCTTAACTGTCCAGTGCCTTGGGACATCCTCCCGACATGAAAGGCGCTGCATGTAATTTCTTGTTGTTGTTGAAGCCTCCAGGTGCTGTACAAGAGCAGAGGGGGCAAGGACACAGGCGGGTGGTGGGGGTGGGGGGTGGCAGGGGCAAGGAAAGTAACCGCGTGCTGGCAGAGTTGTTCGCAATGTAATTCCTGATGTGTGGAAAAATATTCTGTTCTAACAATATTTGGCGTACTTACACAAACGCGACTGCAGACGTGAACATTGAGGTGCTTTCATGACTGTATGCAGAGGGAATTAAAGCAAGCCATCTACCAAGCAAATATTCTTCAATAAATAAATTCCATTAAGAAAAATAACCAGCACAACAAGCATCCCATCAATCTCGATTTAATATTAAATCTGGATGAACTAATTTTGTAACATTCATTCTCACATAGTGATGACGGTTGGTTAAGTAGGACTCGAACCAGGAGAGTGAGGTCCAACTAAGGTGGATGAAGGAGGAGAGGCTATGTTAAACGCAGCAGAGAGGTCCAGGAGGACAAGGAGGTAGAGGGAGCCCTGGTCACAGACAAGAAGGATGTTATTTGTGACTTTGACGAGGGCTGTCTCTGTGATGTGGGCAGGGCGGAAACCGGACTGGAGGGGCTCGAATGGAGGGAGAGGTGTGAGCGAAATTGATTTGCAACAACGCGCTCCGGACTTTTAGCAAGAAAAGGCAAGTTGGAATTGGCTGGTATTGTGCAAGGTATATGTAAATGCAGCAGTCACGAGCAACAGCAACAACAAAATTACATTTGTATAGCGCCTTCCATGTTGGGAGAACATCCCAGAAACGGTTTTAAACATGAGCCGTCAGCTGGAAGCAACTTCTCTACTATTTACATCTAAATGTTTTTGTGTTCCTATAAAATGACAGTATTAGTCAATCAGCCTGGCTCAGTCAGTCGCACTCTGGCCTCGGAGTCAGAAGGTTGTGGGTTCAAACCCCACGTTGGGACTTTGAGCTCACTGTTTGGGCTAAAGCACCAGTGCAGTCCAATGGGAAGCACTGCATTGTTGGTGATGCCATCCTTTGGATGAGACATTAAAACAAGGTTACGTCTCCCAGTTCAGGTGGATATTAAAGATCCCATGGCACTATTTAAAAAGAGAAGATGTCCTGGCCAACGATTCCCCAAATAAAATTGGTCACTCACTTTATGGCTGTTTGTGAGACGTTGCTATGTACAAATTGGCTCTGCATTCACCCCAAAAAATGCACTTTACAATATATCCTATGAAACGCTTTGAGACATTTCAATGCTGTGATAAGATGCAAGCACGATGATGATTCAGTGACAGAGAGCACAGGGCACATCACTGCAAGTACAAGTCATCGTGCAAGAAACAGGGTGAATCTTAACATCCACCTGGATAGGCAGTTGGGATCTCCGAAAATGCAGTATGTTCCCACCACCACATTGGAGTATCAACATAGGACTTTGAACCACATTGTGAGTTCAAAGTCCTGACATGGGGCTTGAACCGACAGCCTTTAATTCAAAGACGGGAGTGCTACTGACTGAGCAATAGGTTGGTAGACAACAACAACAACAAGATTCCATTTATAGACCCCTAACACAGAGATGGCAGAAATCCCCACCAATAGGAAGCATCTCGTTCAACCTGTAAAATAACCTGTAACGTGATGGGACGTCATCCCCATGTGAAAGGCGCTCCTCCATTTACATATAAGTTGTTGTTGTTGTTGTACTCGTGCCTGAAACGTTAAACACAAATCTCACATTGGTGGGAACGCTGTGCTTGTGGGAGCCGAGCTGACCAGGGAGCTGGGAGTGGGACTGGACAGGAGCGGCACTGCAGAAAGTTCCACTTGTCTGCAACCTTTCACCCCGGGGTGACCACCTGTCACCTCGCCCATCACAGAAAAACACTCACTGTCCAGACTCCAGCGTGAGGATAGCTGGGGTGGGATGGGGGGGAGTCAGGATGTTGGAGCTGTGTCCCAGCCAGAGCCAACACCCTGAGATGAGCGAGGGAGTTGTGGTAACTGTAGTGTGCAGTGGGTTTTTTCGGGATCTATCCAGGGCCATGTTGATACACAGCTGGACTAAGAGGACTCCAAGTCTCTCCCACCTGCCAGGTGTCAGGGTCTGGTTCAAACAAAGTTTGTCATCGACTGCAAGCTGCAAAAATCACACAATAACAATGTGTATATTTGATACAGTGCCTGATCATCTCGTCAAATGAATCAAAGCGTCTAGCATTCCTTATGTTCTTATGCTCACAGGATTTTTACTGTAAAGTGCAGTGATTGTATTTTGTGGGCAGCAGATTTGTACAAAGAAACATCACACAAATAGCTATGAAGCAAGTGATAAATTTTTAGTGGGTGGAATTGTTGGCCAGGACACCAGGAGAGAGAAACTTGCTTCTCTTTTTAAATAGTGCCGTGGATCTTTAATGTGCACGTGAATAGGCAGACAGAATCTCAGTTTAACGTCTCATCTGAAGGACAGCACCTCCATCACTACAGTGCTCCCCCCAATGCTGCACTGGAATAGAAGTTGCAGTAATACCATCAATAGTTTGGGTGAGGTTTACAGACACAGGAACAGAGACTGACAGGAGTATAACAGCAACACTGATGTCTCAAATGGGAATTATTGGATTTTAGAATTATTGTCCTTTGCCCTGGTGAGCAAAGACCCAATTTGCTCATGTTAATTAGCTCCAATTCACACAATTGCTGAATACATTATTCCTAAAAGGTCAGTTTTATAATTATCTCATTTTGTTGCTCGAATATCTCATGTAAATGATACGTTAATAGAGATGCACCTCAGCATTGTCAGGCAAACAAGGCTCAGTGTACACACAATAATAATCCTTGCATTTGATATAGCGCCTTAACACGTCTTCGAGACGTCTCAAAGCGTTTCACAGAATATACTGTAAAGTGAATTGACTGTATATTTTAAGGACGAAACACAGCAGCCAATTGTGCACAGCAGTGTCCCATAAACAGTCGTGGATTAAGTGACCAATTTGTTATTTCTTTTTTGAAAGAATTATTACCCCCCGAAAAGTAATCTGGCAATCAACTAACAACCAGGTCCTACTTACTGCTAGGTAAACAGAGGCATGTGGAGTAAGGAAACTTGCCCAACGTTTCGCCCTACTGGGAATTGAACCCAGGTCTCTTGCTTGCGAGGTGAGTGCACTAACCACTGAGCTACAGGACTCCACAATACAGTCAATGTTAAATTCAGACCATCAAACGACAACAACAACAAATTACATTTTTATAGCGCCCTTCACATCGGAAGGATATTCCAAGGCACAGGACAGTCAGAGATTTGGACCTGAGCTGAGGGTTGGGATAGGAGGGGTAGAGGGCAGGAAGGGTAGGGGTAGGAGGGTGACTGAGGGTGCAGTCGAAGAAGGTTTTGAGATGGGCCTTGAAGGAGGCCAGGGAGGAGCTAGGTGAAGGGACTTTCTGATGGAATTCCAAAGAGCGGAGGCAGAGAGGCTGTAGGTCTGACCACCAACCAATCCGACAATGATTTACACACTGGGAGAACGTCTCAAAGCGCTTTAGAAGCCTAAGCTCGAGTGTGAGCCTGGGCTGGGGGCGGTGGACGGGGGTTGGGTGTGGCTTAAACACAGTCTTCAGGTGGGATTTGGAAGAGGAGGAAAGGGGCGAGGCGGAGGGATTGCGAGGGAAAGTTCCAGAGTGCATTTGATAGAGCGCCTTATCACATCTCTGAAACATCTCAGTGATGGAGGAATGAGCTGTGAGCAGCGACTAGACAAGCTCAGGGTCTTCAGTCTTGAGAAGATGACTCAGAGGGGACCTCATACAACAACAACAACAACAACAAGATTCCATTTACAAAGCGCCTTTCACGTCAGGAGGACGTCATAGAGGTGTATAACATTTTAAATGGGATTGAAAAGAAACCCAGATCATTACTTTAAGATACAGCAAGACCACAGAACAAGAGGACACAGGTTTAGAAGTGTAAAGGGAAATTTCAGGACAGATGCCAGGAAGTTTTTGTTTACACAGAGGATAATTAATCACAGGAACAGGTTACCAGCAACGGTGGTTGAGGGCAGGACACTGGGACTCATTTAAAAAGCAGCTTAATGCTGTGATAGGGGCACGGTAGGATGGGTGTTCTGAAAGGATGAGATCAAATGGGCTGAAGGGCTTGTGTATCCAGACCGATCTTGTGAAAACGCCAAGGCTGAGATAATGGCAAAACTTTGGGAGAAGTTTGGAGACTCGGAGTAGAGGTACTCACATCAGGAGTAGACCCCACTGCCTGGTGTCCTGCTCCCGAGCTCAGCTCCTCACAATGGGCACAGGATGTCCCGCTATAGCATTGACCGGCACAGGAGGTGTTGAGAGCACACAGAGACTGACTGGTACCTTTAGACTCTCTCCCCTTACAAGTGACTCAATTTCACCCATCGTCTGGGCATGCAGAGACTCTCCGCATCTCCTATCTGCGGCTGAGTATTATCAACAAGGGGGCAGATTTTAACTGAGTGTGCCCGTCCCTGCACATCCCTCTCCCACTCGCTCGCTCTCTATCCGCTCCTCTCATATTTAGGTGTGTAGGTGCTATTGCCTGGCTTTGAATCCCTTGTATGTATGTAATAGCTGACTATTAGCTGCTGACTCTAGTTTCGGGTATGAGTGAAGGACTCTCTGCCTCTCTCCAGTTTGGGCGCTTGTTGTCTTTTTGAGATTGTGTTTGGAAAATGAATAGATTTATCATTAGAATCGGTGGCCGCAGGTTGACAGCCCAATCCATCAAGTGCTCTCTGACCAAGGAGCTTCAGGGGAATCGAGAAGAAACAGCAAACTTATTTTCCCATTAGCCGTCTTCAGTGAGGGCGGGAGTGAGTGGGCAGCAGGCCGGAGCTTACGCACTCTAACCTGGACAAGCAATCACTGCCAGCTCCAACATCTCTCTGGGTTAATTAGCAGCGCATCCTCGGTCATTTAAAAATAAAACTCACGGAGAACAATTACACTCTCCAGCCCTGTAGCAGAGTGTTAATCACACACCCCGTGCTTCTTGATTAGAGTGAGTGACTGGCACCAGCCCCCCACCCCCTCTCAGTGCGCAATAAGTTGACACGAAAGCCTCTGCGTCCAAAACAAAACCCCAAACTCCAGCCATCTCCGAAAGGTCAACAGGACAAGGACTACAAGGTGCAGCTGATGTCAGTGACTCACCCTAACTTTGGGAAGAGAGAACGTTCAAATACCTTGGGCTTTGCTCTGATCTCACTGATATCATAAGCTGCGAGCAATGCAGATATGATATGTTATTATATTTCGTTTCATGGGAACTTGCAGCAGAATCACAAGCACTTGATACAATAATCTTTGCATTCAATCGAGTGCCTATTAATGTTAAACATATTTCCAAGGTGAGTGCTGCAAAGTGAAGTGACTATTTATAGGTAAACGTACCTTGAGGTTGCTGCCCAGCTCCACTCTGAGAGCTATTTCAGTGAATTAAAATAGCCTATTGCTGCACCACACACACGCTATGTGAATTTCCTTCAATGCGGCAGGGGAGGAAGACAACAGATCTAACCCTCATGATCAGCTGCGGGAAGCTGCACTGTCCACAGACATCTGCTTGTTCAGGTGGGCATTAAAGATCCCTGAATGCTATTGGAAAAGAGAGGGCAATTTCTCCCAGTGTCCTGGCCAACAATCCTCCAAATAAATTGGTCACTCACTCCATGGCTGTTGGTGGAACACTGCTGTGCACAAACTGGCTGCTGTGTTTGCCCACAAGATACACAGTCACTACACTTTATATTGTGTCCTGTGAAGCGCTTTGAGACATCTTGTCGACCTAGGATGCTATATCTAATGCAAGGATTAATTATTATGGCTGTTTGTGGGACATGGTTGTGCAAAACCAGGTGATGTGTTTCCCTACAAATGCACAAATACTGTAAAGTATTTAGTTGTTATAATTGGAATTAAATCGAATGCAAAGATTTACCACTCTATCCCTGAAGGTACTAACCTCTGCTGGATAAGATTATTAATGACCCTGTATGAAGGGTACTATATAAATGCAAGTTGTTGTTGTTGATAATACTGACAGAGCCTTTGAGTGCCCGGCTTGAGCAGGTATTCTCTAGTGAATGGAGATGGTGAGGGATGGTTTGACAGATGGTGGGTGAAAGAAAAGGCAAGAAAGAGACACAATGGATCCTTTTGTCACCAGCCACCTACTGGTGACCAGGACACTCAGAACCTCTCCGGCTTCTCAAATATAACGGGGCTGGATTTGCTGAGCTGAGAGCCAGGAAACGGCATTACCCAACCACTGTCTTCCAGAGACAGTCAGCAAAGGGCAGTCATGCAGCCCAGCACCCAGTGAGCAGCACAGTGCACAGAGCAGAGAGAGAGGACCTTTCAAACCTTGTATTCAAGAAGACTGAAGTCCACACGAGAAGGGAAACAGACATGCAGATGGACACACAGGGAGGGTTTATGATTATGGTCCCTCAACGCCCGATACTCTGCAGGATTGCCAGCATGTGAACCAGACTGGGCCACTGGCTCCTCAATAGGTCAGCATTGCTGGACTGGAGGGAGGGTTAGGGAAGGAGCATTAACCAATGGTTACATGAGAGATTTCACTCTGCTCAGGTTTGCCATTGGCCTCTAACATCCAATTTCACAGATTCCAATAACCCTCAATGTTACAAGAAACATATACCCCTAACCTCCCCTTTGTCTTTGGTGATGTTAAATTGTTTTCTTCTCGTCAATGGGAACAGCTTCTCCCTATTTATCTCATTTAAACTACAATACAATATAGAAATGCAAAAGTTCACGCTCGGAGGGTTTCCCAGTGCGCTGGACAGTCAGGGATTTGGACCAGAGAAGGGGGGTGGGATGAGGAGTGGTGGAGGGCAGGGGGTATAGGAATAGGAGGGTGTTCGATGACCTGGTCAAAGAGGAGGATATTGTGACATGCCTCGAAGAAGGCAAGGGAGGGAGCGAGGCAAAGGGAATGTGGGATGGAGTTTCAGTGGGTGGGGGCAGAGAGGCTGAAGGCCCAACCGCCGATGGTTGGGGGACGTGAAGCAGGTGGGAGGCTGCTGAGAGGAGGGAGGGGACAGGTTTATATGGGGTTAGCAGGTCACAGAGGTAAGAAGGGACAATTTCCATGCATCCCACCTACACATGGGAATCCCAGTGATGGATTTTTGGAATGGAATGTGCACTCTCTCCCTGGAGAGACAAGTCCTGCTTACCTAGTTTTGGAGAGTATTAAGCACGGGTTGGCAAGAGCCAAAGCTGGGGACCCCAGAGTGTGTGTTGGGGTAACTCCTGGAATGTAACCAGCTAAAACCATTGATATTGTGGTCCGACGAGCTTTTCTGCTGTCCAGCTAGGACTCTCCTACCTGATAGGGCTTGGACTTGCAGGATTAACAGGAGCTGGGATGACCCTTTGCCCCCAGTGACTGATCTGCCCTTCCAAGTCCTGCCAATGAGCCAGGCTGGCTGTGTTGTCATCAGCAGTGCCCTGGAATACTGCAGACCTGGCTCAGGAAATGGACTAGAGGGCTGGCTCGATCCTGACATTCCATTGCCAGGCATGTCACCTTGAGCACAGTTCACCTCCAAGGAAACCTCTCCTGTCAATGAAACATGACCAAGCCCAATAATCTGGAATGATTTAAACCCAACAGGTCTCAGTCGCACAGAATTAATTTTATGTGATTAAATAAACAATGGGGTTTTACCTGTGTAACACGCATTTATGGCATTAGTGTTCGAAGGAAGGTATCTATTTTATAGACAACTTAATTTGCACTTGTACATTCGATATAATTAACAGAACTTAATTCTCTCCCACATACACTGGAGGCAATCTTTATTAACAGAGAATGCAGTATCTTGAACTTTACAGCCGCTTCTCTGAGTACTCTTTCCATTTAGTCCTATTCTCCAGCCTTTTCCATTTTGTCTTTTGTATTTATCTAATTCCCTCTTAAAAGCTAATATAGATACTGCCTCAACCACGGTCCCAGGGGGTTCTGCATCCTAGCAACCTTGTGTGTGTATGCATATGTGTGCGCGTGCTGTGCCTATATGATGTGTGTGTGTGTGGTGTGTGTGCCTGTTCTGTGTGCCTGTGTGGTGTGCTATGTGTGTATGTGTAGTACGGTGTGTTTGTGTGTGTGAGTATGTGTGGTGTGATATGTATAACAAACCTCTTTCCTTTGCACTTTTGGTGATTATAATAAGAATAATCCTTGCATTTTTGAGATGTCTCAAAGCGCTTCATAGTATATACTGTAAAGTGAATTGACTGTATATTTTGTAGGCGAATTGCGTCAGCTAATTGTGTACAGCAGTGTCCCACAAACAGTCGTGGACTGAAATGACCAATTGTTTTCCCCCTACTGGGAATCAAACCCAGGTTTCTCGCTTGGAGGCGAGCGCTCTAACCACTGAGCTACAGGACTCCACAAGTATTATGTTCAATCCGTATCCTCCAACTCCCTGACCAGAGGAAACCTTTCTCCACCGTTAACTTCATTAAACCATCATCCTTCCCGTAATGGTTACTTAGTCATTAAAGAAAGTTCAAGAACACAAGATGGGGAGGGGGGGGGGGGGGGGGTAGAGAGACAGTGTGTGGAAGGGGGTGAGAACAGTCAATGCATTAGGTACTGATGATTTACATTAACATTCCCTGAAGGATGCTCGATATTCCAATCAGGAGATTGCAGTGATGTTTATCACTCATCGGCACCCTATAAATCAATGGTAATATCAAACATGCGTGGGCTGCACGGCTTGGTGCATCTCTCAGTCAAACACAGCACTGACTCCACACTGATCCTCCTATTCACACAGATCCTCTGCGACACCCATATAGAAAACATTTTCCTATACTAATTCTGGAGGGGCTTTAACAGCTCATCATCCACCCTCCCAACCCCCTCCTGCGCAGGATTGGATCCACAACAATCAGTGTACCAGATAGATTGCTCTGAGCTGCTTTCCCCCACCCCCCAGTTATCTGAACATCTCCTATGTTTGAGCAGAAAACCTGGTGTGTGGCTTCCCGGCTGTGCACTGACTGCCTGCTGCGCTCCCCCACAGAGTGACTACACTGTCAGCCATGACCTGGGAAGCACTTTGAGACAATCCGCTGTTACAGGCACTGTATCAAAGGTAAAGATTATTTTATACTGAAAGAAAAAGGCAGCAATCTTTCTGTAAGCTTAGTGTATAAGGATGTACTGGGTTGTGCTGAGCAGCATTTCAATTAAAGTCATTTAAAGAGGAATTGGAATAGCTGACGATTTGTCACTGAATCCAACAGCTCCTGTCATCTTTAATAAGCACTCAAAGCATTTTGTATATAATAACCATGTGATTAGTAGTTTTCCCGTCAGGAGACCCTCAGCAGTTTACAATGGTGTATAAACACCACAGTGGCGCAACCAAGGCCTTGAGACTATTGCTCACTGACGTTGTTTGAGGAGCCAATAACATCCAAGCACCGAAGCATCTTTAAAGCCAAGATTATTGGCTCTTGCTGTTGAGGGTTTTCCTCGAACATTCTCGCTCACACAGACCCTCGCTGTACGCAACTTAGATGAGAATGTTTACACCTGGGAAACTGCACAAAACATCCAGATACAGTGATCCAGACAGACAGACAGACAGAGAGCAGTGTGTGATACTTTCAGTAATGTGACACATAACATAACATAATCCTTGTCCATGGGGTATCTGAGGATGTCTCATTAGAGTAATTACCTTCCGTCCTAGTGAAGGCTCCTACACTCTGGAACAGTTTTCAAACCCGACCAGAGGCCGCCAACAGCAATATCACACACCTGTAGTTACACAGAGCTGTACTAGTGACCATAATCTCCATATAATTAGTTAAGTGTATTACAACGGACAGAGGCCACATCCACCTGTGCCACAGCACCATGTATCTAAGCCAATGATATGCTGTAAGGAGGTTAAGTTCTCGAAGCTTTAAATAACTCTGTAACATGGACATTAAGCAGGCTTTGTAAGCAGAAGGGCCGAGTGTCTGTAAGGGCAAACTCTTCAAAAGTCTCGCCAGCTGTAAACATAATGTGTGTCAGACCAGGATCACTCCTCCCTCAACACTGCACGTCCAAACTAATGGTGAGGATCACACCTCCACTCCTAACCCCCACCACCCACACAACCCCCACCCCCTTACCCCACCCCCAACACACACCCCACAGCCCCCACCTCCTACACCCTCCATACCCCAACCCCCACACACACCCCAGAGCCCAACTCTCCCACGCCCCTCCCCCCATACCCCACCCCTGTCACCCCCCATACCCCACCCCTCACACCCTTACACCCTCGCACGTGGGATCTTTAAGTCCATTTGAACAAGCAAACAGGAACTTGGTTTAACGTATCATCTGAAAACAGCACCTCTGTCAACGTAGCTCGCCCCCAGCACTGCATTGGAGCGTCAGCTTAGACTATGTGATTCCAAGTCCCGATGTGGGCTTTGAACCCACAACCTTCTGACTCAGAAGCGAGAGTGCTGCCACTGCGCAAGGCTGACACCAGGAGGGAAATACAGGCATCCTGCTCTGAAGCAGGACTGCTGAAAGTGAGCCTAAACGACTCCACAGTGTACAAGGGCCATTAAATATACATCACCACTTGGCCAACATTACTCAGGCGTTTAGTAATTTGCCTTTGATTCTAAAGTCAGTAAAATACTGCAGTACGTTTTCGAAAGCTTGCTATAAACCCAGTGGGGGGGGTGGCGTTTACTGCAACAAGTTTTCCACATTGGCAGAGGCTGCACTCTCATAACATTGGAGGAGTTTGGTATAATCACATTTAAGCTTTTAAAATACGCTCATGAATATTATTCAGCTGCTTTGCATGATTTCAGTCTGATAGAACAGCTAACACTGGGCAGTCTTGTGACCTGTTGCTGGTTCACAGGCTGATCACTGACAAGGCACACCCATACAGGGCAACACAAACTACAGTGTGTAGGCAGTAAAAAAAACACTGCCCATGGAGAGAACCTGGCAAGGGAGAGACCAGGGTGTTAGTTAACTCATCGCATCAGTCACCGTGCCTGCACAGCGTGAGGCAGCAATGAACAAAGCAAACACGATGGTGGGCTATGTTACGAGTTGAGTTCAGATCCATGGATGTCAGACTTGAGCTGTACAGCGCCACAGCCTGTACCACACAGCTCTGGTCACTGTGATACAATGTGGTGCCCCAGAGAGTGCAGAGGAAAGCAACGAGGATGATCCCCAGTGTTAGAGGCATGAGCTGTGAGCAATGATTAGACAAGCTCAGGCTCTTCAGTCGTGAGAGAAGTGGTGTATTATATTTTAAATGGGATTGAAAAAGTAAAACCCAGATCAATACTTTCAGATAAATCAAGACATGAGAACAAGAGGACACAGGTTTAAAGTTGCAAAGGGCAATTTCAGGACATGCACTAAGAAGTATTTCTTTACCCAGAGGTTAATCAATGACAGGAACAGGTTGCCAGGAAGGCTGGTTGAGGCCAGGACACTGGGATTCATTTACAAAGCAGCTTGCTGTGGTGATGGGGACGGTAGGGCGGGTGATCTGGAGGGATGAGATCAGATGGGCCGAAGGGACTTCATCCAGAACAATCTGATGATCTTGTAGCTTCAGTTTGTGTTGAAATCCCCATTAGTCAGACTCGAGCTGTAGAGTGCTCCGGTGAGACCTCAAGACCTTTCTTTTTGACCGTGCCAAGGCCTACCTCCCCCTCGCCCCGTCTCGGCTTCGTGCTCCGCTGCTGACAAGCGCTCTGGGACGCTGCCCTGTGTGAGGGGCGCTATATAAATGCAATTTGTTGTTGTTGTTGTTGACTGCCAAAGCTTGGGGATATTCACAGAGGAGAGATCTGAGTGAGGTGCTCATAACAATGAAGGGAATTGACAGCTAGAGTGTGTGCCTCTTCCCCAACAGAAGGAGGAAACAAAGAAGATGTAGGCTTAACATTAAAGCTAGGATACGGTTAGCAGCGAGATCAGAAAACAGCCCGTCACACAGAGGCAGATGGGATGATCTACAAGCATTTCAATTGATTCTGTGGAGGCAGAATGATTCTAATACTTGGAAGGAGATATAGATATCTGAGAAGCAAGTGTATTAAGAGGATGAAATTGGATTAAACGATCTGCTATGAATCAATATGCCTGGCAATGGAATATCAGAAATCAAGGCAATCCACTGCAGGGAGTTGGCAGACAGCTAACACTCCTGAACCAGGAAAGTCTGCAGTACCCAAGGGCACAGCTGACCAACACTCTGTCTTGTTAACAAGACTTGGGGGAACAGAGAAGCAGCTTGAAGCTGGATTGGGAACGGGATTTCAGGGGGAGGAGACTAAATGGGCCAAAGGCCCCTCCCTCCGAACCATCTGCAGCTCAACCTCTCTGGTAATGGCGACCTCATCAGTTGTCACATCTCACAAGGCGGGGTGCAAACCAACATAGCTGGGGAGATGGGAGAGAGAGACAGCAGGGTGATGGCTATCAGGGCATCACGTCAACACGTCAAAACCCACAGGATGTTTAGGAGATTCCTGTTGCACTCTGGCAAATCCTCAGTCAGGAATTGCAATCCAATCCTAGTCACACTCCAATCATATACCTATCCTCAAGGCTCCAGTTCCAACTGCGCTTCACCGAATATACTGTAAAGTGGAGTGACTGTGTATTTTGTGGGGGACACAGGGCAGCCAATTGTGCACAGTAATGTCCCATGAACAGCCATGGAGTGTAAAACCAATTATGCGAATAATATCAGTCTCTACATTATCATAACTGGAAATGTGCGTTTGAATATGGGAGGAGGGGGCGGGGAATTACAAGCAAATTGGTCTTGAGAAAGGAGATTAGCAGGGAGTTCAGGCTAAATACCAATGATCTTTTCAGCCCCACACCTACAGTCAGTCACTTCCATCACCCAATCCATTCATTCCACATCAGCACAGAGCACCCATCGGGGGTTGGCAGCAGCTGAGCTAAACTGGACTGGACTCGTGAAGTATAAAGCCGAAACGGGCTGGCTGGGTTGAGGGGGCTGTTTGCGTGCTGTACAATCTGTGTAAATCTAGGTCAATTATTTACAATGTGGGCTGCTACGTTCCACCCACCAGGGCCCACACCAACACCCGGCACATTTACAACAAACACAGGCCTGAAAATCTGGCTCGGCTATGTCAGGCTGTCCTCATCTCCAGTGTCGGAAAGCAGCACTGTGCTCTCTCTCTCTCTCTCACACACACTCACACATACACACACACACACACACAGCCCATTCTGCCAGCTGCAGTACACTGTCTGCAGTGCTGTTCTGGATAGTATTGTTAATGACGTTGCCTGTTATTTCAGCATGAATTAATTCACGACAGGACTGCGGAGATTGAGAGTTTGTAAAGTACAAAAAATAATGAAAACGTCAAATGTTTCAGCGATTCAGAACGCAAGGCCTGATTGCTTTGTACAGGGGACTGCAGGATTGCTTCCGATCGGACAGTTCAGTCATTGTGTGTTTTGCTCGCACTGTTACAGCCCGGGAGGCTGTAGGAGAGCCTGCATTCCTCATTTAATTAAACATCAGTATCAAATGCTCATTAAAGGATTTATCAAATGCAAAAAAAAAATCAAATGAACATATAATTTATCAACATAAATAAGTCTGCAGTCAGTGCATCTCGGAGCTTGGCATTGTGCTATAGTCAGCAGCACTCTGCTCTGCCCCGCGAGCTGTCACTGCAGATTAACCGGCAAGCTGCCCGCAGGCCCGGGCTATCACTGGGGATCACTGTAGCTGTGAATCTTTACCACAGCTAGAAAATATCAACTCCAATGTCCACACAAAAACAAACTGCCCTGGCTTCATATAGTATGAAGTGTAGTGATTGTGTGTATTTTGTGGGAAAACGCAGCAACCAATTTGTGCACAGTTTTAATTGGGGGATTGTTGGCCAGGGCTTGTACCATGCCAACTCTTCTTTTGACAGGTGTAAACCAGTCCCTGCGATCAGCTGGTGTCTGACACAGGCGGAAACAATGCCTGAGAATATCCAAACTTCCACTTGCGTATGGCAACTACACGTAGAAATATACCCATATGTGGGATGGAATGCGCAGTCTCTCCTCATTAGAGGACCTACCTAATTCCAGAGAGTATTAGGCATAGGTTGGGAAGAGCCAAGGCTTGGTGTTGGGGTAACTGCTGGAGTCTACCCAACTAAAACTGCATAGCTTGCCATTGAGAGCGCTTTCCATTGTTTGTCCAGCTAGGACCACCCTATCTGCTCAGGGCTTTGGCTTGCAGGCTAACAGGAGCTGAGTCCCTGCCCCCAGTGACTGGTCTGCCCTTTCAAGTCCTGCTGATGGGCTGTGCTGTCATCGGGGGTGCCCTGCAGACCCACCTGGCTCAGAAGCTGGACTAGAAACCGTCACTGATGGCTAGCTCGATTCTGATATTCCGTCGCTGAACAGGTCACCTCGGAGCCAGGCCAGCTTCATCCTCTTTCTCCCCTCAGCAGGTCAGTCACTTGTTAGGAGCCGCCTACAGCTACGTTGAGTTAATTTGATAAATGTTGCCAACGACAGTTGAAATTCTGCTTTGCCAATAATATTACACTTTGTTCAAAAAGATGGTCAGCAGTTTCAGGAGGTCAAGTTCGCAATCAAGTCACATGGAACTGAACAGCACCTCATCACAGTGAGACATGGACTTGTTTCTCCAGAGTTCATATTGGCCCCCGAGCTCCATCCAAACTCTCTGTGCAAAGTGACGAGCAAGGTTAGGGATCTCTGTCTTACCTCCACAATGAAAAGGACAACAACTTGCATTTATCTTGTACCCTTCACGTAGGGTTTGGTCTCGGAGCACGTTACAAGACAGGGTTGAATGCCGCGCAAGGCAGAGGAGAAAGGGGAGGTGGTCATTGGCGGGTTTTGCAGAGGCAGGATTCCAGGCAGGTATTAATGACAGAAAGAGAGGGACTGAGACAGAGCGAAGGAGAGACAGAGTTGCAGAGCTCGGGGCTGTAGGAACTGAAGGTTCAATCACTGATGGTGGCACAGAGCGAGCGGAAACGTGAGCTGAGTGGATGGGCCGGGTCGGAGGAACGTAGCAAAAAGCAAGAAAGAGGAGAATAAAGTGAGTGTCTCAGAGCTGCACACTCGCTGCTCAACTCCAAACTGAAGAACGGCACGAGATATTACACCTTTGGTATTACACCTTTGACAACTGACACGCATTACAGAGCATCTCAGCTCCTCACCTGCAGCACAGCACCTTCGATTTCAATCTGCAGCACATTCAGAGCTACGAGAGTTCAGAAGTGCAAGTCAACATCAACACCCATTACAAGACAGTGATGGAACATGCACAGTAAGTGACATGACCCTACCCGATACTGTACAGCCTCAGTAACTGGAAGACAAAGAACAACACAAACCAAACCCCCTTTGATGTCCATCACCCACGACAGTTCAAAACTCATTTTTGTGATCGTTAAAACGTGTGACACCCTGACAACAACCAACTAGGTTTAATCAGCTAAAACGACATAGCTCACCAATGATACTGTCTTGCAAGCTTTCCCACCAGCTAGGACCACTCTACCAGTTAGGGCTTTGACTTGCAGGGTTAACAGGAGCTGAGTGGATTGATTTCCCGCCCCAGTGACTGATCTGGCCTTGCATCATTGGTACCCCGGAATACTGAGGAAGCTCAGGAATCGGACTACCGAGACCGCCACTCTGTGGAACCTGTTCAACTCCATGGAGACCCCATGGAGATTGCATAGATCATGGACGGTATAATGCTGTGGCCAGGCAGCAGAATGGGGCAGCAGCTGGAGACTGCATAGGTCATGGACAGTAACTGTTTCAGTACTGGAGGCTTGGTCCTCTTTTTTGCTGACAAAATACACAGTCACTCCACTGTACAGTACAACTGTGAAGAGCTTTGAGATGTTTTGACAACGTGAAAGATGCTGTACCAAATGCAAGAATGAATATTATTACTTACCCGTTACTTTCAAACCACGACTTTCCTTTCCCCTGGTGGGCAGAGACTCCAGAGGAGCAACTGTGTAACACAATGAGAGAAATCTGCCCAACAGAAGAGTTTCATTCGAGCTCCCCCCAACCGCCCCCGTCCAATTTGCCTATGGTGTTCACAAGGACACAGGATGTATAGGGGGGGGTTGGTCAGTCAATCACGGAGAGTACTTCCTCCACACAGAGCCCTGGCAAAATTATTCCGTTAGTGATTCAATATCCAATTCTGCATTAGTCACTTCCCCTTTTTTGTGTAGAAATAAAGAGTGCAGAAAGACATGTGAAATATGCTGAGCAGAAGATTTTAGGAAAAGTCTAATTAACCCCTCACCTCTGGTCTCCTGACATTCCAGTGTCCTTTTCTGATGAAACTCTAGGTCCTGATGGCAAGGACTGAAAGGGTTACTGCTCCCCACGTGCAGAGGGAATTAATGAAGCAGATGAGGTGCCTTTGGGTTATCAAAAGCCTCATCTCACTCCATTCACATTCAGTCAGTACTTCCTACTTAGTGCAGTCTGGTCGCAAGCCTCAGTTATTTCAAGTGAAACGAGAAACTATTTAAATTAATATAATTTTTTTTAAAAAGAAAGGAGCAATGATGAGGTCGAAGGTATCTTGGCCATCTTCCACTCTCCTTTTCACTCGTTTCTCTTTATATTTCAGCAGGTTAACATGAGCTCTCAGCTCAATTGATCAATGAGGACATTGGTGCACCTATTAAACAGCAGAATTGTACTGTAGCGCTAACCTTGCCCCTGGGAGACACTATGTATTTGCATCTCTCCATTGTGAAGGACAGCCCTGTACTCCCATTGCTACTAGTGTCATGCAATCTTTTTTTTTGCTCAGCCGGGTGTCTGACAAACTAGGAAACCCATCACCAGAGGATCCAAACCAGACAGTGTTCAATGCGTTCTATCCACACATGGAAATCCTGCGTTTGAAATGGAGTAATAATCCTTGCATTTAATAATACACACATTCTGGAGAGTATCAGGCAATAGATTGGCAAGAATCAGGGTTAATGGGAGCTGAACGGGAAGAATCCCTGTCCCCAGTGACTGGTCTGTCCATCCAGGCTGGCTGGGTTGGCAACAGCAGTGCCTTGGAGTACTGCGGACCCACCTGGCTCAGGAACCAAACTACCTGGACCGTCAGAGGGCTGGCTTGATTCCAACATTCTGTTGCCAAACATGTCACCTTGGAGCCAGTTCAACCCAAGAAGACAGCTCCCTACCAGGAGGACAGTCACCAGTTGGTATTTGACATGTGACAAGTGCAGGCTTGAGGCCTCACTGTGTGGTTGGCAGGTATGGGGTTTTAACATCCACCTGAATAAGCTGACAGGACCTCACTTTAACCTTTCATCCAATGCACCATTCCCCCAGTACCGAACCACAGTGTAAATCTAGACCTCAACCACAAAGTCCGAACCTGGGATTTGACCCAGTGGTGAGAACACTGACACCTCTGAATTAATACATCTTCTTTCCTTTGTATTGATCCATTGCAAACACTTCCCTCTTTAAAATGGGCTCCCATCTGATCAAATATGTATCCAGTCTGAGGACCTTCAGAGAATCAAGGTCAACGGCTCGGCCGTTAATCTGTAAAACCTCAGCTTCCAGCCGGTTCAACAAGTGAGGTTAGCACATCATGGCTGATCTAACGGCCTATTCTATACACGGTGGTTCCTCTTTTTAATCGCACCCACAAGGGGAAAGGGCAGTTGCACTTTCAAAGTTAATTGGACCACATCGAGCTGGATTTGAATAGATTCCAAGCTGCAAAAGAAATCCATGTGTCCAGATGAAAGTATCTGACTGAAGCAAAGAGATTGATTTGAATCTCTGGTGGATGGTCATAACCTGGGCTTAGATTACAAACAACTCCATAAATTATTGTGTTTATATAGCAGCAAAGCCTGGGTGCTCAGAGTTGTCCTCTCTGATTGCCTTCAGGTTTTATTGCTCCACTATCGGTGGCCCTGCCTTCAGCCACTCCACTACTCCCTGAAACTCTGCAACTCTCTCCCTCAATCCCTCCGCCTTGACCCCTTCCTGCCCACTTACAAATCCTGCCTAAAGACCTTCCTTTTTTTTAATCATGCTTACGGTCATCTCCTCCCTCACCTGTCCCCCTGGCTCGGGGTCAGACTCCGCCACTGTCAAGCGCTCCGGGACGCTAAGCCGCGTGAAGGCCGCTATATAAATGCAAGTTGTTGTTGTTTTATGAGGTTAGCTTGGCTTCGTCAGTGACACTCTCAGCTCCAGGTCAGAAGGTTGTGGGTTCAATACCCACCTCGGGCCTTTGAGCTCATGGTCCAGTACAGCACTGGGGGGTGCCCTAAATGATTAGAAGTGCCATCTTTGAGGTGAGATATTAAACAGTCTGCCTGTTCAGATGGACGTTAAAAATACTACAACTTTATTTGAAAACAGAAGCAAGTTTCCCCCAGTGTCCTGGCCAACACTGTGCAAGATAAATTGGTCATTCACTTCAGGGCTGGTCACGGAGTTTTGCGGTAAGCAAATTGCCTGTTGCTTCTGCCAAAAAACATACCTTGGGAGCAATCCCTTATGAAGCACTTAAAGAGATGTGGATGTTATAGACGCTGTATTAAATGAAAGGGTTATTGTTCATACAATATATTCCTGCAGGCAGGAAGGACACGAGCACGGAGGGGAATCCCATCCTGGGTCACAGACGCGAGACAGTGAAGACACTCAGCTCCTGTGAAATGTAGTGACCAAACATGGCAGCACAATTGCGCACAGCAATGTCCCACGATCAGCCATGAAACGAACAGACACCACAGGGGTTGGAACCCTCTGATCCCAAGTCCTGCACTCAACCAACTGTAGCCCCCTCAGGGAGGTGTGAGAATCATTCCGCTCCCTTCCCCCCTCCCCTGGTAACACTTACTCTCTCTTTCAATCCCACACTGTCTTCCCATATGTCGGGAGAGGAGGGGGGGGGGGGGGTGTCCAATTGGCCGTATCCAGCCCACCTGCTGGACAATTTCATCCACCCATTTCATATGACCCACCCGCTCCCTCCAGCCAAAAGTTTGGACACCCTCTGCCATACGCAAGCGGCTAACCAACACCCCAGGCCTCAACACCCCAGCCACGCCTCCATCTTGGGGCCATAGCCTATGCAGTTCCACTGGGAACTGGTGAAACGTGGCCAAGGTGCGGTGAGTGAGAAACGGTAACAGAACAGGCCCTGACGTTGTGAGTGACACAGAGCAGTAGTGATGGGTCCCTGCCCATCATTGCCCTGACCAAACTGGTTTTATACAACAGAAACCTCACACTGGAGTCAGCACTCAGCCCCACCACCACTTCCTCTTTCCGCTCTGAAGAAGACGGCCATTTCCTCTTTTCATTCATTTACAATGTGGAAAAAAGGTACTAAAAGTGCTGCGGGATTTTTGTATCAAGAAATAACTGAAGCAAGGTTGTGTTTTTTCATATCTATTTAATATCCTACCTATAATCTACAGGAAAACTACAGGGACAGCAGTGCCAGAAGCCGGGACTGACGCACTCTTTGGTGCCGTAGTGAGCTCTTGTCACTTCACTGACGTCTTGACACCACCCGTCCATGAAGTAGACACTCTCCCCACTCTAGGGGGAAATCACTTGGCAAAAGAATGTCCGACCACGCCAGACATCTATGGTGGTTTCTGGTCTGGTTCCTAAGCCAGGCGGGTCCGCAGTACTCCAGGGCACTACTGATGAATCTTCGAGAGAACACAGAAGGCCAGACCAGTCAATGGAGGCAGGGAATCCTCCCACTCAGCTCCTGTGATCCTGGCAACGAGGAGGGTGGTCCTAGCAAGACAAGCAGCTTGTCAGACAGTGCTTTCAATGGCAACCTTTGTGGTTTTAGTTGGCTAATAATAACCAAACGAACACTCTGGGGTCCCCAAGCCTTGGCTCTCGCCCCTAATACTATGTAACTCTGAACTCCGTAAGCAGGGTGCGTTCCTCCAGGGAGAGAGTGTTCATTCCATTCAAGCCACAGGTAAATTTCCATGTGTAGGTGGCAGGAATATGTGGAATTCTCAGTCTAGTTTGGATACTTGAAGCACACTGATGGGTCCACATGGGTCAGAAACCCGGCTGATCACGGTGATGGATTTCCTTGTGTGTCAGACAACAACAACATTTGTATAGTGCCTTTCACGTCAGAAGGTAGACACCCGATGACCAAAGAAAATCTATCTTACAAGCCATGGATCACAGAATTTTACAGCACAGAAAGAGGCCTTTTGGCCTGTCCAGCCTTGCTGATATGATTCTGCACATAAACTGCCCGATCTCCTGCTCCCCTCCCCCCCACTCCCCCCACACACACCATTCAATATGCTTCTAGCTTATCTAGTATTTATCAATTCACCTTTATAAGTGAAGCAGCTGCAAAAAGTAATCAGATTCTTATGATGGAATCCTGACGGTAATAATAATGCAACAATAATCTTGCATTTGATGTAACGCCTTATCACTATATCACTGTATAGCCTCCTCGCTGGTTTAGAGCAGGGCTCAGGACTGCAGGACTGGTATTAGTACTGAACTGTACGAGGAACTAACTGTAAAGTGTAATGGAAATGGAGAATAAGAAAGTGAGCGACTCCCAGTGAAGGGAAGGGCAGAAGGGCACTGTGCTGATGAGGCACTGTCCCAGGGTGGTGGGGGTGGGGGCCTGCAGTCTCCCTCGGCCCTGCTGCGTTCTCCCCTCTCTGGTTACCAGGTTTTGGAAGCGGAGAGGAAGGGGGGAAAGCAGCGGCACAGGGGCAGGGGCAGAGAGCGGGGACAAAGTGGCTGAAGGTAAACACAAACCCTTTATACACTCGAGGTACAAAATGGCCATCGTCATCTCTCAAAATGAGCCGATTTGACACACACCTTCAGAGCCACTGGGCTACATCACAGCGATAATTCCCTGGGATACATTTATCTGCAGAGCCCACGTGTTGGAGAACAGGTAAAGACATTTGTTACAATCAAGCAGCAAAATTCTGAACATAAAAACCTGCTCCTCTGAGTCACTGCGGCTCACAGACACTGTCAAATTGCTATAATTTTGCATTTAGCGATTCCAGCCTCTAAAAGCTGTCGAACCTTCAACGAGCTGGGTATAGTTTAGAGAAAGCAAGCCCTTCATCCAACGGCTCACCAATTTCAGAGGTTTCTGAAAACATCACCTCTAAAATCATTCCACACAACACACACCGCACACCGACAGACGCACTGAGAGAGACACAGAGAGAGACAAACAGACAGATAAAGACATATACACATGACACACAAACATACGCACAGGTGTAGCTGTGTGTGTGTGTGTGAGCGTCTGTATGTCCATGTGGTGGGAGGGGTGGTGGGGGTGGGGGGGGGGGTTTCTCTGGCTGACCTGGTGGAATGTCTGTACAGACTAACCCGAGGCCCTACTAAGGATATCACGTCCCTAACGTAGCCTCATAGGGAAGGCCAGACCCAGACCTACTGAGAAAGGCTCTGCTCTGGGCTATGCACTGTGTTGTGTGGTGATGTGTTATCTGGGCACAGAGCCAGGCCCCAGCCACTGGTAATGGTCGATAGTGTGTGTGCACGTGTGTGGTGGGGGGGGGCGGGGTTGGTATAGAGCAGTGAGAACAGGAGGAGGCCATTCAGCCTATTAGATTATATCACTGTTGAGCTTTCTCTATCCTCCTCCCTTCCCGTGCACCCATCAAACATCTCCCTTGTGATAAATAAAATACACCGAAGCCCGGCTCATGTGGGGGTAGACCGGGGCCGGCTGTGCAATTACTGCCGGTGATGTTTTCACCGGCATCATTCGGCTGCGGTTTCTACTGTATGTTAATTTAGCTCTCGTCTGCTCGCGGGATTCAGCCTCACAAACTAACAAGCTAGAGGGTAACATAGACACCACGCGGAGGGGAGGCAGGAGTCGTGAGCATGGTGTGGGCAGGGCGTGGGTAGGGCGGGGGCAGGGCGGGAGCATGGTGTGGGCAGGGTGGGGGCAGGGCGGGGGGAACGACTGATTTTATTTGAGGGATTATCGTCCAGGACAAGGGAGTGAGAAACTGGGAGCTCCCACCCTCAAGGCCCTGTATCAGGCAGCTCACACCCTCACAAGCCCAGCACAGCAGCCGCTGAGACACTGGCTGAGGAGCATCCTCACCTCTCTCTTTGCATTACATTGGAAAGCACAGCCTGAAAGGCTGGTGGAAACAGATTCAATAACAACTTTCAAAAGGGAATTAAATAGTTACTTGAAGAGGAGAAATTTGCAAGGATATGTGGAAAAAGCAGGAGATCTGGACTGATTGGGTAGCTCTTCCAAAGAGCTGACACAGGTACGATGGGCCGAATGGCCTCATTCTGTGCTGTGATATTCTATTATTCTATAACCATAACAGGACAGAGACAGTCACAGCACAGCCTACATTCCACATCAGCCTCCACACAATATTCCATGCGGGAAATAGAAAAACACAGGGACCGCTCAGTCTTTGAAACTGTTTGGGTTGGATTCACTTTTAAAATAGACCCTTTAATCCGGATGCACTCTCCACCCCCACCCCCCCCCCCCCCAATATATCAGATATGTTTTATTATATTACCTATGCCATCGCCCCCCCCCCCACTGCCCATACACATATGTTCCAAGGCTCATTTTCTAAATCTGGAAGAAAACAATCTGTGAGTCTCTCTCTGGCTGTTTGTGTGTATCTGTGCGTGTGTGTCTCTCTCTCTGGCTGTGTGTGTGTGTGTGTGTATCTCTCTCTCTCTCCGAATGTATGTGTGTGTCTCTCTCTCAGCTGTACGTGTGTGTGTGTTTGTGTCTCTCGCTGTATGTGTGTGTTTCTCTCTCTGACTGTAAGTGCATGTGTCTCTCTCTGGTAGTGTGTGTCTCTCTCTCTCTGGCTATGTATGTGTGTGTGTCTGTCTCTGGCTGTGTGTGCGTCTCTCTCTGGCTGTGTGTGTGTGTGTGTCTCTCTCTGGCAATCTGCATGTGTGTCTCTCCCTGTCTGGCTGTATATGTCTGTGTCTCTCTCTTGCTGTCTGTGTGTGTGTGTGTGTGTCTCTCTCTCTTTCTCGTTTTCTCCTCCCTTTATTTGAATCTGCAGCGAGAATGTTACACAGACAAGCCAGCACTCACCCTGAGCACCGGGCAGTGCCCACGAGCTGCCAACCCACAGGCACAGCCCCGGGAACACACTTAGCATGTCCCAGGAGCAGACACACAAGTGTGGAGTCAAACCAACGCATAATAATAACAACAACCCCTACATCTGATATCACGCCAAGAGGATGCCTCAAAGCGTTCACAGGATTTACCATAAAGTGTAGTGACTGTGTATTTGTGCATGGGGCAAATACACAATCATGGGGCAGTCAGTGAGCACAGCAACGGCCCACAAATAGCCATGAAATTAATGAGCAGTTTTATCTGAAGGACTGTTGGCCAGGACACAGGAGACAGAAACTCCCTTCTCTTTTCGAATAGTGCCATGGGGTCTTTAATGTTCGCTTGAACAGGCAGACGGCTTTAATGTCTCATCCGAAGGACGATACAAATTTACATTCCGTTTATGCTTTTCACATTGGGAGGATGATAGAAACATAGAATTATACGGAACAGAAGGAGGCCATTCGACCCATCGTGTCTGTGGCGGCTCTTTTAAAAGAGCTATCCAATTCAATCCCACTCCCCTGCTCTCTCCCCATAGCCCTGCAAGCTTGTCCTCCCCAAATAATTATCTACTTCTCTCTTAAACGTTGTTAGTGAATTGGCTGCCACCACCCTATCAGCCAATGCATTCCAGAACCGAACAACTCACTGTGTAAAAAAAAATTCTCCTCACCTCCTCTCTGTTTCTTTTAACAACTATTTTAAATTGGTGTCCTTGGGTTACTGATCCACCGCCAGTGGAAATAATTTCTCCTCGTTTACCCTATCGAATCCCCTCATAATTTTGAAAACTTCTATTAAGTCTCCTCTTAACCTTCTCTGCTCCAAGGAGAATAATCCTCGCTTCTCTAGTCTCTTGTGATAACTGAAGTCCCTCATTCCTTGTACCTTCCTGGTAAATCTCCTTTGTACCCTCTCCAATACCTTGACATCCTTCCTAGAGTGTGGAGCCCAGAACTGAGCACAGTCTCTACCTGAGGCCTAACCAGTGCTTTATAAAGGTTCATCATAACCTCCTGACGTTTGTATTCTGTGCTCCTATTTATAAAGCTCAGTATCCCGTATGCTTTTTTAACAGCTTTATCTGCCTGTTCTGCCACCTTCAAAGATTTACTTATATGACCCCCAGGTCTCTCTGTTCCTTCACCCCCTTTAAGATTGTACCATCAGCTTATATCGCCTCTCCTCATTCTTCCTCACAAAATGCATCACTTCGCATTTCTCCACATTAAACTTCATCTGCCACGTGTCGGCCCATTTTACCATTTGCAGTCTGCTACTATCCTCCTCATTGTTTACTACTTTTCCTAGCTTAGTATCATCTGCAAACTTGGAAATTGTACTCCCTATACCTAAGTCCAGGTCATTTATGTAGATCAAAAACAGCAGTGGTCCCAATACTGACCCCTGGGGTCACCACTGCACACGTCCCTCCAGTCGGAAAAACAACTGTTCACCACTCCTCACTGCTTTCTGCCTCCCAGCCATTTCTGTATCCGCTGCCACTGTCCCTTTAATACTGTGGGCTTCTATTTTGCTTACAAGTCTCTTTTGTGGCACTTTATCAAATGCCTTTTGAAAATCCATATAAATACATCAACTGCACTACCTTCATCCATCCTCTCCGTTACTTCATCAAAAAACTCTATTTATTAACCTATATTTTTCTAAGTGAAAATTTATTTTGTCCCGGATTATAGTCTCTAGAAGGTTCCCCACTACTGAACTCTGTCCTGTAGTTCCCAGGATTATCCTTCTGCCCCTTTTTGTACAGGGGAGTAACATTTGCAACCCTCCAGTCCTCTGGCAACACCTCAATGTCCAAGGAAGATTGAAAGATTGTGGCCAGAGCCTCCATTATTTCCATCCTTACTTCCCTCAGTAACATAGGATGCATCCTGTCCAGACCGGGTGACTTATCTACCTTGACCACTGACAACCTTTTTAGTACCTCCTCTTGGTTTATTCTTATCTTATTGAATTTCTCTCGCCTCTCCTCCGATACTGTGGCATTGGCTGAATTCTCTTCTTTTGTGAAGACAGATGCAAAGTACTCATTCAGTACGTCAGCCGTGCCCTCTGCCTCCACAAGAAGATTTCCTCTTTGGTCCCTAATTGGACCCACCCTACCTTTGACTAACCGTTTATTCTTTATATGCTTATAAGATACCCTAGGGTTCCCTTTTATGTTACCCGCTAATCTTTTCTCATATAATTTCTTTGTCCCTCTTATTTCCTTTTTCAGATCTCCTCTGCACTTTCTATAGTCTATTTGATTATCTTCTGTATTTTGGACCTGATATTTATCATAAGCCTCCTTTTTCTGTTTTATTTTAATCCCAATTTCCTTATTCATCCAGGGAGGTTTGGATGCCCTACCTGTCCCCTTTGTGGAAATGTATTTGCTCTGTCCTCGAACTATCTCCTCCTTGAAGGCTTTCCATTACTCGTTAGCTTACCTGCCAATCTTTCTTTCCAGTCCACCTTGGCTAGGTCTCATTTTAACTCATTGAAATTAGCCTCTTCCAGTTGAGTATCTTCACTTTTGATTGCTCCTTGTCCCATAAGCACTGCAAACCTAGTGATGTTGTGCTCACTATTGCCCGATGATCTTCTACTGAAACCCGCTCCACTTGTCCCACTTCATTCGCCAGAACTAGATCCAGCACTACTTCCTTCCTCGTTGGACTGGAAACATACTGATCCAGAAAGTTATCCTGCACATATTTATTATCTCCTTCCCCTTCTAGAACGTTTTGCACCTGTTCCATGATGTCTTCAACCCTGCACTAGGGAGGCAACATACTATGAAAGAGTCATGTCTTTTGTTGCAGAAACGTCTGCCTCCTACTTTCACCATTGTGTCCTCAATGACAATTGCATTGACACTCTTCCCTGTATCCCCCTGTGCATCCATTTGCTTTTGACTCCCCTCCCCAGAGGTGTCATCACCCTGACTACTATTCATTACAGAGAGCCGGTGTGAGTGCCACACTCTCAGGGGATTTCTGCACTGTCCGTCCCCTTTCTTACCATGACGGGTGGTCACCCACTCATTCTCCTTCTGAACCCTCTGTAGCTGTGGGGTGACCACTTCCTGAAACGTTCAATCCATGAACTCTTCAACCTCCCATATGCTGTGTAGAGATACCAGACAAACCTTGAGCTCAAGCTCGAGCAGCCGGAGGCACTTCCTACACATGTTGATGTCAGAAGTTGCTTAACAATAATGGCTTGGCCCCGAACTGGGGGGGTGGGTGGCGGGGGGGTTAGTGTAAAAGGCAAAGGGAAAAACACGAGGTTTCAGGTACAGCCCCCACGATGGTGCATCTACAATGCCTCCCCCTAGCATTGTGCTCATCCAATCCCACTCCCCACCCCATTGCCCACCTAGCCTCCAGCTTCTGCTGCAAGCAACCTTTTCACTTTCCACACATGACCAATGGCATTTCTGGTCAGTGTCTCTGGGCTGGGATTACACTCAATGCTGTGCTCCCCGCCCCAAACCCAATCAGTCCATTTTACCTGAAACAAAAAGGCAGGATATTGAGCCTGAATGGAAGCCGCTACAGAGAGTGAGCACAGACACGATGGGTGAATGGTTCTACACCCTCACATTCCACAACACCCCAATAACACATGGTTATTACCACACAGAACAGAAACGATATCAAGAAAAACAGTACTATTGGCATAATAATAATAATAATCCTTGCATTCAACCTCAATCATGTTGTCGAAACGTTTCACAGCACAGGATTTTACTGGAAAGTGTAGTGACTTTTTATGGGCGAACAATATATTAGAGTAAAGCAAGTTCACTCAACTGATAATCTACCAGGTCAACACCACACTGAAATGCCCCGGCTTTCCTCAGCTTGTCAGCTCTTTATAACTCTGCGGTAGGCCAGCGAGTCTCACACACAAGATGGGTCCACCCTCTCTTCATCAAACAATATCCCTGATGTGTGGGGGAGCAGCGGGGGATGAGGGCCAGTCAGGTTTTCTGGATTGAGCTGTGTCCAGGGTGACAGCAAGTCAACAGCTATCAATAAACTCTGCCCCTGCCTGACACACAGCTCCAGAGCAGTGCAGAGTGACTGCAGTGAACAACAGTGGAGAACCAATCTACATATTAATATATTTATACCCACATTGTACACACACTGTGCACGCACACAGTATAATATGTTACTGAACTTGAAGCAGCTTTGTGTGCATTCTCTGTAAAGCACTATTTGGGTGACATGTACACTCCACTTTGTTTTTTTCACTGACGACAGGTAAACAAATTAAGTTTTATATCAAAGGGATTCACAGTATTCGTGTGTGTGACCTGGAGCCTGGTATCAGCCTCATCCTCACTGCTCTCAACATTCAATTTAAGAGCAGGAAAAGTTCTGTGCACGACCCAAATGTCACAGCGAGTCTGGGAGTGTGGGTCCCGGGGTTTAATGTGACGTGATCCCAGATCCTAGCACTGAGAGCCTGAGCATACCCTCCCATACACAAGGTGAGGATTTTACTGCATTAAAAAANTGATCGGAGATATTATAAATAATAAATAATCCTTACCTTTAACATAGCACCTTTCACAATGGGAGGACGTCTCAAAGCGCTATATAGGATTTACTGTAAATGGAGAGACTGTGTTTTGTAGGCAAACCCGGCAGCCAATGTGTGCACAGGAAAGTCCTACAAGTAGTTATGAAGTGAGGCACCTGGGATCAGGACAAACTGGACACAAACTTCCTCTGCATTTAAACATCAATGCTGAGAGCAGGAAGGACGTGGCTGTGTGCACATCTGGGGAGAAGTTCCCTAGATGTGGTATCTGGGGAATTTCCCTTAATAACAGAACAAATCATTTTGCCCACAAAATATACAATCAATTCACTTTACAGTATATTCTGTGCAGCGCTTTGAGACGTCTCAAAGGAGTGATAAGGCACTGTATCAAATGCAAGGATTATTATTATTATTTTTATTCTTATTTCCGAGTTTGGTAAATTGTTGAATGAACCTTGAAGTTGGTTTTCCTTAGTTCTTAAAACTAAAACTTACAGAAAAATAGCTTCGAAATTAAAGACTGGATTTAAGATTTGCCTTCCGGCTCTCAACGTACCTCTGTGACCTGCCCTTCCGTTAGCTTTCTCTCTTCCCCGGCTCGAGTGCCCGCCAGCTGTACAAAGCGCTTGGAGATGTCCTCTAGAAGTGAAGGCAGGCACTGTGTAAATGTAAATTCTGCTGTATTGTATTTCAAATTCAACCCTGAGAGCAGGAAGGGAGTTCTACCTTACTCTTGATACCGGGATCAGCTGTTTGTGAGTTCTCCCTAGAGGATTTCATGATCTAACAATGACCTGCAATGGAACCAGTTGCTATATTGGATCCTGTGAAACCTGATACATCAGCAAAGACCAAACAATAAACTAAATGGGGAGAAATTCCATCCGGGTGCAGATCTAATAGAGTGTTTTAGAGCGACCAGAACTTAACAAATTCTTAAATCCAAGAACTGATGAATTCTTAAATGAATTCTAACTCCTGGCCCAAAAATGAACTGAACTGAAGTATTTTGCTTGTGGGGTCCGGGTGCCTGCACCCTGCTCACTGTCTGACTGAGACTGAGCACAGGGCTGGCACTGGGGACTGGATTGCTGCTTGTATATTTTCTGTTCCAGAAACCTGGCTGTATTGACAGGTACTTGCTGACAGCCACAAACTAACCTCGCTCCCAAACTGCGTGGAAAACTGCACTCAACACGCAATTACAAGGGAAGGACAGCAAAAGCAGCACAGCTGACTCGGTGGTGAATTGCTACATTGAGTGGAGGAGAAAACATGGGTCAAAACCATCCATAAACAGCTAAATATAAACCCCAGGAAACCAGCGCACTGCTGGCTAGGAACGGAGATGAGGTCTATTGCTAATTCCAACAACAACAAATTATCTGCCATTTTGTACAGCACCATTCATATAAACCAAAACATCTCAAAATCTAATTGATAATTGAGAGAGAAAGACCCCACTTGTTTTGAAATACAGACTTTAAATCCACCTGAAGCACAAGTCAATGGGGGCTGAGAGGCTGAGACAACCATAGTATGAGGAGGAGGATTATTTCAGCAACAATAATAATCTTACATTTGATATAGCGGCTTTCACGTCGGGAAGACATCTCAAAGCACTTCTTGGGATTCATTGTGAAGTGTAGGGGCAGTGTGTTTTGTAGATGAACATAGCAGCACAATCTATGCATATATAAGCACAATATATGCTGTTTTTCGCCCACAAAATATGCAGTCAACTCTACAGTATATTCTGTGAAGCACTTTGAGACGTCTCAAAGATGTGATAAGGCGCTATATCAAATGCAAGGATTTATTTATTTACTCTCCAGACCCAATCATTAACCCCACATACTGTATGGTGGACTTGGGGAGGTTTCAATTTAATTTGAAACACAGACTGCTCTCACTTCACATTGCAAGTCAACAAGAAAGGCTGCAAATAAGGAACAACGTGACAGACGAGATAGCACAACCTCCACAGGGCCTCACTGACATGCTCACCTGGAACAGATACATCTGTCCATTAGTTTGATGTCTTGCAACATCCAATGCCAGGTTTCTTTTGCTGTACAGAAATCAAACTGTGCTCTCATTTGACTGGCACAGCGCTGCCATCTGTGCCCTCAACGATAATTCAATCCAACACACTAAAATAGGTCTACATTAGAACCACAAAAATGTAGAAATTTTACAGTGCTAAAGGACGTCATTCGGCCCTTCATGTGTCTCCTGCCCATCGCGTTTTAAGAGCGATCTTTTCAGTCACGCGTAGCCGCCCTTTCCCCACAACCCTGTAGTTTACTCCTCAAGGTGATTTTCCAGATTAAAGAAAAGCCACTGATAAAAAAAAATCAATGAACCTTTGTTCAGGAATAGGCCAGCAGTAAAGCCACAGTCAGCCCAGTCTCTTCACGCTCACACACTGCTGACACTGCTACTGATTGAGAGCATGACAACAACAACTAGCATTTATATAGCGAAGCAACACACCGCCCAAAGGCCAGAGTGAAGCCATTCTTGTAACAAGAGAGGTGGAGATGACCAAGGCCCTTCGACCCATATGATTTCACTTTTCCAGAGAAAGAAAGACAGATGAGTGGGCAGTAGAGTTATTATGGGGTATATTAAGGGTAAGGACATTGGGATTAAAAGATCTGCCAAAATCTAATAAACTTGTGTAACAGGTTCGATGAGCTGGATGGCATCCTCCTAAGCTCTTAACCATCCTATTAGCTTCCCGTTGCAGAATCACACTCTCCTGATCTCAGCCACCCTTCCTAGTAACCCTGTGCCCGTCGGTAATTGCCCTCTGCTATCTGCCCTGATATTGCCATTTGCTACCGTGAACCAGGGCCCTGCTGTTCTGTGCCTCGTCATATCTGAGTGTTGCTCTGGGTTTACTATCTCAATCCTGTTTGGAATCTTACATAGTCTCCTCTCTGAGGTCCCCTCCGAGACCTCTCTTCCACGCTGAGTTCTGCAGTCGTTGCTGACTGGTATGTCAATCAGCCTCACTGGCAACTCTAAGCTTTTAAGACGCTTTCAAAACCACATTGTTAAAAAAGACTATACCAAATTCCAACCGGGGTTGTCTGGTGAGAGTGTTGGGCTGGAACGGGATGGCTTGTTTAGGATTCGTTAATTACAGGTTATTCCAGTCCAACACTGTGATCGATATGTCATTGTCAGTCTCACTATCCCAGGAAAACACTAACCTGTAGTCAAACACACTCTGCCACTGATTTCCAATAGGTTCTCTTTCTGTGTGGTTTAAGAGTCAGACAACAATGCTTTTGTTTCAGGCCTATGATTGTTCAATGTTTTTACCCCATTTCCTCCCCCGCCTCCCGCAACAAGGAGAGTAAATCGCCTCTCCTCTCAGCTCCACCTTGACGGTTCTGATTTTGTTTAGTTTCACTCTTACCTTTCCCCATCATCTCCACTTCATATCTGCCAATGGCTTCTCCTCCTGCCCCTGTACTGTCACTGACGATGTCGCCCAAGCAGTCATGAAATGAATGACCAAGTGAATGTCATATGAAAGGATTATCATTATTATAATTATTATAACTGTTGTCCCGTCTGCCTATGGAAATTGATGATGGTCATGAAACCATTCGAAGTGCTTGTCCTAGTCTCCTCGCCAGCGATCCTCCAGATCTAATTGGCTCCATGACTGCTTGTGGCATCTTCCTGTGCAAACACTGGCCGCTACTTTTGCTGCAAAAAGCACTTGCTATATTTGACAGTAATTGTTGTAAAACCCTCGAGACAATAAATGCTGCATCAAAACACAAGTTCCTTCATGCCCTGGAGAATATATGGGTCAGGCTGAGACTTGCAGGTGGGCGTGGTTGAGAAGGTGGCAGTAACCTCACTGGGTCACCAATCTTTCCTCTGCCATCATCAACATCTGAGAAAAATAGAGCCCGACTCTGCCAGACACAGCCCTGAACCTGCCACATGGGGAGAGTACAATGTTCAGTTTGTGTATTATGATTGTTCCAGTAATTACCAGCGGACGCTGGTTCCAGTTCAATGGCCACTTCAACCGACTGAAGCACAAAAAGGAATTTCAAGAACCCTAATATGGATTCCACCCGCCCCCTGCCTTCAGTGTAACCACACTGCGGAATTCTGTCTGCCTCCCCCCCCACCTTTCAGGCCACATTAACATCTTTCATGACCATACTTTTGGGCACCTTCCCCACCCCTCCCCAACTTAGTTCTCACCACCCAGCTCGGGCTCCCAGTCGGCTACTCCTGCCATATAAACATAAACTTGTTCTTACCAGCGTAACACCGGATTTTACACTAAAAATCTCTCTTCAAAAGTAAAATCTGTTGAAAACAGAATGGACCCAGCTCTCCAATCCTTGCCCATCTTCACTGGCTCCAAATTCCTCAGTGAATCCCACCCTCACCATTAAAAGAACCTACAGCCATGCTCCAGGTTACCTCTGTGATCTCCTGTGACCCCATATCCTCCTTGCATTTGATGCACAGCAATGTCCCACAAACAGTCCTGGGACATTGCTGTGCATCAATCATAATAATAATAATAATCCTTGCATTTGATATAGCGCTTTTCACGTCGGGAGGACGTCCCAAAGCGCTTCACAGAACACACTGTAAAGTGAATTCACTGTATATTTGTGGGCGAACGCGGCAGCCAATTGCGCACAGCAATGTCCCACAAACAGTCGTAGATTAAAAATGACCAATTTATTATTGTTTTTGGTTTTGGAGGGATTATTATTAGGCTCTGTGTGGAGTAAGGAAACTTGCCCAAGGTTTCGCCCTCTGCCTGGAATTGAACTCCGGTCTCTCACTTGCAAAGCGAGTGCTCTAACCACTGAGCTACAGGACTCCACAATCATGTCATTAATGTGTATATGTGCGTGTGTGTGACACCTAATCATGTCATTTAGATGTTTTAAAGCGCTTCACAGAATATTGTAAAGTGGATTGATTGTGTATTTTGTCGGCCAAACACAGCAACCAATAGCGCACAGTCGTGGATTGAGGGACCATTTTTTGGGAGGTATTATTTACCTCCCGAAAGCGATCTGCCAATCGACTAATCAGGAAATTTTATAACAAGTCCAATTTTTACCATTATTCCTCAGAAACATGGAAACAGGAGTAGGCCATTCAGCCCCTCGAGCCTGTTCCACTATTCTATAAGATCATGACTGATCTGTACCTCAACTCCAATTATCTGCCCTTGTCCCATATCCCTTGATACCCCGACCTGACAAAGATCTATCCACCTTAGACTTGATTTGTCCAAATTAACTCAAGGAACACATTAAGGAATATCGCAAATTTTATCCCAATCTTGCTCCAATCCTAACACAAGCAGCCAGAGCTGACTTAATGGCAGTCTGTCCCTCCAGTGAAGCGTTTAATCTCTCTTTAGTTCAGTACCTCCCTCAAATAGCCAATCTGCTGTTATTTGGTGAGGTTCAAGCACCCATTATCAAGCAGTCTATTGATCAGAAAGAGCAAATCTCTGCTCGACTTTGCACCAAATTTCACCCGACACTTGGAAGCTTCAACTGCTCACCTGCAGTCGTGCTCGGATGCGACGCTCACACACACACTGCGCTGCCCGAGAATTCACAGGGGTTTGGAGTCTGTGCTGTGGATGTCTTCAGTCACATCGTGTTCCCGGCAGAGACAGGAACAAACAGCTCTGAGAGAGAAAGGGAGAGAGAGAGGCAGTTCCTTCAACTGCTGAGAATATTACAATTTACACATCTTGATTATTCACAACCTGCATCTCTAAAATATAGAGTGATCAAGCCTTGGCTCTCGCAATAGTAGGCCGGCGAGAACCAAGGCTTGATCACTGTATATTTTGGAGATGAGAGTTGTGAATGGCTTCTGGAATTAGCTAAGCAGGGTGTGTTCTTCCAGGGAGAGAGTGTGCATTCTAATCCAGACATATGAGAATTTCCAGGCGTTGGTGGCATGCGTGGAACTCAGTCTGGTTTGGATGCTCTTCAGCATGTTGATGGATTTCCACACGTGTCTGACACCCGGCTGGCCAGAAATAAAGGCTGTTTGTGGGACGTTGCTGTGCCCTAATTGAAAAGAGAAGGGAGTTTCTCTCCTCCTCCGCTGTCCTGGCCAACAATCGGCCAGATAAAACTGGTCACTCATTTCATGGCTGTTTGCAGGACATGGCTGCACAGATTGGTTCCTGTTCTCTTCCAAATAAAGAGTCCTGTAGCGTGGTGGTTAGCGAGAGGACTAGGGTTCAATTCCCAAGTGGGGCAAAATTTTAGGCAAGTTTCCTTCCTCCACACGCCTCTGTTTACCTAGCAATAATTAGGAATCCAATTGTTAGTTGATTGGCGGATCGCTTTCTGGGGGTAATAATCCCTCCCCCAAAAAAATTGGTCACTCAATCCACAACTATTTGTGGAACATTGCTGTGCACAATTGGCTGCCATGTTTTGCCCACAAAATATACAGTCAATCCACTTTACAATATATTCTTTGTAGCGCTTTGAAACCTCTCAACGATGTGATAAGGCACTTTATCAAATGCAAGGATTATTATTATTATTATTAAATGCTTTGAGATATCTGGATAATATGATAAGGCACACAAGGATAAGTATCAAATGCAAAGATTATTATTTATATTATGTTGGTGCAGACAGAAAGGAGATGAGCACTGCAGTGGATCACGTCATGTGTCACAGACGAGAGACACTGGAAAAGATGATCGAAAAATACACTTTATGGTAAATCCTGTGAAGCGCTCTGACAGATCCTCCCCATAAGAACGTAAGAATTTGCTCAGTGAAAGAAGACCAAGGTCCATCTGGTTTGCCTTCCACCATCCCGGCAGTCGCTTGACATGTCGTGTGACAAACTATATACTGTATCCTGAGATATTATTTTCTTGCAAAAATCTACCTAATTTGATCTTGAAACAAATGACATATTCTGCTTCCGCTGTCTCCCTGGAGAGCCTGTTTCATAATTTTATTGCTCTCTCACTGAAGTAGTGTTTCCACAGATTTATCCTGAATTTACCCCCTTCAATCGCAGGCCGTGTCCCCTGGTTCGGTTCTACTGTTCAGGGCAGCTTCCATGGTCTACATTATCTATTCCCTTCAGAATCTTAAAGACGTAATTATATTGACCCTGTAAAAGGCTCTGTATAAATGTCAGTATTATTAATCACCTCTGCCGTCAGCAGAGCAGCTGCTCACAAACATCTCCTCAATCCTGTGTGGGGCATTGCTCAGAGTGGTAGATGGAAAGGCGACACTTCTTTTTTTTACTCCTGTTTTGAGGTGGTGGAGAGAATGACTCGCTGTGATAATATGTCCAAAATCAGGAAATCAACGGCAATTATTCACAACCTTCGTCTCTACAATACACAGTGACCAAATCCTGGCTCTCGCCAGACAAGGATTAGTCACTGTGTAATTTATATGCAAAGGATGGAATTAGGTAAACAAGATGTGTCCCACCAGGGAGGGAGTGCACATTCCATTCCAGACACGTGAGAATTTCCATGTGTAGGTGGCATGCATGGAACTCAATTTGGTTTGGATCCTGTTAAGCACGGTGATGGTGGTGATTGAAGGTTGGGGAAGACAAGAACTCCGAGAGAGAACATGGTGCAAATCCATGTCCAGCTGTGGTGGGTCCCTCACTGAGCTCTGTTACCTGCTTCGCTGGTGTCCACTGTAGTTCAGTTCACAACGATAAAACCATCACGTAGCTCTGCAAGTGGGAGTGCGTCATACACTCTCACATACAGAGCCACAGGCCCTCTCCAGAGGGTATTATCAGGAGAACAGCTATTATAATAATACATCACATCACCAATTCACAGTGTAATTGAACCACACAGTGTTATTTATCACCAGTGAGTTCACTGGGATATTTCACAGTCACGCTCGATTTACATTGTCACAATGTGGGGAAAAATCAGTTTTCAGTTTCCAGTTACTGTAACTGCAAAAATCCCTGCGATTGTTCACCTACAAAATACAAAGTCACTACACTTTACAGTGAACCCTGTCAAGTGCTTTGAGACCTTTGAGCGGCCTGATGTTACCATGTATTTACTACGCACGTTTGCCACCAAAGTGGTGATTTGTTGACAAGACAGCAGCATAATCACAGCCTTAGTGTGATGTCAGGTGGTGGGATAAGGGGCTGTGGGCAGCTACTCGGTAGATTTTATTATTTACTTTACTGTCAGTTAAACCAGGTACAAACACCAGACGAGCCAGCAAGCCTCAAATATGGAAATATTGTCACGGAATTCATATAAAAGTTAATAATAATCATCATCCTTGTACTTGATACATTTGCATATCAAAGATTGATTCTGACCTTCCGCAATCCTGGAACTTGGGTTGAATTCATGTCTTTGCTGATCTTAAATGTTCAAAAGGCAAGATGTGAAAGCCTCTGTATCACACGCAAGGGTTATTCTTTGCATTTTAATCACAAGCTGGGAACAGTACACAGCCTCCTCCTGCTCTCAGCAACCACACAGCAAAGGCCCGGCCTACATTCTTCAAATGCCGCCTTTGGCACACAGCAGCTTGATTGATCCTGTGTAATAGTGCAGGTTAGAACAAATATATTCCTGGGTGTATGTGGGAATTGATCCGACTGTTTTGTTTAATGCTGCATTTCCTCCCATCGCTGAGCAGCATAAGCAGCACCTCTCAGATCTATATATAATATATATATATATATCTGTACATGGGATTCATAGCAGCTCACCGCAAACCAGGGAGCCAAACTCTTCTGTCAATCACACCCTCTGCAGGCGATGTGGACTCATATCACATTTCTCACAAAACTGTAAAATAAGGTGAAATATACATAGCTGGCGTGGGCGACTGGCATTGACTGAAGGATTCACACAGCAGATCTCAGGGACTGAGACAAACAGAGAGGAATGGAATCTCTGTCTGCAGAAAGCTGCTCACGTTTCTCTCTCACAGTTTGACAGCTGAGCACTGACTGTGCCAGACTTCCCATCGCTAGCCTGGATACCAACACCACCCCCTATCACCATGTCCCTCCCGACCTCCAAATATAGCTCCCAGTCAGTTACCCACTGCTTGTGTGATGCACAGACCAAGAACGTAGGACAATGTCGTCAGTGATAAATAAATAATCCATGTATTTGATACAATGCCTTTTCACTTCATTGAACATCTCAAAGCGCTTCACTGGATCTAATGTAAAGCACCCTCCACTACCAGTGCTGGGTAAGCCTGGTACACGGCAGTGGACTTGGACCTCGAGAACATCAAGGTGGCTGGCAAATCACACACTGTCCTGTAAAGGTCCTCCCACCATGTTGAAGGCAGACGCCCGCCAGATAGCCGATGAGGATACTCTGAGGCTTGAAGCAACAGCTGCTGGAAGGCATTACCTGGAGTCTGAGTTTGTGAACAACAACAACAACTTGCATTTATATAGCGCCCTTCACGGGGGGGTAGCATCCCGTAGAGGTTTCATGCACACATATGTTTGTACATCCAGCGCCTGGAATCCACCTTGATTAGTTTGAGGAGAGGTAAGCAGCTGCTGCTTAAGCTCCGCACTTCCGATGGGAAAGGCTGTGCGAATAAGATGTCCTGTCTGCCTGATCAGGCGGATGCTAAAGATCTCACGGCACTCTTCGAGAAGAGAAGGGCATTTCTCTCTCCCAATGTCCCGGCCCACAATATCCCCAATTAAAAATTGGTCACTAATGCTACGGGCTGTTTGTGGGATGCTGCTGTGCGCAATTGGCTGCCGCGTTTCACCCACAAAATATACAGTCAATTCACTTTACAGTATATCCTGTGAAATGCTTTGAGACGTCTCAACCACAGGATGAAGAGCTATATATGGATGATTATTATTGTTATTATTATTGTAACTCTCAGTTTGATTTGGATATTGTTAAGCACAGGGATGGGTTTCCGCATGTAATAATAATAATCCTTGCATTTGATATAGTGCTTTTCACGTCTTCTCAACGTCTCAAAGCGCTTCACAGAATATGCTGTAAAATGAATTGACCGTATATTTGTGGGCGAAACGCGGCAGCCAATTGCGCACAGCAGCGTCCCACAAACAGTCGTGGATTGAAAATGACCAACTTACTATTGTTTTGTTTTGGAGGGATTATTATTAGGCGTGTGGAGTAAGGAAACTTGTCCAAGGTTTCGCCCTGCATGTGTCAGACACCCAAAAAGTCCCCACTCCAGGCTCACACTGTACAAGCCTCAGCTTGTTCGTAAGGTTCACAGTAAATGTTTGAACGAGGGCTTCATAGAAAAAGCACAAACGCACTTTTCTCAATGTCTAAGAGCTGATAATGGACAATTTTTCAGAACAGAAACAGGAATAGAAAGAAAATTCTGATTTCAGACCAGGATGTCAATAATTCACCCACAAAATACACAGTCAATCCACTTTGCAGTATATTTTGTGAAGCACTTTGAGGCGTCTCAGCGACGTGAGAAGGCTCTAAATCAAATGCAAGGATTATTATTATTATTATTATTATAATTCACTGCTGTAAAGGGTTGTGGCAGTTCCTGATCCCACCTGGGGTGTGATTTACACACGACAGCACAGTATATACACTATGATTGATTAGCAAACAGCTCATTGCCACAACTGTAACCATAAAGCTTCAATGTTCACAGCTCTCCAGGCTTTTACAGATCCCACAACCAGTTTGTTAAATAATATGTCCCATATTATTAGACATGATACTATACATAATATTCTAATTATATGAATAATCCTATAATAATCAATGCACTTGACATGGAACCTTTCACGTCTCCAACCGCTTCTCAGGATTGGTGACTGATGTGAAATTCAGCTGTAAAAAATAGGACAATATTCGGCATTGTTTCCTATTGACATTCACTGAAGGATTAGCATGTTATTGCAGTAAAACCCCCTACCTCCCGTCAGCATGGCAACTGGAACCCGTGAATTTTACAACGAGGCAATTTCAAGCTGAGCTCAAGCTTGTGCAGTAATGGCCCTGGACTTACCTGGTACACACACAGCCTGGCATTAGGTCTTCATCCACACTGCAAGTCTGTCACAGCTGCTCACACCAGCTCTTGCACACAGTCCCACTGGCTGCAATCACAGGGATCTCAGCCAGAGATCAGGCAGCAGATTAGAGAGAGAGTGAGCCACAGGCACCAATCAGACAGACTGCCTCACCAGGCTCACTCTGCACGTCATTGCCTCAAACCTGAAATGCTTTAAATAGTGCGGGTAACACAAGGGGTGGGGAGCGATAGAGAGCGCGAGACTCAGTCACTCCAACTCCAGGAACCATTTAATTTAATCCGAGGTTCAGCACTGGTGCAATGTTCCTTTTTCACCCCAAAGATTTGATCCAGTCTCTGTGTTGTTCACGAGAGGTGGGGACTTATAAATAAAAACAAAAACCCTTTAGAGAATGCGAATAGTAAACAAACATTGTGGAGTAATTCTGTACCAAAATTTCACATCAGTTATTGTTCAGGGAGATGCACAATCCCTCCGCCTTGCCCCCTCTCTCCCCTTTTTCAAGTCCCATCTGAAAACCTTCTTTTTCAGCCGTGCTTATGGTCACCTCTCCTCACCCCCCACCCCCGGTGAGGAGTCAGGCTCTGCCACTGTTAAGCACTTTGTGATGCTACCCCGTGTGGAGGGCACTATATAATTGCAAGTTATTGTTGTTTTAACTTTGTCTTAAAGAAACCATCCCTGTTTATGGAGCCTATCACACCTTCCAACAAAGAGGTTTGGCTACAAAATATAGTCTCACTACTACACTTTACAGTAAATCACACGAAATGCTTCGCCCCATCCTCCCAACTTAAAAGACGCTAGATCAAATGTAAGAAATATTATTATTGATTTGCTTAATAATTATCTTTGCATTTGATATAGTACCATTCTCTCTGCTCACTGGGAGTAATATTCGGGAGAGATCGTCAGCAAAGAATGGATCTGGGATTTCAAACCATTCTCAATATTTCCTGACAACAGATGGAAGAGGTTTTAGTTTGTTCTTGGAATGAAATCCTCAAATACAAATGTTCTGCTAGAATAAATCTTAGCTTGCCTCATTGCCCATGTGTCCTGACCCCCACAATAGCAGCATTGAGATGAATCAACACTGGGAAGCATTTATCGGGAGTCTATGTATAAGTGTTAGATTAATGAATTTCAGGATAAAGAACACTACAGTAACGATGAGTGGAATTAATTCAACTACAAGTATCAAAAGGGGCTTGAAGGAGTTGATGACTATTTGTATAGCCTCTGTGTTTCTGCACATCCAGTCTCCCCAGTGACACCGCTGGCTTTCACTCACAAGGCTGAATCATCAGCCTCTGCTAAGGGTTGGTTGCAGATTAGCCCACAGGCCTGGGGTTCGTTGTGGGTTCGGGGATCTGTTACTCCGTGACACTATCCCAAGGTTGGCTATGAGGTGAGCAGATCCACACATACACACACACACACACATACCACCACAAGTAGTAGTGCTGATTTAGGTATTGTGATTTTCTGTCAGCTTGACTCAGTGCTAATGCTCTCACTTCCGAGTCAGAAGATTCACAGGTTCAAGCCCCATGTCGGGACTTGGAATCACATAGTCTAAGCTGATGCTCCAGTGTAGTGCTGGGGGTTCTGCTGCATTCTCAACCTACTAAACTCTTACCAACCTACCCGCTCCCTCTGCTCGGCGGGCACTGCCCAGCCACATGTCCCCCGGCCTGACCGCCCCACCATCGGTAGTCAGGCCTTCAGCCTCTCTGCCCCCACCCTCTGGAACCCCTTCCTGGAGCCCCAACCCCCTTCCTCCTCCCTTGTCGCTTTCAAGGCCCGTCTCAAGACCTTGCTCTTCGACTGTGCCTTTGGCCATCTTCCCATCACCACTCCCCACCACTCTCTGATCCCAACCCGCACCTCGGGTGAAAACTCTTCACTGTCCAGCGTCTTGGAACATCCTTCTGATGTGAAAGGCGCTTATATAAATGCAATTTGTTGTTGTTGTTGGACGTTAAAGATCCTGTGGCAATATTCAAAAAGAGGAGTTTCTCTCGCTGTCCAGCATATTCCCAAACTACCTGAGAAGCTCTTTGAGACGTTTGATGTTATCTGTTCTGTACCAAACACAAGGATTATTATTTGTTAAATTGGCCCTTTAATTGCCCTCCTATCTCCATGTCGCAAGGACCCAGGTTCAGAATCAATCACTAATCAGGTTCTGTGGCGGCTTCTTCAATGTTAAGATGCTCGGCACGTTCTCAGACTGATTTCAAAGGCAAGAGTCATTTAAACCAATTTCACAGCAAACAATAACTCCAATCCAAGTTGAAATTGGATTTTCAGATAAAAGACATTTTTGATAACTGCCTTCACATGAAGAGGAATTTGATTGCCTTTGATAAAATCATTAAACCAATAACTCCAACCCACTCACTTCCTCATTCATTTCAAGGAAAGAAAGCTTGTGCAGGTTTAAATCACTCTTGACATCTGCCTCATCATTGGCTGTCAGTCTACCGTCCTCGTACAGTCTGAGACAGACAGTTAGACCTTCTGCACCATCCAGTCAGTTACACAAACACCTCAGCACATCACTGAACTAAGTCCCGCACACATCTCCCATGCACATCATTGTCAGTCAGCCACTGGCAAAAGCCCTTTATTTTGATCAGCCGGGTGTCTGACTCACTCAGAAACCCGTAACCCTGATTGGCCATGTGTCTGACACATGGAAACCCATTGCCAAACTCAAACGAGTGTCTGGCACAGCTCACCGACACCGGCACTCCCCGAAAACACAAAATTTCACCCCCAATCACTCTCTGGTAATGAGCAATCGGGTCCTTGAGCACAGATGTAAGAACAATGGACCACAGAAAGAAAGACCACAGCTGCGGGTTGGGATCAGAGAGTGGTGAGGAGTGGTGATGGGAGGATGACCAAAGGCACAGTCAAAGAGGAAGGTCTTGAGATGGGCTTTGAAGGCAGCAAGGGAGGAGGCGGGGTGTGGGAGCTCTGGGAAAGGGTTCCAGAGGGTGGGGCAGAGAGGCTGAAGGCCTGACTACCGATGGCGGGCTGGTCTGGCCGGGGGACTTGTGGCCGGCAGTGCCCGCCGAGCAGAGGAAGCGGGTAAGTTGGTAAGTCTCAGACACCTGCCTATCTCAAGGCTGAGATACAAGCAGGCTGTAGCAGGCTGCTCATATCTCTCTCTGTGCAACGCAGTCTGTGAAGGGTGGGGGCTATCTCTGTGACAAGGGGAGGTGGAGTTAGAAACACATTAAAGAAAGATGTAACTTTGAAATAGTTGGAGTCGTGCAGAGGTTCAGCACTTCCCAGTGGAATCGATATTGATTCTTTTGTATCTATGGGTATGTACAGGGGTGAGGGAATTTACCTCCAGTAAGAAAGTGACTATTCAAAGTGAAAGAGGAGGAGTAGTGGGCAATATGTTTTCGGTTCTGTTTGCTGGGCAGAGAAGTAATAACGGTAGTTAGTGGTTGGTCTGGGGAACCCAGAAGTCAGGTTAGGCAGCACGGGCGAGGTGCTGGGCTAATAGCTGGTTGTGTCTGTTGAGTTTACAGGAGCCACTCTCTGTGATTCTGTGTGATAGTTTTGTGATTAAGTATTGTTTTTATAGATTGGTTGTGTCCGAGAGATTACCGGGCGCCAGTCCCTATTAAGTTTTGTATTACAGAATCATTTGTCCCCGAGGGATTTCCGGGGGCTGATTTCTGCTGCGTATGTTGAGGTGTGTTCTTGGGCTTATTGTTTTGTCTGGAGTACTGAGCAATTCCTGAGTGCACGCTGTTGGTCTCAATTATTTGATTTGTATACCTGTGTCGTTGTATGGTGCGGATTATTGTGTTGTAATATGGTCAAATGGCTTGAATACAGTTTGTTGAACTTTACCGTTTGTCTTATATATATATTTCATATTATTGGAATAAACACTATACTCTTACCACTCGCCTGTCGAATTATTAACACCTCTGGGGGATGGAGAGCCAGTGAAGCCAGGTGAGGATGGGGGTGATTGGCTTGAGGGAGCTTGGTGTCATATCCACCCCTCCCAAAATCAACCCTCAGCTTGGGTGCAAACCCTCAACTGTCCAGTGCCTTGGGAAGTCCTCCCAAAGTGAAAGGCGCCATATAAATGCAATTTATTGTTGTTGTTCTGATCGTCATTGCTGAGCTCTCCTTAATTGGGCGACTGTTCCAATATTTAACTCTGAAATGTCTTCAAAATATTCAGTAAACATTCATCATCACATTGTTTATCAAAAACCTGTTCTGCAGTTATTTGTTAGTGCCGACCTCAGGATTCAATGCACAGACCAGATTCCCAGATTAGACCTTGTTGGACAAAAATAAATAAAAGATTACTGTGGAAACAAAAGCTGCTCGGAATAGCCAGATCGGTCATTTAAGCACGAGCCTGGAACCAGTTCAGCTGCAGAACACAGGGCATAGTGTTCACAGCAACTATGGTTTTCACAGCCGCTCCTTCATCCATATTCAGACATGTTCAAGAACATTGTAGGTCTGATTTTAACAGTGAGTCTTACAGCCCCATTTAACTTGTCTCATTGAGTATTACATCCTGTTACCGAAACACAAATAATCAGCAGGAGCCATGTCTCACATAGGAAAATACACAAAGACACTCACGCACACGCACACACACACACACACACAGACAGACACACACACACCATACACACACACGTACACACACCACATACATACTACACACACAAATATACTCACGCCCAGATACATTCACACATACATAGATACACTTTCTCTCACACACACACACATGCCCCACACACACAAACAAATATACACACAAATATACTCACACACAAATATACTCACACACACATACATTCACACACATAGATACACTCTCTCACATACAAACACACCCCACACGCTCACACGCAGATATACTCACACACACACACAAATACACTCACACACACAAACACACATAGATATACTCACAAACACAGATATACTTACACACACAGATACACACACACATACAGACACGGATGCGTGCACACACACACACACACATACAAATACAGGTCTATCGTTCATGGATTGAATAGATTGAGAAGAGCAATGGGAGAGGATGAGTCATCTCTGGGCTCTTGCCCTCCGCCTAACAAGTGACTGAGGAAATCTGCAGTCAGGAGCCTGGAAACACCTTTCCCTCTCGCCTCAGTTTGTGTCTAGCACAGGAGACCTGCTCAAATACAGACACCAGTGGAGACCAGAGAGCTTTATTAACAAAACAGTTTGCATGTCAGTTTGCACAAAGTATGGCAATGCATCAGTGAAGCCTGTTGACTTTGTGCTGATACAGTGGGAGGCGGGCAGTGAGGAAGGTACATTCATTAAAGTCACTGGAATGACATCCTTCACCTCCCGCCTCCTGTCCCTCCCACACACTTTTCAATTCTTCTCAACTGTGTTTTCTGAGGCACAACAGAAAATAAATTGATCTTGTGGTCTTAGTTGTGAGAGCACTCGCCTTGCAAGCGAGATGACCGAGGTTTCATTCCCAGGCAAGATAAAACATTGGGCAAGTTTCCTTACTTGCACGCCTCTGTTTACCCAGCGGTAAGTAGGAACCCGGTTGTTAGTCGTTTGGCAGAATCGCTTTTCCGGGGGTAATAATCCCTTTGAAAAAATGTGGTCACTCAATCCATGACTGTTTGTGGGACACTGCTTTGCGTAATTGGCTGCCGCGTTTCGCCCACAAAATATACGGTCAATTCACTTTACAGTATATTCTGTGAAGTGCTTTGAGACGTCTTTATTCCTCCAGGTCTGGCCTCCTCCTTGTCCCCCGAGTCCTCCACTCCACCCTCGGCGGCCGTGCCTTTAGCCACTATGCCTCGAGGTTCTGAAACTGCCTTCCCTTCATCTCGCTCCCTCCCTTCCCATTTTCAGGACTCTGCTGAAAACCTTTCTTTTCGACCACACCTTTGGTCACCTTGCCCTCCCCTCCCCCTGGCTCAGCCCCGGGATCCGAAACTGTAAAGCGCTCTGAGACGCTGTCCGGCGTGGAGGGCTCTGTATAAATCCAAGTTGTTGCTGTTGTCTCAAAGAAGTGATAAGGCGCTATATCAAATGCAAGGATTATTATTATTATTATAATAAAGAGTGAACATGATTGGTTCTTTCCTTGATACCTTGATGGCGGCAGGCAATCCTCCCGCTCAGCCCCTGTTAACTTTACAAGCCAAAACCCTAATGGGTGATCATAGCTACACAAGAAGCGGGAAAGCTTCCCAGACAGCATTATCGATGACAAGCTACGCGGTTTTAGCCTCGGCTCTCGCCAACCTTCGCCTAATACTCTCCGGAATTAGGTAAGCAGGATGTGTCCCTCCAGGGAGAAAGAGAGAGAGAGAGAGAGAGCGATTCCATTCCAACAATCTATCTGTGGAATTTCCATGTGTAGGCGGATGCATAGAATTCTCAGTTTGGTTTGGAGACTACTCCTAAGTATGGTGATGGGTTTCCGCATGAGTCTGACCCCACCCCCCCCCCCCAAAAAAATCCTTGGTACAAATGTTTCAGCATCGAGTGCGAGGCTTTGTAATCATAAGGTTAGGGTTTGCCTGGGTTTGCTTCTTACAGTCTGTCTACTACAAAGCGATCGAGAAAATAGTATGAGTGTTGAAGCGAGTGAAACCCCCACAGATTTTGTTGTAAGGTAAGCTTGTACATTCGTTAGATACTTTCATCTCACAAACAACCCCAGGCATTCTGCTTGCCACGTCCCTGATACAATAGCACATCTTTCAGATTACAGTGTTGAATTGTTCACATCCCACAACTGGGAGAGGATAACTTACTGGGAAAGTCAAGCTGGTCTCCTGCCCTGCACGCGCATGTCCTTGCAAATAAATGCTTTCAGCACAGATGTCAGTTCTCCCTGTGCAGTAGATGCGTTCACACTCTCTCACTGCCTCTCTGTCTGTCTCACTCTCGCTGGCTCCTCAGGGGACTCGTATCATCACTCCTGGCTGCACCTGTGAAAGCACATGGGAAGGGAAGGAGTCACCTTACCGCCAGCTCAAACCATAAAACTTTAACGCTGTTTCTCAGGCAATGCTTTGCCAGCTTCACTCGCTCTGCTTATTTCTATCTGTATAAATTATTGAGCTCCGAAATGCAGCCTATGTAATCACTCCGGGACGCTACCCCGCGTGAAGGGCACTATATAATTACAAGTTTTTGTTGATCCTGAGCCAACCAGAGCGAAAGCTATCAATGGGAAGGAGCAGGCTCAGGTCACCAATCTAAAAGTATGAAAGACTGTCTTGCCTATAATTACACACACTGGCTCTGAACCAACAACGCTGGGAATAGAGATGTGTTTGGATCATTGATCAGGGCGATCGCAGACTGACTGAGGTTAGCTAATGAGCAACAGCTTATTTAAAAATAGAATGTTATTGATAAACTCTCAAAACTTTTAGCAGAGTGGTTAGAGCACTCGTCGAGAAGACCTAGGTTTGCATCTCAGGCCAAGCGAAGCCTTAGACAAGTTTCCTTCCTCCACACGCCTCTGATTACCTAGCAGTAAGTATGAACCCGGTTGTTAGTTGATTGGTGGATCGCTTTTACACTCGTCTCTCCTCTGCAGTGCCAGAGACTGCAGACCTGCCTGGCTCAGTGCTCTCGACAGCTGGTGATGAAACAGTCATAGAGTTCAGCCAGAGTCACGTACAGCACACAAGGTCATCCAGCCCATCATATCTGTGCTGTTCCTTTAACAGCAATTTTTTCAGTCCCATTTATCTGCCCTTTCCCCAGACCCCTACAGTTTATTCCTTTTTTGGGTATTTACCTCCTTCCCTTTTGAAAGCCCAAGGAGAGTCATAAGAAGGCGGTTTTTACAGTAAGGGTTTCCCAGGAAGGTCCCAGCCTCTGTCAGGAGCCGGTGAGCATCTAATGGATGAAGCAGTGACCTGTAATCTCTGTCCCATCCTATCCCACATTCAGTCACCAGTTACGGTAATACCCTCAGCTGACACCATGTTTTCTTGTGCAGCTCCTCACAGCCTGACGGTAACAAGAGGCATGTCACACCATCAACAAGTTCAGCTGACAGAAGGCAAGACTTAATGGGAAATAACACTGAGTCTTACAGAGAGCACCCTGTATACAGTGTCACCAATGTGATGCAGCCTCACCCCATCCTTTTAGATGCAAAGCAGCAGTTTAAAATAGCAGTGTATAAGGATTCCTTAGATTGTGAGCTACAAAAAGACATTTTGTGTTTTTTAGGGGATTGAAAGTTGCCAACAACATGAAAAAAAAGTCAAAAATCATTTGGTTTGCCCACAGCTGCTGCTAAGATTAAAGGGATATGTTAATTGTAAAGTATGAACAAACGGTAAAAGAAGTCTCTGGCGAGAGGTTTGATCTGCAGGATGTATAATCCTGCACATAACAATTTTATAAAAGAACATGACTATATGAGTCATTCATTATCACATCTCTTCCTTCCTTCAGACCAGATCCTCACTGGAAGCTGTGCCCAGCTGGAAAGCGTTCCTGTCGTGCTGTATTAATTACACTGTCCTGAGTCATGGGAATAAACACAATTAACATTCACACATTTCGGGCTCTATCTTAAGACTTCATTACCAAAAGCTTCATAAAAATTGACGAATTAATGGAACTCATTAAAAGAGATTGTTAATCTGGAATCCGAGGTCCACAGAGAGTCTGCGGAGAGACTGAGCTTTGGAGCTGGTAACTCGTAAGACGCTGATTGGAATAGAATCGAGCGGTGACAGACAATGCAAGTCTTTATTGGGGAGACCAGCGACACCAGGTCAGGACGGAGGGCCCAGCCGAGCTCCGCCAGTGAATGTACAGAACCCATCCACCCTCATCCTATCGGGACGTCCTCCCGACGTCAAAGGCGCTTTACAAATGTAATTTTTGTTATTGTTGAACTCACTAAGTCATGTTATTTACACTGCTGACTGGAGCCCAGGGCTGAAGGTGTATTGTGGGTGTCAGTTTATACTGTACGTGGTCTGTACTGAGACCTGGTGCTGAAATCCAGATCAGTTAGCTCCTGAGGTTATCTTTCTGTTCAACTTTGTGTTGAATTTTTTATTTTCCAATGCATTTTGACCAGTGAGTAATGCAAGAGCCAGCCCTAGTTATTGTCAAATATGTAATAATAGTAATCTTTGCAGTTAACATAGCGACTTATCACGTCTTCGAGACGTCTCAAAACGCTTCACAGAATATACTGCAAAGTGAATTGACTGTAGATTTTGTGGGCGAAACGCGGCAGCCAATTGCTCACAGCAGCGTCCCACAAACAGTCGTGGAATTGAGTGCCCAAATTATTTTCATTTATTTTGGAGCAATTATTACGCCCCGGAAAAGCAATCCGTCAATCGACTAAGAGCCGAGTTACTGCTCGGTCAACAACAACAACAACAACAAGATTACATTTGTACAGCGCCTTTCAACAGAGGTATGTGGAGTAAGGAAACTTGCCCAACATTTTGCCCTGCGGGCAATCAAACTCAATTCCTCTCGTTTGCGAGAGGCGAGTCTCTGACCACTAAACTACAGCGCTCCACATGTACAGATGTGCTCGTGGTTTTACACAGCCTGTGATTTCCGTACAGAAGCAGATGCGTCCTGGGGAGCTTGTTTTGCTTGGAGCAGCTTTATTGGGAAAGCAAAAGGAAAAGTCACCAACCGTCTCTCCCCTCCCACGTGTCCACAACAGCGCTGATACACGTCTGATGCCAGGTCTCCCCTTTAACTGGTAGATTCACAATTTAGGTCAATTTACAGTGGCCAAAGCCAAGGCAATATTTTGGGACAGATTCTAACCCTTGCGTCTAACCACAAGCTGATCATTTTGATTTTCTCTCTTATCACATTCAATTTCAATCTCGGTTCCAGTCTGAATTGACTTTTGCTGGCAACCAGTTAATGTCTGAGCAGATAAAGTTTGGGAAGAATGCCAAGTCAGCCAGGCTCCAGTGGCACCACTCTCACTTCTAGGTCAGAAGGCTGTGGGCTGAAGTCCCACATGGGAACCTGAATTTATTGTCTAGACCAACATTCTGGGCAGTGCTGTATTGTTGGATGCATTGTTTTTCAGACAAGACATTAGACTGAACTCGCTCTGTCTGTCTTCAGATGAACATTAAAGATGCCTTGGCACCACTGGAAAAAAGAAGAGAGTTTCTCCCAGTGTCCTGGTGACAATCCCCCAGATGTGATGGGTTATGTACCTGATGTGATAGCTTTTGTTGGATATTGCTGGCATGGCTGATGGCTACAACAAAGCAGTCCTTATATTTGACGTTAGAAATGACAACTATTTGTTTCAAATACATACATTTTATATATGAATAGCAATTACCTGTGAAGCACTCAGAAAGGTTTCAACATTATAGTAATAATCCTTGCGTTTGATATAGTGCCTTTCACATTGTCACAATGTCTCAAAGTGCTTCATAGGATATACTGTAAGGTGGAGTGACTGTGTATTTTGTGAGTGAAATGCAGCAGCCAGTTGCGCACAGCAGTGTTCCACAAACAGCCACGGATTGAGTGATCAATATTATTTGGGGGATTGTTGGCCAGGACACCAGGAGAAATTCCCTTCTCTTTTCAAATAGTGCCATGAAATCTTTAACGTCCACCTGAACGTGCAGACAGGACCTCGGTTTAACGTCTCATCTGAAGGACAGGTCATAGGCTCCGTAAAGATGGAAGTTCATTCTCACCCGTGGGATAAGAAAGACGTTTCGCAATTTTCCAAATATCTTGAAGTGGAAGAATGTCAAAGGTGACAGGGAAGGTCAGTTCAGTGTTCAGTGTAGGCTGGCCACATCCACCATAGCCAGAGACGCCATCTGCCACTTCTCAGGGAGCCTACAAGGGAACAGAACATTACGGTTTAATAGTTAATCAGTGAAACAATAAAACTATCAATGATACAGGCTGTTTGAAGCAGACGGACTTTGTTGATGTAAAATAAAAGCGCAAGTCTCTGAAATTAATACCAGTGACTGACTGTGTCAATTACACGCTAAAACCCTGCATTATTTAACACCTAAGTTACGGGGAGAAATTCTATCTGGGATGAGATTTACTCTATTTTTGTAACATGTTAGAAAATTCAAAATTTGAAACACAGCTTAAACTTTGAAGCCAGTTTTCTTTAACCTCTTTTAAGAAATAGAATAAATCTAGACCCTGCTGGAATCTTTGCCCAATTAATCGTTATAAAGGTTCAAGATGGTTACAATGTGAGCCATGGGTCCAGTTCAACTGAATGAACTTACAGCTCGTGTACTCTCACGCACCAGGCTCCGTGACCCCATCACTCCCACCCTCGCCCAACTCCACTGGCTCCCCATCCCCCAGAGGATCGAGTTCAAGATCCTCATCCTCACCTTTAAGGCCATCCATGGCGTTATCCCCTCCTACCTCTCTGTCCTGCTGACTTCCTATGAGCCTACCCACTCCCTCCGTTCATCAGGCTCTGGCCTGCTCTATGTCTCCCGCCCAACCCGCCCTACCATCGGTGTCCGGGCTTTCAGCCTCTCTGCCCCCACGCTCTGGAACTCCATCCCACAGTCCCTTGGCCTCGCTTCCTCCCTTGCATCGTTCAAGGTCGGTCTCAAGACCTTTCTCTTTGACCGTGCTTTTAGTCTCCCTCCCACCTCTCTGCATTCCCTCACCCCCATGCTTGGGCCCCGACACCTGACTGTTCAGTGCTTTGGGACGTCCTCCCGACGTGAAAGACTCTCTTTAAATGTAATTTTGTTGTTGTTGTTGAACCTGAACTGCTCCATTATCATAGACAGACAATGTGCTGTCCATTTCAGGAGCTAAGAGTGATTTGGTCATTTAACTAATGCACCACAATCATAACAGATTTATGTGAAATTCTGTGAAGCGTTTTGAAAAGCGCTACATAAAATGCAACGATTATTATTATTATTATTATTATTATAGCAATGAACTCATTAAGCAAAGAAGAGGATACATTGCTCTTCCCCTCCCCCGGGCAGTTCGTCCCCAGTCACAAATCAGAGACTATTCGTCCTTCGAGCCTGTACTGGTGCATTCACTGGAGTGAACTCCTCGATTCCCTCCAACAACCTCTTGAATAATAATAATAATAATAATCCTAGTGTTTGGTATGGAGCCTTCACATCAGTTGGACGGCCCAATGTTCCTCTTCAAATGTTAAATTCCTCTTTAAGCGTTGTAACGGTCTCAAAGCATTCTGTGGCAAAGCATTCTGTGTTCTAACTGTGAGATCACGTTTCATCTAAATACCCTTAACTCTTGAATTGACAATTCACATCTTATGCCCACTTGTCAATGATTTAGCCACCAGTGGGCATTGATATAAACTCACCAAATTGAACCACTCTTCAGTGGAAATAATTAAATGTTATGGGATGTCCAGACTGTCATTATAACCAGACTAGCCATAAACACAAGAGCTCCCCACTGCACTCTCCCCTTCACCAGCTCAGTCAGTATCTGTTGCAAGGAAAGTATTTCAGTAATCCAAATATCCTGATTGTAGGATTGTCAGTCTGAAGAAACCTCAAACAACACATCCTGACCGACCGACCGACTGACCGAGTGACTGTGTGGTACATGTCTGACTCGTGTGCTGACTGACCAGCTTCCTGTACGTAGGCACAACTCAACTGGACACACAGTCACCTAACACTGCCAGCTGTGACCTGGATGCTCTGACTTGGTTACATTTGTAGTCTAACACAAGATCCAAACCACCTCGTTCTAACCTGTAACATAGCATTCTAACCCTGGAATGGAATAACAGACTGTATTAAACGAATAGTCCAAACATCGCTGTTCCATACAGAGAGACAGGTGACTGGTGTTACCGTAAATCCATTTTAGTTGTTGCGTATTCCAAATGTCCAAATGTCACTGAGTAAGAGATCATTCTGCTTTGTGGGATGTCCGAAACATTCACTCCACACAGTGTGTATTAACCCCTGAAGTTTCTAACTCAAATCAAACCATAAGATAGGGGCCATTGTATACAAATTGTATTCAGGCCAATACACCACATTTTATGGCAGCTGAAGTCACTTATGTTTCCCAACAACCGTGTAAGTGATTTTATCAATTCATTTTATGTTTAATTTGTTTTTCACAGTTCCTCTTTTCGCTCTTTCCTGGGGTGTTTGCTGAAGCTTATTTTATCTCCTTTGTTAGCAACAATTCACATTTATACACGTGGTTTGTTGCTGAGCTGGAAAGGAAGGGGCGGTGACCAAAGGCACTGTTGAAAAGGAAAGTTTACAGGTGTGATTTGAAGACAGGCAAAGAGGTGGCAAGATGGAGGGATTGAGACATGGAACTCCAGAGATTTGGGGCATTGTAGCTGAAAGCCATGGCCGCCAATGGTGGAGCTGATGGGACAGGGACATGCGTGCTATCTATTCTCGATACGTAACTTGCTTTATCCACCCTTGTCAGCACAATTTACAAAACATTAGTTAAATGATAATGAAATGTGTATGCAAGAAAAAAGGTGTTAATAATGTAAAACAAAGGTGGGGGGAAATTGCAGCAAAACAGGAGAACCAGAGAGAGAAAAGATTGTCTGGGTCCCAGATGATATGGTAACGGTCACAGAAGAGAGGGAATGGAAAGGTGAGCTATTATGGTGTGAAATTATTTAAATAAATAATTCCCCCTCTTTGTTTCGCATTATTAACATCTCCTTAATCCATCATCCCCTGCCTTCTACCCCATTTTCTTCTTTGTCTTCCTTGCCCTGCCTCCCCCTTCTCTGTTAGCCCTGAAAAGCCTCTCCCTTCCAACGTGCCCCAATTCTGATGAAGGGTCATGGACCCAAAACGTTGACTCACTTTCCTTTCTCCATAGTTGCTGCCTGACCTACTGAGTGTTCCCAGTGACTTCTGTTTTTGTTTCAGATTTCCAGCATCTGCAGTATTTTGCATTTTGTCTAAGGACTATTATTATTGTTATTTATTAGTCAAATGAGTTGAAGAGGTTCCTTCATTTAAACTTCTGTTGTAATCTGGATCGCATTTCAATGCAGCTCATTCCTGTGATCCACACAGTAATAGGACTATGGCTTTTTAGATATAATATATGATTATGTTATTTGACATAGAATAATCCTTGCAATTGATATAGTGCTTTATCACAACGTCAAGTCGTTGCAAAGCTCTTCACAGGATTTATAGTGAAGCTGATTGACTGATCCAGTGATGGGGCTTCTGCTCAGTGAATGTACGTTGCATGTCCTTGGCACTGTCCTATTAAAGCTTTCACTGAGAATGATGTGAGGACATGCAAGATGCTTGACACCTCACAGCCTTGAGACAACAGCCGGGTAAGTAAATGAAACATAAACATCACACTTCGATTGAACATAATTTCCTTGGGGTGTCTGATCTGAGTAAACATTGTCATTAGGACACTGGCAGCTAACTCTGCCACACTGATAAGATATCATGTGCAGGTATCTGCATGTCATCAGTACGCCCCTTTTCTGCAGGTTAAAGCATTGCTGACAATCTTGTTTTATACAAGCTGAAAGTGTTCTGGTTTATCTCTATCATCATTGTCAGAGTTCATGTTTTTGGGGAATGCAGACTGAGAGGATCTAATGTATTAATCACTAAAACCAATGATCTTTTTCACTGAATGTTTATCATGGGAAATCTGATAAGAAACTGAGAAAAAAAGGATACGTTCAGAAATTGGATACGTCAGACTCCATAGTTAAAGTCAGAAACTATGGTTGATGTTCAACAAGATTTCCGGGCCATGCTTGGATATCATAGGCATCGTCACACGAACAAAGAGGTGTCAATGTGTAAAATGCTTGTTGCTTTGTATAGTTAGCAAGTCCGTATGAAGTGCACTTAACTCAGATTATCCCATTTCATTGCTCTGTAACTCAGAAAAGATCAAAACATTTCAAACCAAAAACTGTTTTTATCTCGTAGGGTACCACCAAGAAATTGGTTGAGCGGCCAACAAAAATTCTGATTCAACCCATTGATGGTGAGCTTTTAGTGAGCCCAGTGTCTGTGCGAGAGGGAATACCATGTGATGGACTATGGAGTGGAGGGAATGTTAGGTCATACAAATAACCCACTCGATATACTTCCAATCTACCTCCTGAGTGCAGGTAGAGGATCCAGGCACAGATGAGGAGCGCCCTGAGAATTTAGTTTGTTTCTCAACCATTTGACTAAGATCAAGTGTAGTTTCTGTGCTTATCGGTTACTCCATGAGCTGGCACCGGCAGCAACGTTCTCCTATTCAGTTTTGCTTGTGTTGGTTACCATGAGCGAAAATCACCCATAACTGAGGCTTTTTCAGAAGGTTTGAGCTCCTGGCAACAGCTTTGCTGTCAGCCCTCTGTTGGTTGGGATGAGTATTGCTGTATTTCCCATCTGAGCAGTGTGATCAACAACAACAACTTGCATTTATATAGTGCCTTTCACGTGGGGTAGCGTCCCAGAGTGCTGTGATCTGCCCTCACGGGGAAGTGAGGATACTAGTATACAGAGCTCACTTGAGCACCCGATCACTAGGCTCAGGCCGGGCTTGTCCTGCCGGAGAGGCCATCCCATTACCTGACCTGCTTGGTGGGTGTCTTGAAGACAGGTATCAGGTCCACATTGTCCTGTGACAATTTGGGGCCGAGAGAGATTGGGGGAGGAGCATTTCTGCGGGGACAACCCTCGTTCCCTAAATGGAACATAATAATATTAATAATAATCCTTGCATTTGATATAGCGCTTCTCACGTCGGGAGGACGTCCCAAAGCGCTTCACAGAATATACTGTAAAGTGAATTGACTGTATATTTGTGGGCGAACGTGGCAGCCAATTGCGCACAGCAATGTTCTACAAACAGTCGTAGATTGAAAATGACCAATTTATTATTGTTTTTTGTTTTGGAGGGATCATTATCAGGCGTGTGAGGTAAGGAAACTTGCCCAAGGTTTCGCCCTCTGCCTGGAATTGAACTCAGGTCTCTCGCTTGCAAAGCGAGTGCTCTAACCACTGAGCTACAGGACTCCAAACATGACCAACATGTCTGGTTTAATTCGGTTAATGGAAGGGGAGCAGGCCTGACCTCCCAAAGCAATAAAAATAAACCTGAAAAAGTTTTAATGCGGTCATCCAGATCACTCACACACTCCATCTGGTGGTCACTTCGGAAAGGGAGATATTAGCAGAAGACAGTACCCGGTGGGAGTACAATTGAACCACATACACAGTGAGAATGCCAAGTTAAAACACAAAATACTGCATTTACAGTATTACAAATACAAAATGCCAAGTTATTCACTTGAAAGGCCAAGGTCCATAGCTAATGGGCCATATCATTTGATGATCTCGTCCTCCCAACGTGAAAGGCGCTACACAAATGTAATCTTGTTGTTGTTGTTGATCTGGCCACCTGATTAGTAACAGTTTGAGGAGGTGCAAACCAGGCAGGAATTACCCAATGCTACTGAAACGTGAACATCTTTGCACATTGGACAAGAACAACATGGCTGTGACATGCTCTGCAGCTGAACAGCCAGGACGACCAAACAGACAGCTGCTGGATCTGCTGAAGGATTCTTCAGTGAGACTCAGGGGAGAAACGTGCATCACAAACAAGTTGGGAGATGGGCAAGAGTGACCCGTGGATTGAGGATGCTCGGAGGATTGGCTTCTCTTGATCCCAGTTTGGGAGCCAATGGCATATAAGACCTGTTTTCAAATCTCTTCATGCCCTGGCACCTCCCTACCTCTCGAACCTGCTTAGTTCCCAACCCAAAACCCGCTGCCTCCGCTCGACTGGCTCCAGCCTCCTGCATGTCCCTTATGCCCTTCATTCCACCATTGGTAGCCGTGCTTTCAGCCACTGCACCCCGGAACTCTGGAATACTCTCCCTCAATCCCTCTGCCTTGCCGCTTCTTTCCCCATCTTTCAGATTGCTCCTGAATACCTTCATCTCCGATCATACTTACGGTCACCTCCCTCCAGCTCGGCATCATGCTCCACCACTGTCAAGCCCTCTGAGACTCTATCCTGCGTGAGAGGTGCTATATAAATGCAAGTTGTTGTTGTGCAAAGAGCCCTCCTCTATGGTTCTGAGCTCTTGGAGATACAGCGGAGAGGCTTCCTCTGGCGCACTTAACAAAGTCCAGGATCAAGCAGTGAGATGGATTTGTGGTAAACAGGAGAAACGGCTGCAGAGAGGGAGGACAACAACAACAACAACAACAATCCTTGCATTTGATATAGCGCTTTTCACGTCGGGAGGACATCCCAAAGCGCTTCACAGAACACACTGTAAAATGAATTGACTGTATATTTGTGGGCGAACGCGGCAGCCAATTGCGCACAGCAATGTCCCACAAACAGTCGTAGATTGAAAATGACCAATTTATTATTGTTTTGGGTTTTTGGAGGGATTATTATTAGGCTCCATTATTAGGACTCTAGCCAACACTGACCTGTGGCTGAGGGGCTTGGAGGCAGAGTCGGTTTTACAGCGGTCATGTCTATTTGCCAAGGCCCCTCGCATGACGACCTGGATTAAACAGCTGGTGCTGAATAACTCTGGTACCCAGCATTGGACTTGGACCTTGTCTTGCATGTCACACACTGTCCTGTAAAGTTCCTCCTTCCACACTGAAGGCAGAGGGAACTCTGAGGCTTGGAGCGACAGTTGCAGAAGGCGATACCTAGAGTCTTGAGTTCCACATTGCTGTGTGCAATTGGCTGCAGCGTTTCGCCCACAAATCACTCCACTTAATTCCGTATATCCTGTGAAGCGTTTTGAGACGTCTCGAAGACGCGATAAGCCGCTATATCAAATATTATTATAGGATTATTACTATTATTATTATATTCCTGACATGGGGATTTCCATGTGTCGGTGGGACGCATGGCATTCTCAGTTTGGTTTGGACGCTCTGAAGCACGGTGATGGGTTTCCACCTGTGTCAGACGCCCGGGGACCACAAACCTCTGACCGCCACCCCCTCAACGCCACCCCCAGTTACAGTGGGGCGCCAGGCTCTCGCCGGCCATTACAATCCATTTGTAGCCCACGTCCCACCAAAAAGTTCAATCCCAGGCAGAGGGCGAAACCTTGGGCAAGTTTCCTTACTCCACACAGAGCCTAATAATAATCCTCCAAAACAAAAAACAATAATAAATTGGTCATTTTCAATCCACGACTGTTTGTGGGACATTGCTGTGCGCAATTGGCTGCCGCGTTCGCCCACAAATATACAGTCAATTCCCTTTACAGTGTGTTCTGTGAAGCGCTTCGGGACGTCCTCCCGACGTGAAAAGCGCGATGTCAAATGCGAGGATTATTCTTATTACTATTAAACGTTAGCCCACAAGTGGCCCAGTATTGCGGGTTGGCTCCCAGGGGCAGCAGAGTGGTCGGTTCGGGTTAGAGCTTCGAAGGGAAGACCACGTTTTGCGGGTTTGTGGTCCTCGCGTTTGACCTCTGACGCCTCCATCGCGCTTCACTGTGGAGTCCTGTAGCTCAGTGGTTAGAGCACTCGCTTTGCAAGTGAGAGACCTGAGTTCAATTCCAGGCAGAGGGCGAAACCTTGGGCAAGTTTCCTTACTCCACACAGAGCCTAATAATAATCCCTCCAAAACCAAAAACAATAATAAATTGGTCATTTTCAATCTACGACTGTTTGTGGGACATTGCTGTGCGCAATTGGCTGCCGCGTTCGCCCACAAATATACAGTCAATTCACTTTACAGTGTGTACTGTGAAGCGCTTTGGGACGTCCTCCTGACGTGAAAAGCGCTATATCAAATGCAAGGATTATTATTATTATTATTATTATTATTATACGCCGTAAAGCGTAGTGACGGTGTACTTTGTGGGCCAAACGCGGCGGCCAATTGCCCGCAGCAGCGTCCCCACAAACCGTCGTGGATCATGGGGACCGAATCCGCCAAAAATAAGATTAAAAATATTTTTCTTAAATCCACCCCCCGCCCAAAGCCGCTTCCACCCCGCCCCAACCCGCCCAACCCCCGCCCAACACGCCCAACCCCCGCCCAACCCGCCCAACCCCCGCCCAACACGCCCAATCCCCGCCCAATCTGGACCCGCTCTGAACTGCCCGCCGCGCGCAGCCGCCCAAGGCCCCCGCCGTGAGCTGCCCACTGCTGCTCCCGATTGTAAAGTCTCAGCGTCGCGCGGATTTCTAATATTTATCTTCCGCTCTCACGGTGTACAAGATATGTTTGTCAAAGAAAGCGCTGTGTAATTTCTTTTGGGGGGGGTGGGAGGGGGGGAGGGGGGGAAGAAGTGCCCACACTCAATCAGGCGGTCCGCGGGCCGGGAGAAGCGGGGTCTTGGCTGAGGGAGAAGAAGCAGCGAGTGCGCATGCTCAGTCCTTTCGCGCCGCAGCTCTTCACCCGGTGGCCGAGGTGAGCGCCGAGTCCCGGGCAATCCGTCACCATCGCCGCCATCCCACCCGCTCCGGCACTCGCACCCTCCCGGCTCGCTCCGCGCACCCTCCCTCAGGCTACCCGCACCCTCATTTCCCCCGGGGGTGGGGGGAGCGCTCCCGCTGTGATGGCCGAGATGTGGGATGTGCCGCTGGTGTTGGCGTTAGGCCGCGCCGCCTCTTGAGAGGAGCTTCACAGGGGAATGTGTTGTTTGAAGGCCGCCAGGTCTCCGCGGGTGGGGGGGGGAGAGAGAGGGTGTGGGGGGTGTGGGGATGATCTTTGCCCCTTGTTAATCAGTGTATGAGGTGTCCAGTCGGGGTCGTGAGGAGTTTGAGTATCTGTGGCTCAAGTCCCTCTCACTGTCCACTGTGAGCAGTGACTGACTGACTGACCGCTCGGCACACAAGCGAGTCCCCCGACCCTTTGCGGGAGCTGTTTATTACAGAGTATGACCGTGTTGCTTTGGGACGTCCTCCCGACGTGAAAGGCCCTCTATAAATGAAATCTTCTTGTCTTGTTGTTGTTGTTGTTGTCGTCCAAACTGTCCAAAATAATCTTAAGTAAGAAAAGCAGTGAGCAGTCTTAAGAGCGCTGCGATGTCTTAATGTAACGTCAGCAAAAACTTCTGGGATATCAGCAGCTGTGTATGATATAGAATATACTGTATCCGTCCTGAATCCTGAAGTCTACTGTAACCCGTGTTTCTGGGTGGATACGGTGTTGAGGAAAGTCCGCAATATAATGTTTCTGATTTATGGAACTAACGCCTGAAACTTAACTGATTTTGATCCTCATTCCAGATGTTGATGCCCAAAAAGGACCGAATTGCTATCTATGAGCTCCTCTTCAAGGAGGGGGTAATGGTGGCTAAGAAGGATGTGCACATGCCGAAACATCCAGAGCTGGCTGATAAAAATGTGCCAAACCTGCACGTAATGAAGGCCATGCAGGTACTGTGTATAGGCATCAGAATCATATGTAGATTTAGTTGAAGTTTGGATGGAATAAGTTGTCTGAGCCCTGTCCCGCCCGTCAGGTTATTTTATCAGGTTGTGCTCTTCTATAAATTTAAAAACATGTACAGAGTGGGTCTCCATATCATTGTCATTCTTTTGGCAAAGAGAACTGGCAAACATTTCAGCTGTTGTGGATACACAGTAATCCTTGCATGTGATATACAATCACGTTGAAAGATCTTGAAGTGTTTCACAGGGTTTGTCTATAAGTGCCGTCTGTATTAGAGGTGTGCTCCTAATGTAAAAGGCAATGTGTCAAATGCAAGTATTATTATAATGGGCAAACAGGTCAATATTCCAAAGTCTTGTAGCAACAGGTCCATTCTAGCAGACAATGTTATAAGAGCAAACCAATACAATATCAGCAATAATATATTTAATAGAATATTCTTAATTTTATTAATGAGATGTGCAGAACATTAATGCTTTGGACTGATTCAGATGAAGTACAGTAACTCCTAATTATTAACTTGTCTCTACCATTTAAGTGATCATGCTGTCAATATCTCGGCATTTATTTATGTATTTATACATCTGCCTAACTCACCATTCCAGACTACCCGTCACTGAACCCCCTTTCCCTAAAAGTGACAAATTATCAGGAGTTTACTGAATATTTTTATAAAATATTTGTTTGTGGCTTTTTGGTTGTCAGGCGGATGTTTCTCGACAAGTGCGGAAACCCATCGCAATGCTTAAGAGTAACCGAACCACACTGAGTTCTACATCTGTATGCTGCGTACACATGGAAATTTCCTCATGTCTGGAATGCACTCTCCCTCCCTGGATAGGTGTATCCAGCTTAACTAATTCTGGAGAGAGGTTGCCACAGGTTGGCAAGAGCCCAGGCTTGGGGAGCCCAGAAAGTGCGTTGGGGCACTGCTGGAGTCTAATCAGCTTTAAAAAAACACATAGGATGCCACTGTCTGCCAAGCTTTCCCGCTGCTTGTCCAGATAGGACCACCTTGCCTGTTAGGGCTTTGGCTTGCAGAGTTAACAGAACACCTACTCCTAATGACTGGTCTGCTCCTCCAGGTCCTGCCAGTGAGCCAGGGTCTGTCATCAGCAGTACTTTGGAGCAGCCTGGCTCCGAAACGGGACTAAACACGATCGTTGCAGAGGATTGACTTGATTGCGATATTCCGTTGTCAAGTGTGCTCAGCCAGGTCAGCTCCAAGGAGACCCACTCTTCCCCCCCCTCCCCCCTCGGATGATAGTAATATGGCTAAACTATTGTGGCTAAAGATGACTGAAGGCACGGTCAAACACTTTCGGATGTGGCCATTGACTTGAGCTGGACAATGACTCTGGGGCAAAATGTATGTTTGCTGTATTTTGATTTTTACTTTAAATGGATGAAGGTTATATATGAAGCTCTTATTTCTGATAGGTTTTTGATCACTGACACAAACCCACCTTTTGTCATTTCATGTACAGTCTTTGAAGTCTCGTGGTTATGTAAAGGAGCAGTTTGCTTGGCGACATTTCTACTGGTACTTGACCAACGAGGGCATCCAGTATCTGCGCGACTACCTTCACCTTCCCCCAGAAATTGTTCCCGCTACCCTGCGTCGTCAGACCCGCCCTGAGACTGCTCGGCCAAGACCCAAAGGTAAGCTTTGCTGGCCGGGATCCCCAAGCAGGCAGGCAAATATTCTGAGGGATGGACAAGAATTCTACTTCATTGTGCAGTATCCTTGTTATTGGATCTTGAGTGTTGTACTGCGTTAGAAATCTGAGCTGAAGTGGCACCTGAACTTTACATCGATGCCTTCTCTTCTGAATCTTTGGCTTTTGTTTGTCTTTTCCTTTTCAGCCCTTCTCAGTGTTGGGTATGATTCCGTTTAGACAGGATACCTCACCCTCATTGGTATCTCTTGTCTGATTGTGGACAGTTGCTGAGAGTCCTGGGTGATTACCTGCATCTCCTTCGTAGCCTCTCAGTGCCACCAGCTGATGGTTTGGCGGTGGGGAGGGCTGAGGTGCAAAGCATTAATTCAATCAACTTGTTCAGTGCCTTTATCAGAAGTCCAATTCACTAATGAAGTTGGTGTTATGGCAACTAGTTAAATACAGAATAATCTCTGGTTTAAACGAGGGTTTGCTTTTAATGCGGGTGCCCTACAGTTATCGGAAATACTTCTGGACAGACTAACCTTCCCAAACTAAAATTGGCCTTTCATATTGTTGGGAGTTTTTACGAGCATCTCGGTTTGCATGCTGCACATGTACCCAGTGCACAGGAAGTGAAGTCAGTGACAGCCTGAAAGACGGCCATTTTTTGTTGTTTCCTCTTAACACAGTGATCTGAGCTTGTATTTCCAGGCCACAGGGTTATCGTCGGGAGCCCTGCAGAAATGAGGCTGTTTTATCTTATTGGTTCTGGGACTATTGGGTTGCTCACTGTTAATATTTATTTTTTGCTGTAATTTCTCTTTTGAGTGTTTGTCACACTGTGATTGTCACACAGTTCTGCTCCAGAGTGGAAATATTCTTGAGATATTTGCCTACCTTTTGAGTGGTTTATTTTCATGTGTGCTGGTCCCAGGGGCTTGAAACTATTATGTTGGAAGCTTGTAATGCTGGGTGGGGATCATTAACAATGGTTCGTGCAGTGTTGTGGACTTGTCTGGTCTAGAAAAAAATTGTCCAGAGAAGCATTGAGCCTTGATCCTTCTAATCCCATTTCAACAATTCCTATAGAAATCCTAAAGTGATTATATATTGTTAGTCACACAAATGTTCCAACTGGAGTATAAACTATCTCCAGGTTCTGTAGCCTCAGAATCGCTTCATACTGTAATCTGCCCATTCACACCTCGGTTTGTCCTCGCAATGTGAAAAGCAACGCTGCATAAATGTAAATGTCATGTTTCAGTGCAGTGTTGATTTAATCATCACACAGCTCTCGATGTTGCTGATACTTGAATATGTCATTTCATGCAATATGCTGTGTGGCTCACAGCAAACACAGCAAATGAGTTCAATGTTGACTCCCTCTATCTCTCAATGTGTGTACATCTCCATAAGTGGAGACAATCCTGTTAATCGTTGCAATTAGCATTAAACTGGCTCGCAAAAGACGCTTACGTTTGTTACTGTAACTTTCTCTCCTGTTCTCAGGTCTGGGTGAGGAGAGACCAGCTCGTCTTCGTGGTGAAGCTGACCGAGACAGCTACAGGCGTGCTGCTCCCCGTAAGTACTGCACAATGCGATTGCCTATAGATATCAGTGGAACAGTACTGGTGTTTGCCATTTGTTCATATCTAATTTTAGAGTTGTGGGGATCTGGTTTTGGGTTGGATTATATTTGTTTTGCTACACATTGACTTGTACTTTGAGGGCAACTGTTAACCTTTGATTTTTTTTTTGACTTTTTAATCAAAATATTCAGTTGACAGTTGTTGTGGGGTAACCCTTCTGACTTATAGAATAGTTTCCATTTAAACTGCATCTTTCACGATGGGAGGATGTGCCAAAGCATGTTCACAGTGCTGGATGGGCACGTGAGCTGGGGGTGGGAGGGGAATGGTAATCAAAAGGGTATTTTCTGAGACGTGCCTTGAAAGTAAGCAGGGAGTTGGAGGCACTCTGGAATGGAGCTCCAGAGAACAAAACAAACTGGCTGAAAGTCTTGTCAGGTGATGGTGGGGTGGATAGGGCACGGGGGCGTGAAGCAGGCCGGTGCTCACTGAGTGAAGTGAATGGCTGGGTCGATAAAGTGAGGCAAGACTTTCTTCTTCCAAACCAGAGTGTGCTTTGTGTACAACCAGCTAAAACTGCAATGGTAAGCTCTGGCTAAACAAGAGCAATACCGGGTTAGCGCACATCCTAGGATTCCCAAGCCGTAGCTCTTACCAGCCTGTGTCTAATACTCACAGGGAAAACACCTGGCGAACCAAACAAAAAATCCAAACCTCAATTTTGATCACAATGTCCCAAGACCGACGCCTTTTTTAAAATTGTCTCCAAGTAAGGAAATCGTGTGACTTCTGTTGTGGCACATTTGGGAAATTTGAATTACATTCCTGGTGGTTATGTTCAGAAAAGTGTAATCTCTGGTTAAGGGGTGTTAAGTGATAACGTTCAGAAATAACAATTTGCCCAATTAAGAGAGACCAACTTGCATTTCTGTAGCGTCCTTCACGTCGGGTAACGTCTTGGGAGTTCCTTATTCATTTAAGATGCAATATGAAAGTTTTTTAACAAATAGCTCCTTTATAATGATATTCCTTGCATTAGTTCTACAAATACAATTTCTTTTACCAATACCTTGCTATGTTCAAATCTAATTTACCACCTTAGCTGAGTAGGCCAAGTCCTCCTTACAATTGATATTAATAATTGCATTTGATATAGCGCCACATCATGTCTTTGAGACAATTCAAAGCACTTCACAGTATGTACCGTAAAGTGAGTTTTACTGTGTTTTGTGGGTGAAACGCGGCAGCCTGTTTGCACACAGCAATGTCCCACAAGCAGCCGTGGAGTGAATGATCAATTTTATTTAGGGGATTTGTTGGCCAGGGCATCGGGAGAAAGAAACTCCCTTCTCTTTTCGAATAGCGGCATGGGATCTTTAACATCCACCTGAATGGGCAAACGCGACCTTGGTTTAACATCTCATCCAAAGAATGGCTCCTCTACCAATGCAACACACCCCAGCACTGCATTGGTGTGTCAGCTTAGACTACGTGATTCCAGGCTTGAACCCACAACCTTCTGACTCCAAGGCGAGAGTTCTCCCACTGCGCTAGGCTAACACATAGTCCAAACGGTACCTCATTGACCTCCCTTTCAGTGATCTTTTCCCCCTTATCATCCCCTCACTCAGGTACCAGCATTGAAGTGCTTTGAGACGTCTCCCGGTGTGAAAGGTGCTATATAAATGTAAATTGTATTGTGGTAGCTGATGTATGCCTATGGCGTCTGTAACAACAAATTGCATTTATATTGTGTCTTTTACACAGATAGCGTCTCGCAGTCCTTAAAACACTCGCGTAAAATGGGTAATTTGATGACTTAGATGCTTTTGTGTTCTTCCTAAGTAATAGCTTTGCAATTCAATCTCTTCACAGCTGGTGCAGACAAGAAGGCTGAGGCTGGTGCTGGTGCAGCCACAGAGTTCCAGTTTGTAAGTATAGTCTTTTGTTGTGTCTGCGCACTTTCAAACAAGAAAAAGATGCATTTGTATTCCGAGGTCCTCGAATATTTAACTTTCACATAAGACCTACAGTATGTGCGCGACCTAATCCAATGACAGTTTAGCCTGTTGTGTAGTGAGATTTATGAATTACTTATTGTACCTTTTTTTGTTTTTACAGAGAGGTGGATTTGGCCGTGGTCGTGGGCAGCCTCAATAAATCTGTACAATTTACTGTGTAAAATAAAAGTCTTTTGAAATATTTCCCATGTTTAAACCATTTATTTACTGAAATAAAGCCTCTCTCTCTTCCCTCTCACACTCTAAATCCCCATCACGCTCTTTCCCCCCCCGCCTCTCCTCTGTCCCACACACACACACACTATTCCTTCAAACTCTCTCTATCCTCTCTCAATCTCCCCCGTTCTTTCTACCCCCCTCACGCTCTCACACTCAATTACTTTCTCTCTTCCCCCTCTTTCAGTCTCTCTCTCCCCCTTACGTCTCTCACACACATATGCTTTCTTCTCCTCTCCCCCCCCCTTTCAAGACTAAGGGGTCTTGGAGCTGAACTGGCTCCAAGGTGCCTGGAATCATGCTAGGCTTCTGTGGCAGTCTCAGTAGTCCGCTTCCTGAGCCAGACAGGTCTGCAGCATTGTAGGGCACTACTGATGACAGCACAGCAAGCCTGACTTATCGACAGGACCTGGAAGGGCAGCTCCTGTGAACCCTACAAGCCAAAGCCCTAATGGTGAGGGTGTTCTTGCTGGACAGCAATATTAATGGCAGGCTATGTGCTTTTTAGTTGCTAGAGTCCAGCAGTAACTCCAATGAACTTTCTGGGGTCCCCAAGCCTTGGCTCTTGCCAACCTGTGCCTAATATTAAATGCATCCCTCCAGGGAGAGAATACACATTCTAACTTCAAGGCATTGGAATCTATCTGGGATTTCCATGTGTAGGTGGGATGCATGGAAATCTCAGCTTGGTTTGGATACTCTTAAGCACAGTGATGGATCAGACATCCGGATGACCAAAAAACATCTCTTGCAATTGGTAAGAAACGCGTTTGCCTTCCTGAGATTGCAGCAATGGCCTGAATTATTTTCACTCTCCGCGCTGCGTCCTCCCAACTGCCGGCTCCTGCCACTGCCATGGGAGGATGTTCACCAGGGATGAAGACCAGAAGTTGGAATGTTGGAAATAGTCTCTGATCGGATAAAATCATCTACTGGGCCGGGTGCGGCCCATAGGCCACGAGTTGGACCGTGCTGTCTAAGGGCATTTAAATGCTGTATTTAGGAAATTCTGTACCATCTTAAAAAATTGGTAAGTGGTATCATACTTCAAGGCACTAACAAGTAAAACAAATGTAACTTCACTGGCTTTAAGTGGCGTGTTCAAGTTCCCTTGTTAAATAAAGTGTAACATACATCATTCAGTATCAAAAGATGCCTTCTCTTTCTACCCTCCAGCTGCTTCCACACCTGTGCTCATTACAGATGCACATTAAAAACTAGGTATCAGGTAAAGGTTCTGTTTTTGTGTTTAAATGCGTCGACAGCAAACTTATGGTAACTTGTCACTCCAAGGAAAAAGAGCTGAGCGACAAATTATCAGGAGTGGCGAGTTAGGCATATGCATAAACAAATAAATGCAGCTGGGATACTGACCGCAAGATGATTTAAGTGATAGGAGTCAGAGTCAAGTTATCAGTTTACTGTAGTATCAAAGGTACATATAGTATATCTTGTTACACATTCCACAGCTCTGGTCTAGTCAGTACCAATAACTTGAATTTTTGCAACATTGGCACCTGGCAGGATCATTTAATCCAATGATCCCTTGTATTCAGCAGGAATGGATTGCCCAATACTGTACTCATACAGGCCGAGGAATATCACGTGTACTGATGCAAGTACAGTACAGGGTGATTTCATCTGGCAAAGCCCTTCAATAGGTTGTACAAGTTCAAGAAGGTTAATACTGGAATTTGAATGCCCTTTGTATTCTGTGGACATGGGAAACAAATATTAATAAATACATCTTATTTAAATATCAAATATCCTGTACTGAAACTGAGTGAAGGAATCATGTTATTTCCAAGTGGAAAAGGGTTTCCTGACATCCTTCAGCCGACTGCCTTTATTCACTAAGGGCCCAATCCGTGCCCTGCCCTCACACTCGACCCCCTCAGCCTGGGCCAGGTCTTCATCATACCTGAGGAGGAAGGAAAAGATACTTCAGGCCAAAGAACACGGAAATCATCAGCTTTTATCCTAGTTAATTAGACCATTATCTCTATACACCTCAAACAGCTCTGTAAAGTGCAGGTTTGCTTGTATGGAGTTTAATTTGAGAAATTAAAAGTTCAAACTGGGCAACAATAGCACCAGTACTTTAGGTGACCAGCCATTAATCTGGAAAAGGAGTCTCACACATCATTCAGTCTCAATTCTCTTCCCCAGAGACATACCTGAGTTTTGGTGATAGATATAATTTAATGTTACTTGTTTTTAAAATCTGTTTTCATTGTTTAATCTGGAGGAGGGAATCAGGGATATGGGAGAGAGCTATTAGGAGGGATGGAGACTCATGTGGACTATAAATTCCATTGACCAGTTGGCTGTGGATCCTGGGTCAATTGGAATTTTCAAGTCTGAGATTGACTGAGACTGATTGACTAATTTGTTAGGTCAGGATATGGAGAAGAGGCTGAGGAGTAAGTAGAGCTGAGGTACAAATCAGCCGTGATAAAATCAACTTCAGGCGAAAGACTTACAGGAAGTCGTAGTGACCAAGGGCTTCTTTGGGTGGACATCGGTTCCACTTGCAGTCTGGTATCTCGCTGTTTGGCACAACAATATTTAAGGTGTCGTTGATGAGATTGTACTTCAGGATCCGGTCATTGGCAGTAGTGGACGAGAGTGAGGGGGAAGCATTAACCTGCAGTTTACACCCACACGTTAGTCACATTTCAGAAAAACATCAAAATGCATTATTAAAAAAAAGTTTTGTTTTGGTGACAGCGTAAGCAGTTGTACCTCGATGAGCCAGGGCTTCAGCTTGTCATCAATGATAATGTCATAACCATAGCATTCGAAGCAGTGTCGATCATTGATCATTACAGGCTGTGAAAGGGACAGAACCACCTCTACGTTAGATCCCGAGCAGAATTTCTGGTAAACATTAAAACCTCAAAGCCTTCAGGCTTTGGTTTAAAAATAAATAAGCACTGTTTATACAATGTCTGGGAGTTACAAGCTCAAGATGATCGACACAGTTCAGGGAAACGGCAAAAGGAAATCTTAGACAGTTTGTACAATTATTCCAATCGTGCGACTGCCATGAGCCCACTCTTAAAGTAAGTGCTGAACACCTGCAGCCTCCAGTGCTGACTGACCAGCTTCTTGGGGGTAGCGCACACATCACTGACATCACTACACATGTTAGCGGAAACCTGATGACCAGGAAGGACGGACGTCAGCCTTGTAGTGCTTTATTTTTTGGGCTATAAATCCAGTGACCCCAATGACAACAGAAACAAAGCTAAGTGCAAGGGAACGGAGCTCGATTGAAAATGATTTTTTACTGGGATTGAAGTACTTACTGCCACAGCTTTAAGGGAGTGAACGACTATCCAGTGAATGTCATCAAAAAGTTTATCGGTCACGTCCTTCCCCTGGGTGCTCTCCAGGTACAGCCGCAGGTTACTCACTGACCATTTACCGCCATGAATTGGATTATAGTCACCCTGGACACAAAATAAAAATTAATACAGCAGACAATCTCCTGCTTTGTGATGCCAAGAAAAACAGTGCACTTAACCTTTAACTGTCAGAAAGGTCAGTGAATTCCAACGATACAGTATTTAATAATCTGTGCATTTGATACAGGCTTATAACTCTGAAACATGTTAAAGAGCTTTACAGCAATTACTGTAAAGTGTAGTGACCGTGCATTTGTAAGAGAACACGGCAGCCAATTTGTGCTCAGCAATGTCCCATAAACAGCCAAGACAATGGGACACCTTCTCTTTTCATACAGTGCCATGGGATTGTCAACATTACCAAACAGACAGGACCTCGCTTTAATGTCTCATACAAAGGGCTGCCGATGAGGCACAGGATGTGTGGAGTCCTGTAGCTTTGCGGTTAAAGCACTCGCCTCGCAAGCGACTTGGGTTTCAACCCGGGCAGGGCAAAATGTTGGGCATGTTTCCGTACTCCACACGCCGCTGTGTACCTAGCAGTAAGTATGAATTCGGATGTTAGTCGATTGGCGGATAGCTTTTCCAGGGGAAATGATCCCTTAAATTTTTAAAAAAATAATAATTTGGTCACTCAATCCACGACTGTTTGTGGGACACTGCTGTGCGCAATTGGCTGCCGCGTTTCACCCACAAAATATACAGTCAATTCATTTTACAGATATTCTGTGAAGAGCTTTGAGATGTCTCGGAGACATGATAAGGCACTATTTCAAACGCAAGGATTATTATTATTTTCCAAGAACTGTCTATTTGCTACAGGAAACTGACCAGATAACCTGCTACCATTTTACAATTCTAGGTTCCACTTCTGATAAGCTTCTTCTGCCTATTATTTTAATCTTGTGTTTTCTGGCGAGTTGTTCTGCTGATTAATAAACTGATGCCAATGTTGAACCGATTTTCCACTCTGTGTACCCAGTGTCAATATTAAAGGTTCTGAGATCAGTCAGAGCATGGTCAGACAGAAATTCAGACACCGGCCTGACAGGTGGGGTTCAGCAATGTGACTTTCTCCCTGTTGCCCCCAACACAAACCACCCACTCCACCGACTGTGGGCTCTCTCTGCGATTGTGATCTGGTACTGTGGGTCTGTTCCCTACTAGTTATTGAGGGTAACTTCCCAAAACTGACCTCACATGGAATTCTTATCACCAGCAGAAAAATGTTTTATCTCAGCAACAACAACATTTTTATAGCGTCTTTTCCATCAGTATTTCAGCACTCTGAGCCACATCCCAGACAATTCTTTGTTATTGATCTGATCTGTCAAGACGACGTTGGTCACCTCATTAGTCAGCACATCACTTACTCCATGCTTCTGAACAGACACATTTGTAAGATGCACAAACATGTTATCCAGCTCACTGGTGCTCGGTGTATATTTCATTGTGCAAAAACGGCAAAATCCCAGCCGGTACCTACAAGTGAAGGAGATTTAAAAAATAAATACTTGTTGTATTTAATAAAAACTTGCATTTAAATAGTGCCTTTGACGGAAATATGTCTGAAAGTACTTTACAAGATTCAATTCAGGAATGAAAGTGGATGTTGTTAAATCGGCAAACTTATCTTGTAAGAGAGCTTATCAGCCAACTTTATACTCCAGAATTTCTACAGTTTACTTTAACAGAGACCTTCATTATCAAAATTAGTGTTAAATCCCATTCTGTATCAGAACATAAGCAACACTGTCAGACCATAAGGTCACACTGAGTTGCACTAACATGTCCCGTCATGGCTTTGTTCAGATTAGCAGCATGGGGAGAGTTTGTACGAAATGAGTGGTAAAGCCTGGATGTGATGAAAGCATAGATAAGGGTCTCAGTGGCTCAAAATGTAGTGGCAGAGACGGGTAATATTACGAAGGTGGAGAAAAGCTGAGTGAGTCAAAGCACAAATGTGGGGGTTAAAGGACAGGTGAGAGTCAAACAAGACACTGAGGTTCCACACTGGCTCTGCGAGGTGGATGTACATCCATGTAGATTGATGCCTGAGATGAGAAGACGCTGACGGGAGCCAAGCAGCAGAGCCCCTGTCTTATTGACATTCAACTGGAGAGTAAGAATAAGGAACATACATATACATAAATACCTGGAGAGAGATCATGCAATGGGAAGACAGACTTCAGGGCCAAAGTCAAAAGCAGAACTCCCACCCTGACAGCATTCTGACAGAAATCCAGAGAGGAGATCTTAAAGTGCTGAAGTAAACCACAGGGAGGTGGGAAGAGCCCTTGAGTAGGTGAGTAGGCTTGAGGGCTAGATCCTCGGCAAATGGTGCCAGTGAATCAACCTGCACTGTCTGGTGATGTGCACAGTGAAGATATGCGACATGTACTGTTAATTCACTTACATGTAACATTTTAATGGTCGATAAGAGGTCACCAGCACATAAAGCCGTAAATCAAATTTCTTTCCACCTATCAGTAACGGGTTGTCTATGTACAAGGAAATGACATAAGCCTCCTTCCCAGCCGGAGATATAAACCTGCGACAGAAACGGTCAGAGTTAGTTCCCTGGACACCATCAGTTTTGATGATTTATACAGAATCGAAATAAGCAAAGATTCACGATACAGGGGACAAACATCATAATCCTTACGTTTGATACTGCACCTTATCATCATTGTTGAAACGTCTCAAAATGCTTCACAGCATTTACTGTAATATGTAGTGACTGTGTATTTGTAGGCAAATTCAGCAGCCAATACATGCAGAGCAACGTCCCACAAACAGCCATGGAATGAGTGACTAATTTTATCTGGTGAATTCTTGGCCAGGACACTGGAAGAAACTTGCTTCTCTTTTCAAACAGTGCCGTGGGATCTTTAACATTCACCTGAGCACACAGACGGGACTTGGGTTTAAAGTCTCATCCGAAGAATGGCACTTCTGACACTGCAGCATTCCCCCAGCACTGCACTGTCAGCCTCGACTGTGAGTTCAAAGTTCTGAAGTGGAGCTTGAACCTACAACCTTTGACTGACTCAAGAGGCGAGAGTGCTACCAAATGAGCCAGGCTGACACCACACATCAGCATATCCATCAAAGTACAAGTCTGCATAAGCGACTAATTTCTGCCCTCACAGTAATCTACATTTACATTTTTATTCAAGGTCAGAAATTTTTAGAAATTATTCTGCTAAACCTTCTGCTACAACATCAGTGCTCAGTCACGCATTGCACTCTCAGTCCTTTCGACATACTCTCGGCTTTTAGTGGTCAACAACAGCTGCAATAGAAACAAAATCAGTCATTCTTACGTAGTGGTCTTGCTGTCCCGCGACCACTTCTTGATCTGGGAGAGCTTATTGATGAGAAAAATGCCCTTTCCTTGGGCTTTTCCACACGGCTTCATTATCCACGTGCTTGTTGGATTCTTCCGAAATTCTTCGACAAACAAATTGTAGTCACCAGGTAACATAAAGGTGACTGGGATAAAATCTGTAAGAATGACACTATATTACAGCTGCTCTTATAGTCACTGCTGGAGATTACTCAGTGTTTATTTTAATCCACTTTTTTCTTATCATTTGCTGAGTATTATCTTGAAGCATGGCGCCCATGTAGCTTTCACTGATCTGTTCCACTTCTTACCAGCACTTCACTCAAGCAAGTAAGGCATAGTTTGTTGCAAATTATAAAATATCTAATCTATTTTATACCCTCACCCCACATGCTCAGCTCACTGCTTTTACATATTCTGAAGGTCAGAATTTATTTCAGAGAGATTAAAAGAGGTAAATGCACAGATGGGACATCCAAACTTGTGTGTACAATTCACTCATATTGTACATCACTTGGTTGAAGATGGGACCCTGACCCACAAACCATTGTGCTAGGTTCTGCTATTCAGACGTGGAAACCTAAAGTACAACGTGCAACTTATACAAGCCAATGGTGCTAAACGCCACCCCTCTGCTGTGAGGGTCCATAGGTCAGCAGTGGGAGCGCTAACTGATGTTTCTCCTCACAAACACAGGGGCAACAAGCCCATTTTGTGTTCTAACCTGTTGTTTATGAGTAAATTACAAGACATTAATTGCTAAATAACTTATTTTACTGTAGATGTTATTCATCACATCTCTTCCTCATTGAGGATAGCACCTCAACAATCCAACACATGCCCAGTACGGCATTAAAGTGTCAACCTGAGCTATATGAGTTCCAAGTTCTGATGTGAGGCTTGAATCCACAAACTTCTGACTCAGAGACAAGAGTGCTACAACTCAGCCAGGCTAGCATACATTGATATCTTAAAAACTGCAGCTAATTTGTGCCAACTAAAATCATCAGATTATTGACTGATCAGTTTTCAACTCTGGCAAGCATCTGATAATTAGAACTGATCACAAATCAATTGCATTAATTGATTTAACAAATCAACCATCATCAAATTTGAAGCTTCAAATCCTCTAAACGGAAAACCCTCTCCAGGGTCGAACAATGGAAGGGATGCTATATTGGGACTTATCCTATTATCTGCTGTGGATGTGTGTGTTGGTCTGAAAAAGCAACTAAATGATACGAAATTCAGTCAGCATAAGGCTCTGAAATGACAGAACATTCTCAGAACTTTTGACCGCACTAAATGAATCATGACAGTGAACGACAAAACACCGTCCTAATGGATGGAGCTCCTCAATTCTGACGTGGAAGGAGTTGTTCTCAATGTAAGTGAATCATCTCCGAGAATAGAAACATAGAAACAGGAGTAGGCCATTGAGCCCCTCGTGCCTGTTCTATAAGATCATGGCTGATCTGTACCTCAACTCCAATTATCTGCCCTTACCCCGTATCCCTTAATACCCTAACCTAACAATTATCTATCCACCTCAGTCTTGAAAATGTGAATGGAATAAGAATTTAAAATGATCACATTGAGGTTCTGCAATTTACCCAAGTGAATGTGTTTGCCATTTTCATCCTTCTCGACCAGCAGACTGCCATCCCTCTCCAGTTCACGCCGATACCGCTTGATATTCTTCACCATCAGGTCCTTCCGTGTCAGCTCATAGTGATTGGGGAAGTGGTTCACAATTTGGTCATCGTTCAGACGGTAGCCACTTTCAATGCTGAAAACATTTCGAATTGTCTGCACGCTCATCCTAAAACACAAGTGCATCAGTTCAAGGCTTTCTTTGATTTCAAACATACAATGACTAGGCATTGAAATACCTCCAATTGTTTTCTTCCGTTGAGGGTATGATTCTCTTCCCTCCATTCGAAGCAAAGTACCACTCTTGGTCTTTTCGATGCCTCCAACCACTATCACTTGAGCCTGGTGACCCTCAGAGTAAGTTGGAGCATGACCTCACACCAGATGGCTCAACATATTGAGGCAGTTAATCTTTACACCCTCAATATTTTACACTGCTCTCCTAAAAGTAGAATTTAGAGGGTATAAAAACAAGCTAACAGGGTAGTTCCAGCTGTGCCGACAACCCTCAGGTACCTCACTCAAGTGGTCATTTCTCACGTGTGCCCCTAAGCGCTATATCAAATGGAAGGATTATTATTATTATCCAATAGCCCAAAAATTCACACTTTCCAACAGGAATCATTGGCTTGTGTTCAGGAGTGGGAATCCTGGCTGAGAGTTCCCCTCTCTGACCCAGGGGCACGGAGGCCAATTACACTGCCCCGGCTGATCATCTAACAGGCAGCAAACCCGGAAGCTTCGATAGTAAAACAAAGACTTTTCAGCCGTCTGCCTAAGTCACCATACCCACCACTGTCACCGTGGGTGGGCAGCAGGAACCACAGTTATGTAGTATTGTGTGCCCACAGTCTGATCACCTCCCCAGGCGCACGGACAGTCACGTTAGATCAACACTGTTTCAGCCACTTCTGGGCTGACCATGAGGCGGTCTCGGGCAGCGGCACGACGCACTGGGGCAACTAGTTAAAAAATAAAATTGTAAACATAAAAATTAAATATTTAAGGAATCAACTACATTAAAGAGTGATGAGGATACATTAAAAATGCAAGTTAAAGCTAAACGAGGTTAACATTATGACACTATCCCTGTATAACATTATTTCTGTATAACATTATTTCTGTGTACCATTATATCAACATAACATTAATGGCTGTGTGATGCCGGTCGCTGTGTGCACTATGTGACTTTGTGTGTGTGTGTGAGAGACACTAAGTGTGTCAGCCTGTGTGACAACGTGTGAGTGAGTGTGTGTGACAGTGTGCGAGTGTGTGTGGGGGGGAAGATTTGTAACTGATCAGCGTGTGACAGTGTGCAACATGTATGTGTGGTGATGGTGGGAGGGGGTTATGGGGGAGTAACTGACAGTGTGGGTTGTGTGTGGGTGGGGCTGTGTGTGTGTGTGTGTGTTGGGGGAGTTAACTGACCAGTGTGTCAATGTGTGACAATGTGCAGTGTGTGTTGTGAATTTGGGGGGTGTAAGAGTGTGTTTATATGAGGGTTTGTGGTGTGTGTGTATGAGGCGGTACGTGTGTATAAGAGTATGTGTGTTTGTGGTGTGTATGTATATGAAGGTATCTGTATATGAGGATGCGTGGCGCGTATGAGGATGCGCGGCGCGTATTTTTGAGGGTGTGTGTGTATTTTTGAGGGTGTGTGTGTAAATGAGAGGGTGTGTGTGTAAATGAGGGTGTGATCTTAGGAGATATCTTATTGAAACATATAAGATTCTTAAAGGGCTGATAAAGTAGTCACTGAGGGTCTGTTTCCCCCAATAGGAGAATCTATAACCAGGGGTCACAGTCTTAAAATTAAGGGTCAGCCTTTTAGAACAGAGTTGAGGAAACATTTCTTCACTCAGAGGGTAGTGAATTTATGGAATTTACTACCTCAGAAGGCTGTAGATACTCAGTCCTTGAACATCTTCAAGGCTGAGACTGATAGATTTTTTAAAACAGAGGGATTAGGGGATATGGGGATAGGGCGGGTAATTAGAGTGAGGTCTGAAGATCAGCTATGATCTTATTAAATGGCGGGGCACAGGCTCGAGGGGCCGAATGGCCTACTCCTGCTCCTAATTCTTATGTTCTTACGTGTATGTAAATGAGAGGCTGTGTGTGTGTCTATATATGAGGTTGCACGTGCGTATGAGGGTGTGCGTGTGTATGAGGGCGGGCACGCGAGAGGGTGTCTGTGTGTATGTGAGGGTGTGTGTAGGGTGTATATGAGGGTTTGTAGAGTGTATATGAGAGTGTGTGTGTATATGACGGTGTGTGTGTGTCATAGAATCATAGAATGTTACGGCACAGAAGGAGGCCATTCGGCCCATCGAGTCTGTGCGGCTCTTCGACAGAGCAACTGACTTTTATTAACCCCACTCACCAACTTTCTCCCCATAACTCTGCAAACCTGTCTTCTCCAGATACCTATCCAGTTCTCTCTTAAAAGCTGTTATCGAATCGGACTTCACTGCCCTTTCGGGCGGATCATTCCAAATTTGAGCAACTCGCTGAGTGAAAAAATTTCTTCTAACCTCCCCTCTGCTTCTTTTGGTAGATATCTTAAGACTGTGACCGCGGGTCACAGACACACCTATCAGCGGAAACAGCTTTTCCCTATCTCGCCTGTCGAAACCTTTCATGATCTTGAAGACCTCTATCAGGTCCCCGCGTAACCTTCTCTGCTCTAATAATAATCCTTGCATTTGATATAGCGCTTTTCACGTCGGGAGGACGTCCCAAAGCGCTTCACAGAACACACTGTAAAGTGAATTGACTGTATATTTGTGGGCGAACGCGGCAGCCAATTGCGCACAGCAATGTCCCACAAACAGTCGTAGATTGAACATGACAAATTTATTATTGTTTTGTTTTTTGAAGGGATTATTATTAGGCTCTGTGTGGAGTAAGGAAACTTGCCCAAGGTTTCGCCCTCTAATGGGAAAAGTCCTAACTTCTCCACTGTCCTCATAGCTAAGGTTCCCTATTCCGGGTATCATTCTCGTGAATCTCCTCTGCACCCTGTCCAGTGCCTTAATGTCCTTCCTGAAGTAAGGTGCCCAGAACTGGACGCAGTACTCCAGCTGAGGCCTAACCAGTGTTTTGTACAGATTAAGCATTACTTCCCTACTCTTATACTCTATGCCCCTAACAAATGAAGCTCAGTACACCAAATGCCTTTTTTACTGCCCTATCTACCTGCTCTGCCACCTTCAATGAATCGCTTACTTGAATGTCCAGATCTCTCTGTATGTTCAATCTTCTTCACTATTTACTACCCCTCATCTGCAAACTTGGAAATAGTGCTCCCTATACCCAAGTCCAGATCATTAATATATATTAGAAAGAGCAGTGGTCCCAATACCGATCCCTGGGGGACACCGCTGCACAACTCCTTCCATTTCGAGAAACACCCATTAACCACCACCCTCTGCTCTGTCACTCAACCAGTTCCTAATCCAAACTGCCACTGTCCCCTTAATACCGTGGGCCTCCAGTTTTTTTTATTAACCTCTTATGCGGTACTGTGTCAAAAGCCTTTTTAAAATCCATGTAAATAATGTCCACCGCATTTCCCTCATCAACCCTCGCAGTCACCTCTTCAAAAAATTCTATTAGATTTGTTAGGCAAGATTTGCCTTTAACAAATCCATGTTGGGTGTCTCTAATTACCTCGTGTTCCTCTAAGTAGAGATTTATTCTGTCCCGGATTACGGTCTCCAGTAGCTTTCCTATTACCGAAGTTAGGCTGACTGGCCTGTAATTTCCGGGTTTGTCTTTCTGCCCCTTTTTGTAGAGTGGGGTAACATTAGCCACTCTCCAGTCTCTTGGCACCACTCCTGTGTCCAATGACGATTGAAATATAATGGCCAAAGCCTCCGCTATTTGAACCCGTATCTCCCACAGCAACCTTGGGTGAAACCCATCTGGTCCTGGTGACTTATCAATTTTGAGCCCAGTCAATCTTTTCAGAACTTCCTCTCTGTCTATAGTAATCTGATCTATGTCCTCTACCCTCTCATCCAATACTGCGGCATTTGGGGCATCCGTTTCCGTTGTGAAGACAGATGCAAAGTACTCGTTCAGTACATCAGCCATGCCCTCTGCCTCCACAACAAGATTGCCGTCATTGTCTTTGATTGGCCCCACCCTACCTTTAACTAACCTTTTTTCCTTTATGTGCTTGTAAAATATTTTAGGATTCCCCTTTATGTTACCCGCTAACCTCTTCTCATGTGCTCCTTTAGACTGTCTTATCGCTCTTTTAAGATCACTCCTGCATTCTCTATAATGCGCTTTGCTATCCTCAGTGTCTCACATCCGCCAATTGTCGTACTCCATCTTCTTCTTTTTCATCCTAGACAGAATATCCCTGGCCATCCAGGCCGGCTGGTTCTCGCACATTTCCCTTTTGTGGGAATATATCTATTTAGACCTTGAGCTATCGTATCTTTGAAGATTTCCCATTGCTCATGAGTTGTTTTACCTGCCATTCTTACTTGCCAGTCCACCAACTCTAGGTCCCTCTTTAGCCCATCAAAATTAGCTCTTTTCCAGTCAAGCATTTTCACCCTTGACTGTACTTTGTCCCTGTTCATGAGTAATCTAAATCTAATAATATTATGGTCACTGTTACCTAGATGCTCCCCTACCGAAACTTGTTCAACCTGACCTACTTCATTCCCTAGGACAAGATCCAGCAATGCTTCCTTCCTTGTAGGACTGGAGACATACTGCTCAAGAAAATTTTCCTGTACACAGTTGATGAATCTTTCTCCTGCCTTGCCCTTAACGCTGCTATTTTGCCAATCTATATTGGGATAATTGAAATCCCCCATTATGACAACTCTGTTCGCCCTACATCTGTCCGTGATCTGGTTGCAGATCTGCTCTTCTATCTCCTTCCCACTATCTGGTGGTCTATAGTAAACCCCTATCAGTGTAACCACTCCTTTCCTATTTCTGACCTCTAACCAGATCGATTCTGTTGTCGGGCCCTCTAGAGTCTCGTCCCTTTCTACAGCTACAATTGTATCCTTAACTAATATTGCCACCCTCCACCCTTTCTTCCTTCTCTATCCTTCCTGAACACATTATACGCTGGAATATTTATCTCCCATTCCTGTCCTGGCTTGAGCCATGTCTCAGTTACTGCCACCACATCGTAACCCCCTACGGCCAGTTGAACCTGCAGCTCATCAACCTTATTCCCTAAGCTCCGTGCATTTAAGTACATGCATTTGAGGAAATTGTCCACATGTACCTGCTCTATATTTCCCTCTTGTCTTTTTCCTCTATTCCCTAATCTATTGTTTATCCTGGGATACCCACGCCCCCTCGCCACTAGTTTAAATTAGCCCCCCAGCATTCGATAATCTCTTGGCCAGGAAGCTAACCCCTGCCTTGCTTAAGTGCCGCCCATCCGCAAGGTAATGATCCCACCTCCCCCAGTAGTGGTCCCAATTGTCCACAAAACAGAAACTTTCTTTTCTGGACCATTTTTCCAGCCAGTCGTTCATACGCCCAATCCTTTCATTATGGTAATAAGTATATGAGAGTGTGTGTGTATATGGGGGGTGTGTGTAAGATGTATATGAGGGGATGGGCATATATGAAGATGTGTGTGGGTGGGTGTGTGTAGGGTGTGGGGGTATATGAGGGTGTGTGTAGGGGGTATATGAGGGTGTGTGTAGGGGGTATATGAGGGTGTGTGTAGGGGTTACATGAGGGTGTGTGTAGGGGTTACATGAGGGTGTGTGTAGGGGTTACATGAGGGTGTGTGTAGGGGGTATATGAGGGTGCGTGTCGGGGGTATATGAGGGTGCGTGTTGGGGGTATATGAGGGTGTGTGCATGAGGGGGGGTACACGTGTGTGTGTATGAGGGGGGGTGCGTGTGTATGGGCGTGTATGAGGGTGTGTGTAGTGGGTATATGAGGGTGTGTGTATGAGGGTTTGCATGTGTGTGTGTATGAGGGGGGAGTGCGTGTGTATGAGGATGTGGGGGTATATGAGGGTGTATGTCGGCAGTGTATGAGGGGCTGCGTAGGGGGTGTATGAGGGGCTGCGTAGGGGGTGTATGAGGGGCTGCGTAGGGGGTGTATGAGGGGCTGTATGAGGGGGTGCGTAGGGGCTGTATGAGGGGGTGCGTAGGGGCTGTATGATGAGGGGGTGCGTAGGGGCTGTATGATGAGGGGGTGCGTAGGGGCTGTATGATGAGGGGGTGCGTAGGGGCTGTATGATGAGGGGTGCGTAGGGGCTGTATGATGAGGGGGTGCGTAGGGGCTGTATGATGAGGGGGTGCGTAGGGGCTGTATGATGAGGGGTGCGTAGGGGCTGTATGATGAGGGGGTGCGTAGGGGCTGTATGATGAGGGGGTGCGTAGGGGCTGTATGATGAGGGGGTGCGTAGGGGCTGTATGATGAGGGGGTGCGTAGGGGCTGTATGATGAGGGGGTGCGTAGGGGCTGTATGATGAGGGGTGCGTAGGGGCTGCATGATGAGGGGGTGCGTAGGGGCTGCATGATGAGGGGGTGCGTAGGGGGTGTATGAGGGGGTGCGTAGGGGTGTATGAGGGGGTGCGTAGGGGTGTATGAGGGGGTGCGTAGGGGGTGTATGGGGTGCGTAGGGGGTGCGTAGGGGGTGCGTAGGGGGTGTATGAGGGGGTGCGTAGGGGGTGTATGAGGGGGTGTATGGGGGTGTATGAGGGGGTGCGTAGGGGGTGTATGAGGGGGTGCGTAGGGGGTGTATGAGGGGGTGCGTAGGGGGTGTATGAGGGGGTGCGTAGGGGGTGTATGAGGGGGTGCGTAGGGGGTGTATGAGGGGGTGCGTAGGGGGTGTATGAGGGGGTGCGTAGGGGGTGTATGAGGGGTGCGTAGGGGGTGTATGAGGGGGTGCGTAGGGGGTGTATGAAGGGGTGCGTAGGGGGTGTATGAGGGGGTGCGTAGGGGGTGTATGAGGGGGTGTGTAGGGGGTGTGTAGGGGGTGTATGAGGGGGTGTGTAGGGGCTGTATGAGGGTGTGTAGGGGGTGTGTAGGGGGTGTATGAAGGGGTGTGTAGGGGGTGTATGAGGGGGTGTGTAGGGGGTGTATGAGGGGATGTGTAGGGGGTGTATGAGGGGGGGGTGTAGGGGCTGTATGAGGAGGGTGTGTGTAGGGGGTGTATGAGGAGGGTGTGTGTAGGGGGTGTATGAGAGGGTGTATGAGGGGGTGTGTAGGGGGTGTATGAGGGTGTGTGTAGGGGTGTATGAGGGGGGGGTGTAGGGGCTGTATGAGGAGGGTGTGTGTAGGGGGTGTATGAGGAGGGTGTGTGTAGGGGGTGTATGAGAGGGTGTATGAGGGGGTGTGTAGGGGGTGTATGAGGGTGTGTGTAAGGGGTGTATGAGGAGGGTGTGTGTAGGGGGTGTATGAGGAGGGTGTGTGTAGGGGGTGTATGAGGGGGTGTAGGGGGTGTATGAGAGGGTGTATGAGGGGGTGTGTAGGGGATGTGTAGAGGGTGTATGAGGGTGTATGAGGGGGTGTGTAGGGGGTGTGTAGGGGGTGTATGAGGGGGTGTGTAGGGGATGTGTAGAGGGTGTATGAGGGTGTATGAGGGGGTGTGTAGAGGGTGTATGAGGGGGTGTAGGGGGTGTATGAGAGGGTGTATGAGGGGGTGTGTAGAGGGTGTATGAGGGGGTGTGTAGGGGGTGTGTAGAGGGTGTATGAGGGGGTGTATGAGAGGGTGTATGAGGGGGTGTGTAGAGGGTGTATGAGGGGGTGTGTAGGGGGTGTGTAGAGGGTGTATGAGGGGGTGTGTAGGGGATGTGTAGAGGGTGTATGAGGGGGTGTGTAGGGGGTGTATGAGGGGGTGTGTAGGGGGTGTATGAGGGTGTATGAGGGGGTGTGTAACTGACCAGTAGAAGTTCCACTCCTCGTCAGTAGATGTCTGTACCCAGCCGCGCTTTTCAAAATTATTCACCAGCACCGATTTCTCAATGTCCGTCACCCATTTCACTCTCCCCGACATAGCGACGGGGCGGGGGGGGAGGGGGGGGGGGGGGGGTGTTATTAATGTAATGAAGATCCCGCACTGAGGGGAGGGGCGGCGGCTGCAGGCTCCAGCGGGCTCAGCAGGCCTCAGCTCACTGCGCAGGCGCAACAGCCCGCGCGGCATCACGGGAACTGTAGTCCAAGCGCTCCTCAGGAGCGGTGACGTCACTGGAGCGGCACGGGGCCGTGCAGCCAGGCAACCCAACCGAGTGGGCGGTGTCCCGCCCCGGCGGCGGCGCGGCGATTGGCTGGAGGGCGGCCGGTGTGTGCCCGGATTGGTTGCGGCCAGGTGTCCGTCAGGCCCAGCGCCCGCCCTCCTTCCGCAGCCGCGGCGCGAGGTTGGCGGGGTCGGAGGCGGCGTCCACTGGGGTTTCACGGCTGGTCGGCAGGGGCCGCCCTCCTCACTCACCGCCGTCGTGTGAGGGTGACAGAGCGCGCGCGGGGCGGCCACACGCCGAGCGGCAGCGGGTGAGTAGCGGCTTCGGCCCCGGGTTCGGGTCAGACAGGGGACCGTGCGTAACGCCCGGCGGCTCCGGGCAGAGGCGCGACCGGGCAGGTTCGGCTGGAAAGAGAGGGCGAGGCCTGCGTCTTGGGCTCCGGCGCCGGCCGCCGCCTCCTTTCCCTTCCCTTCCCTGCCCCACGGACCACAAGCAAACCCGGGGCCCTCCCTCCCTCCCGCCCGCCCGCAGGCCTGACAACCCGCACCCGTCGACCATCATCATTTCGGCCACGACATATACAGTCAATTCACTTTACAGTGTGTTCTGCGAAGCGCTTTGGGACGTCCTCCCGACGTGAAAAGCGCTATATCAAATGCGAGGATTATTATTATTATTATTATTATTATTATCATCATTTCGGCCACGAAATATACAGTCAATTCATTTTACAGTCCGTTTCTGTGAAGCGCTTTTGAGACGTCTGAAAAAAAAGGGGAAAAGCGCTACTACCAAACGCAAGGATTATCTTTTTAACGATTAATAATAGTTATTGCTGAGTTTGGTGAACCCCTCCCTTCCTCTTCACACTGTCTGCCGAGTTCACAGACACAGTCACCACACAGATACCCACCAACAGGGTCAGCACTACACTCCTCAGACTGTTTGCTGTGTTCACCCACAAACACAGTCACTACACTCATCCAGACATCAAGGCCTGGATGCGTGTAAACTTCCCGCAGCTGACTACGGACGAGACGGCCGAGCCGTAAACCTTGGCTCCCGTCAACGTCTCGACTCCTGTGGATCTAAACGCCTCAACCTCCCTGGGCTCTCCCTCAGACTCACCGAACCAGTGCCCAATCTACGCGTCCGGTTCGACCCGCAGTTGTCCTTCCTCCCCCACATCTGGTCCCTGACCAGGACCGCTTTCTTCCACCTCCGCCACATTGCCCGCCTCCTACCATAACCTTACCCCAAATGCAGCCGAACCCCAAAGCTTGGATGACTCCCAACGCATCCTCAGCGGTCGCCCCCCAGCTCCGCCATTCACAAGATCCAGCTCGTTCAAAACTCTGCTGGCGGCGTACTGACCTTGACCGAACTCCGTACCCACATCTCAGCAGTTCTGGTCAGGCTCCACTGGCTCCCCATCACCGAATGGATTGACTTCAACATCCTCACACTCGGTTCAAATCCATTCACTCCCTGGAACCTCTCCTACCTCCTCAGTCCACAATCCACCACCCAGTGCCTCCGCTCTCCTGGCATCGGCCTTCTGCTCGACTGTCGCATTAACCGCCCCATCTTTCAGCCACTACGCTCCAAAACTCTGGAACACTCCCTCAATCCCTCCGCCTTGCCCCCTCTCTTCCCTCTTTCAAGTTCCACCTGAAAACTTTCCTCTTCAACCGTGCTTATGGCCACCTCCCCCCACCCCCCCCCCGGCTCAGAGTCAGGCTCCGCCACTGTTAAGCGGTCTGAGGCGCTACCCTGTGTGAAGGGCGCTATATAAGTGCAAGTTTTTTTTTGCTGTGTTCACCCACAAACAGTCACAACACAGGTCCCACCTACATCTCCCTCCCTGTGTAGTGACTGTGGGTGAACGCCACAGATAGTTTGTGCACAGCAATGTCCAGCGGTTTTATTTTGTTGATTGTTTTTAGGGTGTGTAATCACTGTAAAGTGCCATGACTTGTGTGTGTTTTGTAAGCTAACTGCTGTTTTCAGATCAAACTGCTGAGATGATTTTTTTTGCCCCAGAGGGTAATTAACAACCACTTAACTGGTTACTAGAATTATTAATAATAATCTTTGTATTTGATACAGTAAATTAACACGTCATCTCAGATCGCTTCACAGGATACACTGCAATGTGGTTTTGGCTGTGTGTTTTGTGGGCCAAACAAAAGGGAGGTTAAATAAGATGCTCAGACTTGTTTAAAAATAGCTGTGGCGTTAGAGCTGTAGGGCGTATATTTTAGAATTATGGAACCAAATGACCCCCCATACTTGTGGTGTGAACCTGGCAGCCAATTTGTACATATCACCACATGCAGCTATGAGGGGAATGGCCAGTTTATTTTTGGAGATTGTTTGAGGATTGGTCGAGACGTTGAGAGAAACTCCCCATCTCATTTTGAATAGTGACACGGGATCTTATTGTGGGGATTCGCTAAACTGACTCTGCTCAGGGGTGTTGTACTCGCTGCTGTTGTGATCGTAAGTTGATCTAATAATATAACTATTTGCAACATAAAAGACTATAACCTGCCTTTTATGTTGGAAACATCTATGAGCCAATAATCGGTGCTGGTGAGTACTCATTACACCTGCTGAACATTGAATGAAAGGTTGGAATGATACGATGGACTTTATAGATTTGTTCTTGATGGTTCTAAAAGTAAATGACATGCATCTTAATGTGGGGATTTCTTAAAATACTTTGTGCAATGAAAATGTAATGACTGGGCTATGTAAACAACTAGTATACATTTGGAGCACATCAGTCACTGATTGAAAATCTACCGTCTAATGTGATTGGAGACTCAAGATTTGAAGCTTTTGCAGATAATTTGTATTAAAACATGTCAGTGTGTTACCTTAACAGTTCCTCTGTCGTAGAATTCACAATGATCCAAAGTTCTGTCAATTGATAGTTTGGTTACCAGTTGAAAATGTAACCTGATACCTAAATTCTTAATGTTCTATTGTGGTTGGGCTGAAAGCAGAATAGCTTCTTTGGACTACAATTATTTCAGCCTTGCTAAAATTTTTCTTTTGAAAATGTTAAGCTATTGCTTGTATTAGGGGTGGAATTTACAATCACGCCATGACAGTGGTGTGTAGAAAAACATTGCTTGTGATCTTTGGTACCGGTTATTGTTTGAAGGAAATATATTGAACATTGAGGTAAGTAATCTTTGTTACATTAAAATAATTGATGTTTGAAAGCGATTACAAGGCAGAAATTCAGATGAGGCCCTCAACAGAGAGTGTGGTGAGAGAATACATGTGGAACGAGTTGCCAGGAAAGGTTCAAGAGACAAATATTTGGATTTCTTTAGAGAGGAAATGAGAGGTCTGAAAGGGTTTTCCTGTTCCTAACATTTCTGTAGTTTGTACCTCATATGAACCCAAAGATTGGAAATGTCCTATCATTTTTTAAGGTGCTTGTATAAAACTGAGCTTTGTGTAGAGGTGGTCAATTAATGTTTGTTTACTCAAGTCACGAGTGTGTCGTCACCTAAGCGGTAATCAAGGCTGAAATGGATGCTCACTTCCCTCATAGCTGATGTCAAATCCGCAGTATGGAGGGCAGATGAGAAAAGGCTATGTTGGAAGTAAATATTATTAAAAACTAGAGGCAAGCTCCTGCATGGAAATATTTCTAAATTTAGCTTTTACCTATATGGAAAGTACTTATTTTGAAAATACTCTATCCTATTCCTTAAGTAACCAAGTGTTTAAAAAAAACTGCATTGATATTTGACACATTGATTTGATTCTTGATCTGTGGTATTTGCTGATATAAATTTGAGGCAGTGGCTGGGATACTGAAATCAGGCTCAGCAGTTTTGGGTTCTCAATGCACATTGTAGCCAGACAGATCATTTCCAAACCCCCTTCCACCCACCCCACTGTGTTATTAGAAATAAAGAAACTAATTGGATCCAAGTCACAAAGTGAACCTCTGCTTGCTTTATTGTCTGGCAGAGCGGAGTTTAACAATAGCCGTGTGTTGAAGTCACTTATGAGCTGTAATAAAATACCTGGATTCAAGTGACTGTCTTGTATAATTTGAGCTTCATTCTCGTGGTTTAGAATATCCTATGGATTGGATTAGATATCTAACCTAGATACACTGATAGAAGTAAGTGTTCAATGGTGTATTGCATTTTTTAAGGTGCTGATGGTATCCTAATCGTGAAGAATGTCAAACCATTGATGCATTGCTGTGCGCAATTGGCTGCCGCGTTCGCCCACCAATATACAGTCAATTCACTTTACAGTGTGTTCTGTGAAGCGCTTTGGGACGTCCTCCTGACGTGAAAAGCGCTATATCAAATGCGAGGATTATTATTATTATTACCACCCAAATCCTCACTTGGCTCCACATCCTTCAGCGGATAAAGTTCAAGATCTTCGTACTCATCTTTAAGCCTTGCCGACCCTACTACATCTGTGACCACCTCAAACCCTACCAACTTGGCCCCTTTCGCTCAGCGAACGCCATCGGCAGACGGACTTCAGATATTCTGCACCCACGCTCTGGAACTCCACCCTGGAGGTCCGTCTCAAGACGTTCCTCTTTGATCATGTTTTTAGTCATTTTCCCGCTCCCAACCCCAGCTCGGGTGCCCATCCAGCACTGTTAAGCACTTTGGGACATCCACCCAATCTATATAATAATATAAAATATAAAAAGTACTGTATAAATGTAAATTTGTATTGTATCTCAGAACTGTTCAGTCTAGAAATTTGCAGCTTGTACCTCCCATTGATACAATGGTTCTTTTAATGGACTGGTGCAGTTATGATTTATGTGTTGTATCATTTGTTGTTCACATTTACTGTCTTTTAAAGATATTGGTTATATTTCGTGGCATGGATCAATTAGTTATAAGATAACTCGTGCATGGCAAAGCAGATAATAATCACTATATTTTTGTACATTCCTTTTTCTTGGATTCAAAAATAAACAACTTGTGATCTTTTTAGACTCGAAGTAAAACATAAGCATAATTTACAACAAGTTGCATTTATATAGCGCCCTTCACATAGCTTAGTTACATGATGTATCTTCTTGCACCATTATTCCTGATTATTTTGGGTTGCTTGTAAAGCATAAGGTTTAGACCTGATTGTTTTGGCAAGGTGGTGGAGCTTGAGGCATGTACTAATAGAGAAGCTGTGGTGAGGAGGACATGACTTTATTTTGTTAGTGGGTATATGACCTGTGAATGTCTATCCAGGAATGTTAAAGCTTGTAACACATTAGAATCTTAAGCAATCCAGGATGCGACTCCACGTGAAGGGCGCTGCGTAAATACAAGTTGTTGAATTTGTGCATAAAAGGGTGCAAGAAGCTGGTTTATTCTATCATGTTCTCCTTGATGGGTCAAATAGCATGTTTTGACCTTGACTCTTAGCAATGGGGCCTGTGCCTGTTTGGATTGAATTTGTCAAATCTATCATTTTGTTCTTGCATTGTTTGCTAGGTTGAGAGAGAATCTTTGCTCATGTTGACATTGTTTTTTGTAGATTGACTACAGTCAGCAGGGTGACGCTATGGCCTCAGGCGGAGATGGAGATCCCTTCAGATCCAATCTACCCAGGAACCGAAAGAACCTTCACAGGCGTCCTTCAAGGCCTGTCACAGGTGAGTGTCTGATTAAGAATGTATTGAATGGAGAATTGAAAAATGGCTGGTTCAGATTAGCTTTGAATGGACAGGCTCTGAACAAGCTAGCTTCTCAATGCTTGGTTTTCTCAAAACATAAATGGGATTTGAGATTTGTAGATTAAAGTAATCTCGCTGTCAGTGGCAAGCCATGTAGATTTAGCTGATCAAAACTTCAAGAGTACCCCAACATACACTCTGAGGTCCCAGAGCCTTATCTTTTGCCAACGTGCACCTAATACTCTCCAGAATTAGATAACCAGTGTGTGTCCCACCAGGGAGAGAGTGTGCATTCCATTCCAGATAGGGGATATACATATGTGGAACTCTGTCTGGTTTAAATAGTTCTATTAAACAATGGTGATGGGTTTCCTCAGGTGTCAGACACCCGACTGAGTAAAAAAAAGTACTGTGTATTTTCAGTTTGAGAATAGAAAACTGACCATTACGCAAAACACAGGGTAATATTGAAATAGAAATTTTGTAATACTTTGACATTTTTGTATATTCCAGGGCAATGTTTATTAAAAGCAGCAGGTAAAACATGCCATTTAATTCAAAATCGTGCCTGGTTCTTTTTGATTAAACTTAATAACAACAACAAATTACACTTGTATAGCGCCTTTCATGTCGGGAGGACGTCCCAAGGTGCTAATGGCTTTGATTCCTTGTTTGCACATGTCAAATGCCACTCTAAGTTTTTAAAGATAATATTTTTAAATCTTCCATTTCTCCTCACCACCACTGAGCCTCCTTCCAAGCAGGCTTGCTGTGTCTATCTAGTATCTACAGCAAAAACAAAATTACATTTGTATAGCGCCTTTCACATCGGGAGGACTTCCCAAGATGTTGGACAGTCAGTGTTTCACTAGTCGGGATTGGGGAGGGTGGAGGGCAGGGGTGGTGGGCGGAAGGAAGGTGATCGAAGGCATGGTCAAAGAGTAGGGTCTTGAGATGGGTCTTGATGGATGCAAAGGAGGGGCGAGGCAGAAGGACAGCGGGATGGAGTTCCAGAGGGTGGGGGCAGAGTGGGTTAAAGCCCTGCCTGCCAATGGTGAGGCGTGCAAGGCGGCGGACGTGAAGCAGGCCTGAGTAGGCAGGTTGGTAGATGGTCGTGGAGTCCTGTAGCTCAGTGGTTAGAGAACTTGCCTCGCAAGCGAGAGATCTAGGTTTGATTACCGGTAGGGCGAAACCTTGGGCAAGATTTCTACTCCACATGTCTGATAATATCCCTCAAGAAAAAAAAACAATAATAATTGGGTCACTTCAATTAACGACTGCTTATGGGACACTGCTGTGCGCAATTGGTTGCTGTGTTTCGCACACAAATATGCAGTCAATTCACTTTATAATATATTCTGTGAAGCGCTTTGAGACGTCTAGAAGATGTGAAAAGTGCTATATCAAATGCAAGGATTGTTATTAATATGGTTAGGAGGTTGCAGAAGTGGGGACCAGTGAGGCCATGGAGGCCTTTGAAGGTAAGGACCAGGATCTTGAACTGTATCCTCAGTGTGATGGGAAGCCAGTGGAGTTGGGCAAGGATGGGGGTGATGGGGTCGCTGACACAGATGGCTGGTTTTGGATAATCTGCAGCCTATGGAGGGAGGAGTTGTGGAGGCCAACAAGCAAGGAGTTTGCATAGCCAAACCCGGATGCTATGAATGCGCGTATGAGAGTTTTGCCAGCCTGCAAAGTGAGCCGGGTGATGTTGCGGAGGTGGGGGAAGGCTGAGCGGGTCATGGCACGAATATGGGGTAGAAAGGAAAGTTGAGGATCAACAAGACACTAAGGTTCTGGACTGGCTCAGTGAGTGGATTCTATGACTTTTCTTTCTCTCCCCCCCGCCCCCCCCCCCCCGAGAAAGTGTTTACTCGGTTTCAATTCTCGAGTCATAATATTGAGCTATAATCTGCAGTTTACAGCTCTGTGGTAACAGCTTTCCTCTAAGTCACCCAAGATCAGGGACTCGTCAGTCAGATGGTGGTTAGTAACTCATGCCCTAATCCCAGACACCTAGATTGTAGTACTTGTTGTTGTTTATAGGAAAAGATAAAGTGGGGAAATCATAACAATTCCTCTAGCTGACTTCCTGTTTACATCAAATGGTGACATGACTCATCCATTACATACTGATCAATACTGCGTACAGTGCTGACTCATCACATCGTGACACAGCACACTTCAGGTGTTTTTGTTTCAATTGGGCTTTGTTGATCTTATCTGTCTGGACAATAAGGATGTCTGTCAGAGTTTTTGGCACTGTAGAGAGCAAATTGTAAGAACAAACTAACAATTCTGTCTGTATACTGAAGTTTCGACGTGCAGGATGTGTGTCTGGGATCTTGCTGTATTTATTTAGCTCCCATTCTGAAAATAACTTGCCAACAAATTTCCAATTCTGGCATCTCGTTCTAGCATTGGATGGATGTGGGCTCACACTAACCTTTTATGCTGATTTTCAAAACCACAATAACGTAAAACAATTTTTACAATGTGCCGAAAACCAAACAAGAGGGAGTGATGGGAGTCAGAACCACAGTCCCAGTGGGGTGGATTCTACAGTTTAATTTGATTTTAGGATAACTTATGTGAAAAATGAACAAGCCCGCACTGGTGATGTATCCCGTGTTCTGAGGTCAAAGCAAATTAGCATTTTCGGGCAGAGTTTGAGCTTTGTTGTGTATCTGTGTGAGTAATATGTCACCAACAACATTTTGTCTCTCTGTGACCACAGTTCTCTCTGCCTCTATCTTCATGAAGCTGTTGAAGCTTGCTGTATTCATTTTGCCGTTGACCAGTCTCACGACTCTGAAGGGCGTGCTTGAAAAGATGGTCATAAATAGAGTAAACCTAGACCCAGGTGGAATTTCTTCCTGTTTGTTCTCCCCAGAGGAAGGCGTTGTACAAGAGACTGAAGAGGTTTTCAGAAGCTATGTCTTTTTCCGGTACCAGACCGAGAGGGAAGAAGGAGGGAATGTCCCAGAGGATCCAGAAATAGCAGAGATGCATCAATCACCTGAAAGGTTTGCTATTGGTGGTATTCATTAAATGTAAGATTAGAGATATCTAATCAGTGTTTGCCAGGAAATAGAATGCTGTCCAGCTAATTCATCTCTTGGTTATAAGTCATTTTTGGTTTTGCTTTTTGTTTCCCAACAAAAATCATAGAATTATACAGCACAGAAGGAGGCCATTCAGCCCATCTTGTCTGTGCCAGCTCTTTGAAAAGAGCTATCCAATTCAATCCCACTCCTCCCGCTCTCCCCATAGCCCTGCAAACTTGTTCTCCCAAAATAATTAAAAGTTGTTATCGAATCGGCTTCCACCACCCTTTCAGGCAATGCATTCCAGATCCGAACAACTCGCTGTGTGAAAACATTTCTCTTCCTTTTAACAACTATTTTAAATCGGTGCCCTGATCTGTCTGCCAATGGAAAACTTTCTCCTTGTTCACACTTTTGAATCCCCTCATAATTTTGAAAACTTCTATTAAGTCTCATCTTAACCTTCTCTGCTTCAAGGAGAACAATCCTAGCTTCTCTAGCCTCATGATAATTGAAGTTCCTTATTCCTGGTACCATCCTGGTAAATATCCTTTACACTCTCCAATGCCTTGACATACTTCCTAAAGTGTGGTGCCCAGAACTGAACACAGTCTCTAGCTGAGACCTAACCAGTGTTTCATAATGGTGTATCATAACTTCCTGACTTTTGTATTCTGTGCCCTTATTCATAAAGCCTAGTATCCCACGTTTTTTAGCAGCTTTATCTACCTCCTGCCACCCCCAGGTTTCACTGTTCCTTCACTCCCTTTGGACATTGATCTGGGGTTCGTTTTCCCACTCTTGTCCCAAGGCCGATTGCGTAACGAGCAGTAGCATCCTTACTGACTGTCCCAGACCCCGACTGAGGTGACTTAACGTTGCAGAGAGACTTTTCTGGTGTGAAGGGCTCTGTCCAGCGCCTTGGGACTTCCTCCTGACGTGAAAGGCACTATTTAAATGCAATTTGTTGTTGTGGTGCCGCATCATGTAGCGCAATTGATGAAGGGTGCTGCAGGTGTTATGCTGGCAGAGCCAAGCTCTGTCGGATACACTGGCATTTCCTGATCATTTGCATTATGATGTGATGGATGTAACAGTGCATCCAGAATATTCTTTAAAACTTTTCAGTAAGTGAAAATTGCCCATTAAAAGAACTTCTATCATAAAATTGCACAGAGTGGTACACTGTGGAAAAATGTCATTCGACCAAATTAGTGCCAGTGATTACACTTCATACGAACCCCCGCCCCTACTCTCCTGCCCCACTCTATTCTCTTCTCCCTCAGTATTTGCGTCACGTTTTCTCTTAAATACATTGATGCTATTTGCTTCAACCACAGCTTCTACTAGTAAGTTTCTCATTCTCACCATCCTCTATGTGAAGAAGAAGTTCCTCCTGAACTCCTTTATTAGATCTGTTGCTGGCTCGCTTATATTTATGCCCTCTGATTTTGTTCTCGTCAACAAGTGGAAACTAATTATGCTACCATTACTATTAATTATGCTACCAATGATGTCAGGTTGTATGAATCTGAGTTTGAATTGACCTTGGAGATTTTGATGCAGTTAATCTTTTACTAGATCACAAATTAAACCAAATAATTTACCAAGAAAGCTGATATTTCTCATACAATTTCAGTCCAGACAGACTTTCTGGTACTGTAGCAAACCTGAATTGCACCTAATCTCAGCCTTGAGACCATTGTGAAATTTAAAATGCTGCAGAATTTTGGAAACTGCTTAACTTAATTTTAAAATTCTGTCCAAACTTAAATTTTAAGACAATGGTCTAAAGGCCAAGACCAGGTGGAATTTATGGTCTCGAGTACAAAAGTCTGCTGCCTGATCAAGCCGAGAATGTTCTAATGGGTGCAGTTTCTGAGCTCAAATTATTATTTGAAGCTTCCCTCATCCGCCCGCAGCATTTTCGAGTCCAAGTCATCTCCAACCTCTGTGTGTCTGCTCTGAAATGACCGTGAAGGACAGACAGTGGACGAGAAGTTGAAGGTGATTTGTCGCCCCTTTTACTCCTCTCGACAAGAAATGCTTTAGTGCTTTACTATGTTTGGTGTCTACGCCCCCAAATCGCAGACGAGATCAGAAGCTGCTGCATAGATGTTGTTCATTACTTTACTTTTTTCTATTAGGTTTTCTATGGGCAAACAATTGTTCAAAAATACATAGGAGAAAGTGTGCACAGATATTGGGCTAATTCAGCTCCCCCCCACCCCCAGTTTGAAACCAAATTGATTAGTTTGAAAAATAAGGTATGTGGAGAGAAGCAACCTGTCATTGAGCATCTGACTGTTGTTGGAAGCCACTGAGAAGATATTGTTCCTCCCTACCCCAAAGGCACAGAGACCAATTGACACAAGCTAATACACAATGGCCCAAAGCTAGTAAACTATGACTTCCTCACCCGATTCACTCACATGAGACATCTTATTCAACAACGACAACTACTTGCATTTATTTAGTGGCCCAGAGTTCTTGACAGTGGTGGGGAATAACACCTAGTTTGGGGGGAGGAGGAGGTGAACATAGAGGAAGGACTTAAGGCGCAATCTGAAGATGGGGAAAGAGGGGGCAAGGCAGAGGGATAGCAGAAGAGTGTTCCATAATTTTGGGGCATACTGGCTGAAAGTGTGGCCACTGATGGTGCAACAGAGGGCACAAGGGATATGCAGGAGGCCGGAGACAGTCGAGAGGAAGCAGCGGGTATTGACTTGTTGTCTGACAGCAAAGGACCAAAACGAAACCTAGCACCTTCCTCATCTGCACACCAGGCAGGTAGCGTCTTTGCCAACTGTGAGTTTTCATATGGTTGAAGGGTGGAGGAATTACATTTTCTCTGCCCTCCCCTCCTATGTGAAAGGTTGTGCAACAATGTGAGTTGCATAACCGTCAAGAGGCTATATCTTTGAATGCTTTAACCAAGAAAACAAACTATGACAAATCTACTAATGGTGCCTTAGATCAGCTGTCTTTAAATTGAGTTTGCCCAATGGAATGCTTTGAACTGCGGTTAAATCCTATCCTTATTCTAGTCCTTTTCCTTGTTTTTTTTTGCACTTTTTTTTCTGAGATCCCATTTACATCCCATGATAACATTGTTTAATATTTAAGAGCAAGTGGCTCATTGTCTCGACCCGTGCGTTTGACAAGGGTTGATGGAGTGAGCGACAGATCTACAGCTTGCAAAGCTAATGGTTCATATTTATTAGGATCTATTTATTTAGGCTTGCTCTACTAAATAGCTTAATGGAGACAATGATGGAGGAACTTGTTTATTTATGTTGGCAGTATCTGCTTCTTACCACATATTCTCTCCCACCCTCCTTCTCTCCCCCCAGCACCACAGCTCTTGTTGGACGGCAGCTTGCTGTCATTGGAGATGACATCAACCGCAGATACGATTTAGAGTTCCACAATCTGCTGTCAACCTTGCCACTCAACGCCGAGAATGCGTATGACTACTTCCGCAAAATAGCTCTCGGGTAAGTGTCAACATCAGAGTTACTTGAGATTTTAAGAGTGAAGGAGAATGAATCTTATGTAGAAGTGCACAGTTATTTAGCCTGAATGTAGCATTTGCTTAATCTGTTAAATATTAGGTTTTTATACCTGTTTTGGTACCTCAGTGGAAGATTTAAGGCTAACTTCAAAGGGCTCATGTGTGATTGGAATATAGCATTTTAAAATCTAGAGCTTGTCCCTCATATAAGAGGTGGAGGCCCGACTGGTTTGGTTGAGAGCCGAGTTCACGGCTGGTTTTATTTTTCCTTCTCCGTCACTCGCTCAGGATTACTGATGTCAGTTTAAGAAGCTGGGAATGAGACAAGGAAACTCATACCCGGGGCTTTCCAGACACCAGATTTATACAGCTGAGTCATTAGTTATACAAAGGATCATCAGATGCCTTTAGTGGGCTGCCTTTGTTAGTACTTTATTAGTGTGTGTGTGTATAATATATATATTATATCCACTATATGCTTTACAATCTATGTTTGTCTCTTACAAGGAGTTTGAGTGATGGTATTGTAGTCTGGAGCTGATTATGATGATAACTATAAGACTCTCGATTTATAAACTTCACAGTGAATGTAAACAACCCAGCACAAACAATGGTTTCTATTGTGTTGTTTAAATTCACTGGATAAAAAAAAGAGGAATGGTACTGTGGAAGCCACTTGGGGCGTAGGTCGAGTAAATCGGATGAAAAACGCACAGCTCAGATTCATTTATACTCTTACCTATTTTAAGTACACCGGACAACAATCCGGTTAATCCGGACAAAATGCTGCGCTGATTGCTGCTGCAATCACTCACTCGTGCATTCGTGTCTTGAGCGACTCTATTCAGCCACGAGCAGCTCCGGGATGGCAAATTGGTCTTGATTGACAAGTCTGGAGCTGATTATTGTTAGGTGCGGTGCTCATCCACTCACAAGCAACTCCTAAGGCTGCCAGTCACCTTGGAGCTTCTGCTAATAGGTCCACTTCCCGTCCATTGGGAACGGAAATGGGAGGGGAGGGGGCGCACCCGCTCCTCTGATGGGTGGAAAGGGTTCAAGAGAACTTCAGTTAACCTCGGACGCTGCTCAAACCGGACGAAACGGCCGGCTCTGATGTGTCCTGCTTAACCAGCTACCTCTGCATTTTACTGCTGTGTCATTTTATTTTCATTTTTCATTGTCTTTTTCTAATTTCCGATAAAATCGTATGCCCTGGGTGTTTACTTTGTAATCTCCCTTTCCTGTAACATATTTCGCAGTAAAGTGATCAGGGCACCTTTTTCTCCCTAACATGGAATGTTGGCGGATTCTGTTTCTGAATCAATTTCCAACCAGATTCTGTCGTCTGGAAGTAACTAATCATTTTGGAGCAGCTAACTGGCTGAACTCTGAGACCTGACATTACTCATGGCTTTAGCCTTAACGACATGGTCTTAAACAACTACAACTTGCACTTATCCGTTGGCTTTCACATGGAAATGTGTCAGAGTGCTTTATAGACAATGGGTGAGAACCTGGGAGGCTGGAAAGTCAGTCGGATGTGGTTTTGAAAGGAGAGAGGGAGGGAGGAGCGAGGATTTAGTGAGACTTCCAGAGTATAAGGCAAAGTAACTAAACATTCTTAATATTTAAAACTGCAGGTCTTTGAAAAAAATCTTAAATACACTTTTTAATTTGGAAACTGTCTTTGGAATTCATTCCCACAATTGTCTGTTCAGGCCATTTAATAGAATCATACAAACTGGATACTGGGCAATAGTATTGGGCAATTCTGGGCAATAAAAACATGAAGGGATGTGGGAAACAAGCTGGGAAGTGGGATTAATAATAAAAGAGGGTAAGAGGCTATTTACAATAACAGGTAGAACTGACACAGACTCTGTGCAGAAAGTTTCCGATATCTGTTCTCATTTATTTGTCATTCCAAATGAAAGCAGAGTTGTGTGTTCTTTTCCATAATAAAGATCATGGTCTTGAGGCTGAGACCTTGAGAAATTTTGTGACCTCTAATGATGGAAAAGGCTCCTTTTTGTGTTTCAGTATGCATCATGTCCTTGTTCTTTCTTTACCCTCTCTGCTGTGAAACTGCTGGTATTAGGCCAAATGCGCCACCGCCCTATAATTTGCAAATGTGAAAAACACAGTGATACCGGTTTTGAAATTGTGCATTCATGCATCAGAGTGAAATATTTTAATCAAATTGGAATTTGAGTATTTACGATTCAAACTTACAGCTTTGAGGAGCTGTATTGCGTGCAGTATCTCAACACTTTGTTTTTCATCAAATGTCAGTAGTGATGCTAACTCTACGTCTCTTGTCTAATTCTCTTTCCTGTCCTTTACTTTTGCTGCCTTTGGATGGTGAACCTTAGGCGCTTTGCTATAACTTGGTTATCATTCTTGCTTTACAACGGAGAAAAGGCAGGTAAAAAGAACTGTTCTCATTTTATACTTTATCATGGGGTTAGTTAACAGGCAGCAAGAAAATTACTGCCTGAATGTGAGGGTAGGACTCAACTTTACCTTCCAAGGGCCCAACCTGTAAGAGACGGACACTAATAATAATAATATTGTTACATATTGTACCTTTCATGTTGTCGAGACGTTTCAAAGTACTTCATAGGAAGCGCCCACAAAATATACAGCCAATTCACTTTACAGTATATTCTGTGAAGTGCTTTGAGACGTCTCGAAGATAAGGCACTTTATCTAATGCAAGGATTATTATTATATTGTAAAGTGTTTTTTGACTATTTTATGAGCTAAACACAGCAACCAGTTGCACACAGCAATGTCCCACAAACAGCCATAGAGTGAATTACCAATTTTTTTAATTTTGAGGGAATGTTTGCAGGACACTGGGAGAAACTCCTTTTCTTTTCGAAGAGTGCTGTGGGATCTTTAACATCCATCTGAGAAGGTAGATGGGCTGAGTTTAACGTCTCATCTGAAGAACAGCACCTCCGACAATGCAACACACCCCGAGCACTGCATTGGTCATTTTTGAATGCTTGCAATGCAAGTTGTGTGAGAGGAGTGTTTGAGTTGAGCTGGGGTGGGGGGGTGGGGGTAGAGAAATGAAGTAACTAAACTGAAGGTGTGTTTCAGTGACTGGTGTATGTGGGTTAAACCGCCATCATGCTGTGCTTGAATAACGAACTCAGACGTTGGCTGATTTAGCTGCTTAGATGTGTCTTGGATTTCTAAAGTGAAATTGTTGAAACCATTACATTTTAATAAGGGCCTAAAATCTCATCCAAATTCCAAACCAATGCTTCAACTACTCATTGGCGATAAATTGGTCATGAAAAAGCTCAGTCTCTGGGATGTACATGAATGCAGCTTCAGTGGGGAAGTCTGGCAAGTTCAGATAACCGATTTGGGGATAACAGATGACAATTTTTTTGTGTTGAAAATCACAATCATTGAAAACAAAAGAACAATTACTAATTCTAAACTTTAAGTGAAAGTTAGATTACTGTCTAGTGTTTTGGCTTTACGTTTTATGAAGTGCTTTTAAAGTTTGTTTTGTTGATCGACTCGGCAGTTCACAACTGTGCTGATGTTGTTTGTGCCTTTTTCCTGCAGGCTTTTTGAAAGTGGTATTAACTGGGGCCGTGTGATAGCTCTCCTGGGCTTTGGTTATCGAATGGCTCTTTACGTCTTCCAGAGGGGTATAAAGGGATTCATCAGTCAAATTGCAAAGTTCGTTGCCGAATTTGTTTTGAGAAATCGAATTGCACGGTGGATTGCAGCTCAGGGCGGCTGGGTGAGTACCGGACACTTCCTTCAGGGGCCAATTGCTGTTGAGTGTGGAGAAATTCCACCTGTATGTGGTGTTTTAATTTAGTGTCGAGAATTTAGCAAATTGTTGAATTCAGTCTTAATTGATTACTAAAAGAAAATCAGCTTCAAAACACAGGCATTGCACTTTCTGGATAGTGTAAACTACTAGATTCAAGTGAAAATTATATTCCCAAACAATTGTTAACATCTATGCTGAAATACAGCTCCCTGATTTACAACTAATTCAGCGGAGAATGGGAATTATACCTGAACTACTGTTACCAATGCAAGATAATTGACATTTATATTGCACCTTTCACATCGGTAAGACATCTCGAAGCATTTCACACAATGAGGCAATTCAGAGCAACATTAGTACCTGTTAACTCATAAAAATGAAGATAATAATTCAGCGTTCAGTTTATTCCATGAAAACCCGGTACGTTTTTCTCATAAGTGGAATAAGTTGGACAATCCACAAAGTATATTCTGTATTTGAATAAAGTGTGCTCTTGCTTATCAGACACCTCAGCCTGTTCTTTGATTATTTAAGGTACAAGTTTTAGAATACTTTAATACTTGTATTATAATTTGAATTTTCCTTTTCTCCGAAGTGTAAGCTCCAATTTTCAATTGCATTAAACCAAAGCCAATTTAAATCACGAGCCTAGCCATTCATTTTAGCAGTAACCTTAATTAACATTTTACTGGGTCTAGCAAAACTGACCTGAATTATTTTTGAATTCTTGAGCTATAGCCTACAGTGACCTGCTTTAGGGCCAAATGGAGACACCCAGTTATAACTATCTTTAGTTGGATATGTGAATTCCATCTCAGTGTGACCACTCAGTGTGTATTGTGTAGAGTGGCATTTGACCAGTTTGCGATCTAAATCTATTTAAGTAGAGTTTCCATTCCAACAATCTATCTCTGAAATTTCCATGCGTAGGTGGGCTGCATGGAACCCTATTTGGTTTAGATAAACATGGTGATGGGTTTCCGCAAGTGTCAGACACACAGATGACCAAAAAATATATATAAGAATATAACATATGAAATGCTAAACGAAAAAAAGACCAGGGTCCATCTAGTCCGTTTTCTACCTTCCTGGCAGTTGCATGTACATGTGTCCTGAACTACCTATGTACTATATCCCATAATGTTATTTCCTAAAAGTAAATGTATCCAATCTGTTTGAATCAACACTTCCTGCTTCAACCGTCTCCCTAGGGAGCCTGTCCCACAGGTTTACTATTTTCTCACTGAAATAGTGTTTCTGTAGATTAGTTCTGAAGTTACTGCCCTTCAATCACAGTTGAAAAAATCTGTGATGCTCTACATTGCCTTTTTTTGAAATATATATATATATATATATATATAAATACTAAGGAAGGGCTTCACCGGGTTTTTTGTGGAATTCTCTGTCTGCTCCTGTCAATTTTGTACAATGCTGTTTATAGGATGTATTCCCCTTTCTCAAACACATTTTCCTTTCTCTACAGGTTGCAGCTCTGGATTTAGACAATGTTTATATGAAGTGGATGGCTGGAATTCTGGCTGTAGTTCTAATGGGAGTATTTGTGATCCACAAGTTTTACAGGCCTTAATACGTGGATCTTCGCTGGAGCAGGCCTCTAGCCTTTGACTGTACAGATAGGTTATTTTAGGCAACTGTTTACATCCACATAACCACTTCTGAAGACATGCTACTGATAATGGATAGGATGTGGGGATCCAGAGTCATTCATCAAATTGCCAAATGCAAGCAGGCATCTTTATTTTGTGGGAAGAACATTGAAACCCAAGCACAGTTCTCATGTTTGAAACTTCAATGTTGCTTTGAGTCTTGCTGGCAAAACAGATGATTTCTGGCTCCCAGAACCTGCAGACAATCCTGTTCCTCTCGGGCGGAGACATTTCTGAGCTGAAGTAGGAAGGCAGAGGCAACCTGGAGTTATTTGTATTTTTCAAAACGGGCTGTACAAAGAGATAAACAGAAATGTCAGCTCTCACACATTTAGTAAATAGACCAATTGCTCATATCATGTGAATGTTTTGTTCATAGGGAGTGGTTCATCATTTTTTTACTGCATTGCTTTGAGGCATTCTTTGTGTACTTCGCTAAGAGAAGGATAGAAAGGCCGCCCTATAAATACACTCACTGAAATGCACTTTTTACACGACTCCTGTCCTTATGAATTGCAGATTGTCTCTGTACAGGCCTAATAATTTCAGAATTATTTTGCATGCAGCTATGACAGAAAAATGGGAATATATAATCAACACTGGAATTGTGATTCATGGGACAGAGAGAATGTATTGCTGTAATGCTGTAGCCCGGCCCACTGTGTTTGTAAGCCGTGGGCAGTTTTGTCACTATTTGGGGTCAGTGTTCCTGTGAATAGTTAGTCACTGATCATGCGATGAAATCAACCCATCTAATCTATAGACTCGCAGAGGAAAAAGGAAAGACTTGGTAATTTTCAGTGTTTCAATCAGAAATGCAAGCAGAGGGAAAACAGAAGGGAAATGGTGATGGTGGAGTACAACAGTGCAGATCCAGTCCACAGTGTTTGAGCGAGGAGCTTTGTAATAATAATAATAATCCTTGCATTTGATATAGCGCCTTTCAGGTCTTCTAGATGTTTCAAAGCGCTTTGTAGAGCTTGTGTGCGTGCTGAGCCTGGTCCTTGGGGCAGGGCTTGCTCACTTCACATGGGTTTGGCTGCAGGTTGCTATTGGTGCTTGGAATCAAGTTTCTTCTGTGCTTTTGCCAATAAGATTCATTTAAAAGTTGATTTGAGGAAGTGATTTATTTGGCTCCTGAGTTTTAGAATTTGGCTCAAAATTTTAATTGAATTTGTCTACAGCTTAAACCCCTGTAAATCACACTGAGATCTGTTTAGAATGAACTGTTTGTGTGACCAACTTTAAAGACAAGATTTGCCGTTGGACAGCTCCTTTAAATTATTTTTGAATGGAGATCCTAAAGAGAAGAACAATAATTGGTTTATCTGTTGATTTAGAACCTAGACATTCCTCATCAATGCAGATCTTCCAATTTTCCTGGAGTTTTCAAAGGATGGAGATAAGTTTGTGGAGCATCCAAAACCTGGGTAAAGTCAGAACATTAGATGTTTACATCAACAATCCTGTTCTTTCAAGTGCATTAAATGTGGATGGAAAACCAGCAGGCTTCCAATCTCTGATATTTGCAATATTAATAAGCATCATGAGAGTAATGATATTTGGATGAAAGGGTGTTTGGAGATTGTGAGTACCTGTTGTACTGCACTGTTTAACCAATATCAGTCTGCAGCCAGACCATTAACTATTTAATCCTGATAAATGCTTACATTCATTCTTTGTCACAAAATAATATGATTGGGATCAGTAACTTTATAAACTTCCAGTTGAGCCAATGTGTTTTGTTTTTCATATTGCAATTCAAACTAATACGTACTCACAACATCTGATGCCTTAACTATTGGATTTCTGAAATGTGCCTGTGGATATTGTCAAAGCAGTAAATGTTTTTTGGTAGCCTGGTACCTCAACTAAGTTAGTAATGGCGGGTGCTGCAATTGGCTTTTGGCTGGGCTAGATAGAGAAGGAAAGAAACAATCAGGTGGAAATGGTATGCTTTTCTCAGGAGTTTATTGCATTTCTATAGAATTGCATGGAAGGTCAGGGCTTAATCTGTTTCTGTGATTTCAACTAATGCAAAGATATTAGAATTTCCAAACTGCCTAAATTGGAACTCTTGAGGACAATGTCTGCAAACATAGAATGGAATATGTCCCTGAAAATACCAGAAAAGTTATTGGGATGGAAATTGCTGCTTAGACAAGGTACTGTAAGGAACCAGCCAGTTCAAGGTTAAGATGAAAAGTCCATGGCCTTGCTGAGCTCATGATACGGAACACTCCTTTAGCAGCAGGCTCCTGGCTCTGCTGCTTAGCGTAGATGCTAGCTGTTAGTAACCATCAAATACAGGCTGTCAAACACACAAGAGTTCTGAAAAGGTAGCTGAACGTGGGAGAGTACAAAGGCCAGCCTTGAGAGATGCAGACTTAATGAGGGTATTTCCCCTCCCTTGAAGGTACAGGACTTCAGTCTGATCCCTATTCTTAACTCTTACCCCCACCGCACCCCCCACCTACCCCCCCAGCCCCTGGTATTGTACAGGGTGACCAAAAGTTGTGATAACTACCATATTATCTAAAACCAAAATATCATCATTCTTTTAAGACTTATTAGACATTGTAAAGATATCACAATCTTTTGGTCACCCTGTACTTCATCCACTGAGCACCAGACAGTCTGCTTTGCTGAGCACATACCCTACCTCAGGTGGACATGTTCTGGCCTGACCAGACTTAACTCAGGTGAATTTGAGTGGAATAAAATATCAAACCAGCTTTCAATTAACTGCACTGTGTGTTTCTGCGCCAACCTGCAGCCTCTGATATTAATTTAATGAAATGGGCAGGTAATGCCAGCTGCACAGTGTTTCATGGTTTTGTAAATCAAGTGTAAACCATGTTTTATTGATTGTCTAGAAAATTATTTAGATCTTTTACTTTTGTTCACTCTTTTTATGTATAAAAACTTCATTGTATTTAAGTGCAGAATGGGCATTCATGGTATAGATATTGGTTTTTATTCTGCGTCTTTCTTGAAATTTACAAAGTTTGGGTGCACTTAATGCTTCAGTGAAGAAACCACGTAAAGATTACAAACTACAATCAAATCTGCAGTCCTGGTGATTAATGCCAGTAATGTGTCATTTCAGATGTTGCTATTTTAATGTGAATGCTATCTTTTTAAATTCTCATCATGTTGTCTACCACATTTCCTCAGGCTTAGCAAGGCAAAAGTATCTGATTTTGTGTTGTGACGAGAGTGAAAGTTTTTATAATGAGTAGCCATTTATAAATAGCACTCCATTGGCAAGTTCAGAGGAGAGGATGCAACACTCCTGAATACTGCAATAGGACTCAAGATTCCCTGTTCGAGGCACTATTGGAGCTTCACTAAAACAAATTAACCCAGCACACTGCCAGGTTACTCTGGTTTGCACAGATGTTTCTTTCTCATTTTGTGAAATAAAACTTCAGTTTGTTAGGGGTAAAGCCACAGTGCTATTCATAAGCTGGTTGTATTTGTGAGTGTGAGCAGCAGTGTAGTGTAACCTGATTTGTACAGTATGACTACATGCCATTCCATCACTGTCCTGAGCAGTCCAAGCCTATTCCTCGCGTCGGTCTCTCCCTCATGTTGGTACTAACTTCATTAGCTTCTCAAGTTTACACATTGACTCTTGCTTACTGTTATCTGTGCCCTTTTGTCACAGCTGCTGCACTCACTGTCTTAGTGCACACTGGGGGAATGGCTGAGGGTGTGAAATTGCACCTCAGCATAATTACTGCCTTCAGTGTGTTGGGGGTGGAAAGGGGATGTCTTGCTGCTAAATCTTCTCAGACATTATATTCTAAAGTGTCCTCAAGCAGCAGTGATCAAGACTACCATAAATATAAAGGAAAGGGGAAAGTCTGAGGCGGTATCACTTAGCCGTGCCTAAGAAAGCTCTGTTGATGGTTATTTCCGATGGAACCAAAGGAGCAGAATCCAGCTCAGGTTACAAGCAGCCTTACACAATTGTGGTTTCTGGATCGGCAATTTTTAAATGACAGCACTCTCGCTGCACAGCACCATTGAGAACCTTTTGTGTATTTAATGTACATAGTAATGGTGGAATACTGCTGTGAATGTTTGTGGTGGGTACATGTCGTGTTAGATGTAGTGGGGAATGAGAGTTGATACACTACCTCCAGTATTAAAAGGCAATCGCCAGATAATAGACTGGTTAAAAACAAGCTTTCTGACTTGTATCATTTACTTCCTTCACAAACCCTCTGACATTAACTTTTTGTTGGGTGAACAAGCTGATAAAATTACAGTGCCATGGTATTTATTGCAAACATTGAAACATAACCAAAATAGGTTGCTCATTGAACATACAACCAGCTTGTTTTTCATTTAGCAGAGCCCTGAATAGTAACAATCTGATTTGCCAAAGAGAGGGAAATTGGTTTGATCTGACCATTCGTCAATGAGCTAGCTATCGTCCTACCCTCAGATGTAGCTCAGTTGGGGAAGAGGTAGGAAAGAAAAAAAATATGGAAAATGTGCAGCCACAGGAGGGGTGTGTACCCTCCAAAATGACCCTTTTAACTGTTTATACAACAACTTGCATTTTATAGCACTTCTTAAGTAAAATTATGTCTCTGATAACTTTACAGGGATGGGGTTGGCTGCCAAGCGATTGGGAGGTGGCCTTAGTGTGTTCAAAGAGGGACTTAAAGGCAGCAAAAGACAGAGTTAGAGGTATAGGCCACCTTGGCCAACGATGGGGGAGTGGAGAGAGTGGGAAGTCCTGCAAGCCTGAGTTAGCTGAGTGGAGGGGATAAGCATAGGAGTGAGACAGGAAAAGGTCAAAGAAATAAGGAGATGCCAGGGAGTGGATGGATTTGTATGTGAGGACCTTGAAATTGATCCAGTGTGTGTCTGTGGAGACAAGTGAGCACTTGGGTGATGGGCGTGTGGAGTTTAATGCAGGTGAAAGTTTTGGAGGCTGAGTTTTGACTGAGTTGCAGCTTGTGAATGTTGTAGCTAGGAGGACCAGTGAATAGTGTGTTATATAGAATCTAATCTAATTATCCTTATAGAATCGCTTGAACTGTAAAGAAGTGGACCTTATCCATTGAAATATGGCATTACCAATGTTAACTACACAACAGTTTCAAAATTCAAACCTCTTTGCTACCAAACAGGCTAACCAGTTTCAGGGAATAATGAAGAAAGTTAAACCCATGTTATTTTTGCCCATGGTACAGATTTATCAAAGCCCTTTCTCTCCCTCTTCCCGCAGTTAATGTTTGTTGAAAGTAGCAGTGCAGTTTAAATCTCTGATTTTGAGATACTGGGAAGCTTGTTTGATTAAACTGTGTGTTCATGGATCGCGTCAGATAAGATGTTCTGCATGTTCTCCATAATAAGAACAGAAATGAATTGAATGAACAAACCCTCTGACATTAACTTTTTGTTGGGTGATTGAAATTCCTTTTTGCAAAAGACTCAACAATTCCGCTGAAGTCCTTCCCCCAGTGGCGATCCATCAACAATAATTGTGTAAACGTGGCTTAAATCTTGCCCTTGGTTTCTGAGTGTTGTACTTGCACTGTAAATGTACTGTAATGTGGCCAGCAATGGACCATGAATTTGAGATGTAGCAGTTCAAGGAAGTCATGCAAGTGACAATTGCGGACTTTATACACTGTGCAACTTGACCATAGCACTGCAGCACTTTCCCCTGGCCAACTGTAAGAAGCTTCACTGTTGTGCTGAGAAGACCATTAACTTTTGGAAACCTAAACTTACTGTGCCTGTAAGGTACACCACCTTATAATCCCAGCACAGGTTGAGGTGGTGTATGTAGCCAAGCAAAACGGGTTAGCTTTTTCTGTGTTAGCTTGCGAGTGTTCGGCGTGACTTTCATATTCTCAGGATGGACTTGTCTCAAATCAGTTCTGCTTTCAACTTTAATAAATGGTTAACTGTGACAACATTTTTAAATAATTTTATAAAAACAAACTCGGGACTAAAACTTTGAAACCTGGCTGGACACTACATTCCTCAGAGTGTGAAATAAAAACCTGTGCTACATCATGATATTATTGATAACTAACTGCATTTGGGAGGAGAGAGCAGGAGTGGTTGTGTGTGTAATTTGTTTGTACATTGAAATAAAACCATGGGCATGTAAATAGCCTTTTTCTCAAACCACCTAAGAAAACAAAGCTCTTTGTTCTGTCATTTTTGAGTTTAGTGTTCCTGAGGACGTTTTGGCATGGTTTCAGTCTCGATTGAAGTTTCGCTTCCACCATGATGCACAGACACCACTTCCTGATATTGTGCTCAGGGTATTACACTTGTTTTGCATGTTTCAAATAGATTCTCCATTGTTGAAATTCCAGCTGCTGTGGATGAAATAATAATAATCCTTGCATTTTATATAGCTCCTTTTCACGTCTTTGAGACGCCTCAAAGTGCTTCACAGAATATACTGTAAAGTGAATTGACTATTTTTGTGGGTGAAATCTACAGCTTTGATCCAAAAGTTTGACTGGAGGGATTTTTTTTCTGAAAAGAACCTGATTGATTACATGGTTTGATTATCTCCTAAATCCTGAGGAGGTGACTGATTTTTAAGGTCGCTGGCCCACTGATAACACCCTAACCTCTGGGTCGGAAGGTTGTGGGCTGAAGCCTCTCATTGAGACTTTGAGCTCATAGTCTAGGCTGACGCAGGGAGGTACTGCTGGAGATGTCTTGGGGGTAAGGCCCTGTCTTGTTCAGTTGGGCCTTAAAATGCCACCAACCCATTTGATTGATCAGTGGAAGAGAGTTTCCTCTGGCCAACCATCCTCCAAATCACTGCTTCTGATCACCTCCTGGTTGTTGCATCATTATGGCAGTGCGAATGGTTGTCGCTATTGCCCAGACAATAATCATGAGATATTTTGATAAGGGGCACGGTCAAAATGTCTTGTGATTATTCTCATAGACAACGACAGTTTAAAACTAATGAATGTAACTTCTGCAGGTCATTGACATTCAATGCAATAATACAACGAGGCTTGTGAAAATGCCAGTGTAATGAGGTTAGGAAAATCCCCATTGCAATGCCCTCTCATGATCAGAGACTCTCAGCGTGTATCAATCACCACAAAGGGAGCCACAGGGACAAGGCAACACAGCGATGGAACACTTCACATGGCTTGTGGTAAATAGCCACAACCAAGAAGAACCCCTCATGATCACCTTTCCTGCTGAGGTAACTTGCCACTGGCTTGTGAAAAGCTGTCACAGTTGGCCTTGAACTGGGGTTAGTTACCAAAAGCAATCCGCTTGGTCTCTGGTTTCTGTTTCTGATTGCTGCCCAGCGAGCCCTGGGGCAGTGTGTGTGCTTGTGTGGGTTTTGGCTGAGGATATATTGACAATAATGCTTGCGTTTGAGTTGACACCTGAAATGTCTCAATGCCCTTTGTAAGGAATTCCTGTCAGGTGCAGTCAAGATTTGTCCGTTGGTCCAAGAAACATCTTGTACCAGCTCACTTCCTGCTTTGTTTTCTCTCTCTCTCTCTCTCTCTGACCGTCTAACTTCCTCTCCACTACTCGCTCTCCTTTTTCTAACTCTTAACTTTCTATCTCTCTGATTTTCTCTTTTTTGGGATGTCCTGATGTGAAAGGCGCTATACAAATGTAATGTTATTTTTTGACATTCTCTTTCTCTTACTGATTATCTTTCTATATCTCTGACTTTATCTCTCTCTTTGCATTTACTTTCTGTCTCTTGTTGACTTTATCTTTATCTGGCTCTCTTACTCTCTCGCTCTCTGTGTGTCTGAGTCCCCCCGCCCCCCCACAGAGTCTCTCTCTCTGAGTCTCTGTCTCTCTGAGACCCTTGCTCTCTGTCCGAGTTCCTCTCTCTTTCTGAGTCTCTGTCTGCTCCCTCTTTGAACCCCATGCTGTGTCTGTAAATTGCTCAGTGAACACTTGTGCAAAGGGCAGTTAATAGGCTGCAGTCAGACCTGATTGTGACACACTGTATTAGAGTAAGAAAGTCCATCATCTACAATTATCTACAAACAGAATAACCGTATTGAACGTTCACCTAGTCATGGGGGGAGGGAGAGACCTTGTTTATCAGAGTACATAAATGCTTAGCTTGTTGGACAGTTTCGGTAGTTTAGATTATGTATTTAGTTAATTTGTTTAAACACTAATGGGCTTTTATTGCTGTCAGTTATCAGCTTTGGCTCCACTGAAGTCAGGCTGATACCAATTCTTTCCATTCTCTGAGAAACAGCCTTCATCATTCTAACCCAATGGTCTCAGTCTGGCACATGCTTTCCTCGGAGTCTGAAGGTTGTGGGTTCAAACTCCACGTTGAGATTTGAGCTCTAGCCTAGGCTGAGCCGCTGCCCCGCTGAGGGTGTGCTGCAGCCAGACACTACCCTGCATGAAGGCGCTGTATAAATGCAAGTTACTGTTGTTGAATCATCAGAGGCAACAACCTTTAGATGAGATGTCATACCGAGGCCCTGTCTGTCTGGTCAGGTGGACTTAAAAGATCCAATGGCACTTTTTGAAAGAAGAAGGAAGTATCTTCCTATGTCCTGGCCAACATTACCGCATATTACCTCAACCCATCACCCTCTCAAACCCCCCCCACCCCACTGTCACACAGTCACCCGCTCTCCCTCACCCACCCTCACTCTCTCTCCTGGTCGCACCGTTCCACTTCAACAAGTCATTTTAAACCTAAACCCGGTGCCTCCCCTCACTGACTGACTCTGATATTTGGGTTATGAAGAAGACTGCAGCGTGCAGATCAATCAATCAGACGAGAGTGTAAATACAGTAAATAGAGGAATCAGTGAGGGACCAGTCTTTCACCTCAGCCCTCAGATTATTACTAAAACTAAAACCACACAGCTTGCCATTGAGAGCACTGTGGCAAGTTTTCCCACTGCTTGTCCAGCTAGGACCACCGTACCCATTAGGGAGTACTGTGGACCTGCTCAGTTCAGCCTGGACTATGGAGATTGCCACAGGGGAATGACGTGATTACAACAATCCATCGACAAACACGTCCCTTGTTAACAAAATGCCCCAGAGAATCAGACACAGTCTGAAAGCAGAGTGGACCCAGTCATACCTCTGTCAATGTGTGTTCAGGTGCACCTACTGCAGTAAATTGGTTATCGTGTTTGTGCTACGACAAACACTAATGTATTCAATAATGAGTCAATGCTCTTTCATTCCTTTCTACTTAATGGAAATGATTTCTAGTCTTCCCTTCATCTCTTTCCACTCCATTACCTTTATAAAAAAACCACACCCAAGTTATTTTAGGTGGCATTTTATGCAAACCAGGCCAGCGCCCGATTATCTCTGTCAGTCAATCTCCGAGCTGAGATACCTGCCAGACTCGGGCTGTGTTTTTGAGGACAATGTTAATGGCTGTGGTTAGCGTGGTGTAGAGTATTCAGTGCTTCTCGCTGGAGAGTGACCCCTACACTCCTTGGGATCACCTCCTAATTTGAAAGGCGCTGTGCAAATGTAAGTTCTTGTTGTTATTGCACTCACCTCTTGCAATTTATTCACGGGACTTTGACAGGGACACTCTCTGTGTTTGTGGTGTGGAAATGAAGGATCTCTGTTTATTCGATCTTCCAGACCCTAAACCCAATGGAAAAAAAGATAATAATAATCCTTGCATTTGACATAGCGCTTTATCGCATCATCGTGGCTTGTCAAAGCGCTTCACAGGATACACTGTAAAGTGGGTTCACTGAGAAGGTGGGGGGGAAACGCGGCAACCAGCTTGCATACAGCAATGCCCCACAAATATCCATGAAGTGGGTGACCAATTGTTGTTTGGGGGATTGTTGGCCAAGACACCCAGAGAAACTCCCTTCTCTTTTCGAATTTAGCATCTCGGTTTGGTTTAGCCAATGGAATGTTCATCCGAAGCACAGCACCACCGACAACGCAACACATCCCCAGCGCTGCATCGCAGTGTCAACTTAGACCATGTGATTTCAAGTCCCGACGTGGGGCTTGAACCCGCAGCCTTCTGACTCGGAGGCGAGAGTACCAGGCAGACACGGCTGATCTCAGTCAGTGAGCAACAATTGGACCTGTCAGTCTGGCTCAGTCAGCACTCATCTCCGGATTAGAAGATTGTGGTTTCAAGCCCCACATTGAGGACAGTTTAGGCTGACATTCCAGTGCAGTGCTGGCGGTGTGCTGTATTGTTGGTGAAGTTGTCCCTTGATAATCTTCTCCACTGATTTACAAACATAAAAACCTGCATTTTCAACCAAACATTTTTTTAAATGTACATGTGTTTACATTTATTCGCCTCGGTTGGTTGCTCATTTTGCCCTGAGATTTCCATCCCGGAGCCCGGGGCAGTGTGGGGGTGAGGGTCTGTACACTCCCAACCGGAATAACTACTTATAAAGAATTTTTTTTATAACAGTTCAAATATCAGCGCATCTCACAGCACTTCCAAGTAATTGCTGTCAAGCGTAGTGACTGTTTCTTGCAGGAAAACATTGCAGCCAATTTGCGGACAACAAGTTTCCCAAAACAACCATGTGAATAACTGATTAATTGGAAGGCTTACTAGTGAGGACACCGAGAGAAACCTCTTCTCTTTCTGAATACAATGGTAATGTCCACCTGAACGGGCACGTTGGGATCTTACAGTAACAGCTACAGCAGCTCGGCTTGAAAGACAACACCTTTGACAATATACAACAAGATTACGTTTGTATAGCGCCTTTCACATCGGGAGGACATATTGCACTGGAGTGTTAGCCACGACTGTGAGCTCAAAGTCCCAACCAGGCTGAGTCAGGCTGCCGGTCAGCCCCGCAGTGAGCTTCAGTGTCAATCACAGGAACACAACATGTTGGGAAACATCCGTGTGTCACAAACAGAAACAGAGTGCTTGTTGGAATACATACCGTTTGGTAGGTTGTGCATGGTCGCAATGATTCCAGTGTCTTGGGACGTCCTCCCAACGTGAAAGGCACTATACAAATGTAATCTTGTTGTTGTGGTTGATTTCACGGGATTCCTGGTCTGAAATTTCATTCTGTTTGTAACAGAGGGAAAGTAGAGAGAAGGAAGAGAAATGATCATAGGGTACAATATCTTCCAAATATCCTCCAGTCCAGTTTTGAGTAACTGTATAAATCTACAAGTCCTGCAAATAAACAGATGAGGCTTCTCATTCCGGTAATAATTACAGTAGTTCAGTGACTGAGAAAACATCAGACGAAGTGATGATGTGAGAGGAAATGAGAAGAGTTTGTGGGCTCCTCTGTGTCGAGCCATCAAGCCAGGCTGGCTGGTCCTTTTCCGAGTACTGAGGACCTGCCAGGTTCAGGATCCGAGACTGCCACAGAGGATCAACTGGATTCTGCTATTCCGTTGTCATGCACATTATTTCAGTGCTAATTCAGTCCCTGCTTAGCTCCCCCCAAGGAGGGCAGTTGAAATCATGTGTGAAAACAAAGTAAAGAAAACATTAGAGATTGTAACAACAACCGCAAATTGCATTTATACAGCGCTTTTCACGTCACTGGGAACGTTCCAGGACAGTTAAGAGTTTGCACCCGAGCTGGGGTTTGCAATTGAGAGGGTGGAGGGGAGGTGGGAGTATGGCTGAAAGCAAATTAAGGGGGACAGTCTTGAAACAGACCTAGAAGGAGGCAACGGAGGAGGCGAGGCGGAAGGATTCTGGGATGGAGTTCCAGAGGGTGGGGGCAGAAAAGCTGAAGGTCCAACCGCCGGTGGTGTAACTACAGACTTTACAGCAAAGATTGTGTTTATCCAACAGAGAAATGGAAGTCACTTCCCCTCCTGGCTAGATCGCAAGTCAGAAATACTCACCATTTTCTTCTTGAAACAGAAAGATCGGAAAGAACACTTTCTGTGCCAGATGTGCAGAAACAGGACTGACTGGCTTGCACTCTCCTCCACCTTCTTCCAGCCTGAGGGGAAGCAAACACAAGAAATCAGAGAATAGATTCTGTTTCAATCATGCTGGTTAACAAACCTCCTGTTATTTTTATACTGTGCAAATGAATTCCTATTCATATCTGGTCTCACATTTACACACTGTGAAATCATGTTCGGGACTTGCACTTTTATACAACTTAAAGAATGGCACTTTAGGCTCTGGTGTGTAGGAGGGGATGTTATTAGGTTCACAGATACACTGAAGTGAGCTGTACACTGGATTTTACAGGAAGTCAAGTCTCTGCTGAAACACCAGAGTGATCGACTCTCAGACTTCTGCAATAATAATAATGATTGTATTTGATATAATGCCTTATCACATTGTTGAGAATATACTGAATATACTGTAAAGTGCATTGACTCTATATTTTGTGGGTGAAACACAGCAGATGGTTTGCACAGCAGTGTCCCATAAACAGCCATAAAGTGAGTGACCTATTTTATTTGGGGGATTTTTGGCCAGGGTACCGGGAGAGAGAAACTTCCTTCTCTTTTTGAATAGTGCCATGGATCTTTAATATCTACTTGAACAGGCAGATGGGACCTTGGTTTAATGTCCCATCTGAAGGACGGCACCTCCGACAATGCAGCATCCCCCAGCATTGCATTGGAGTGTCAGCTTACACTATGTGACTCCAAGTCCCAACACGCGGCTTGAACCCACAAGACTTCCTGCCATTGAGCAGATGCCTGTGTTGATGATAATTATGGTTCATTATTACACTGAGGCATTATTGCAGCTTGACAAAACAGGACCGTCAGGGGGAGGGGGTTGAAAGAGAATTAAGGGGAGCCACCAGGAAGCATTTCCAGAGAGTGAAATTAACAGCTGGAGGAGTTTACATGATCGAGTGATTGGGGCTGGGATGCTATAGTCTTAAGAAACAGCTTGATGCTGTGAGGGGAGGACAGTAGGGTGAGTGTTCTCGAAGGATGAGATCATATGGCCCAAAGGGCCTTCTTCATCCGAACATCCAATGCAACCAATCGCTCGGCTCCGCCACTGCCTCTTGGTATCACTGTGCTGGGGCACAGGGCTGTGCACTGAGCTGTACATCCCAGCAGCAGAGAGTTCCTGCACCTGGGGACCAGCTCCTCATAACCACAAACATCCTAGAGATGAAGGGAATCCTCCAGGGAAGTCACCACAAGTTATATCTCTGAGTTATTCCCTGGTATCTCAGTGTGAGTTTTATTATTTTAAGTTTACAAAGATGTACAGCATGGAAACAGCCCTTTCGGCCCAACCAGTCCATGTTGGTGTTTATGCTCCACCCACTCCTCCCTCCCTTCCACACCCTTCTATTCTCTTGAATGCATCTACACAATCTGGTTCAACCACCACCTAAGGCAGCGAGTTCCACAATCTCACTACCCTCTAGGTGAAGTAGTTCCTCCTAAATTCTCTTTTAGCTTCCCCAAGTCCCTGTCTTATTCTTGTGTCCCCAGGTTCCAGACTCCCAACCAAGGGAAACATCCTATTTAAGTTAACCTAATCAAACCCTTTTATAATTTTAAAACCCTTAATTGATGTACTTTGTTTTTTCTCCAGATGTTTTCTCAAGTGCGCTGGCCTGACTTGTCTTGTTCCCTCTCGGTAACTGCAGTGACTGTGTATTTTGTAGACAAACTATTTTGGACTCCCTGGTAGATTGGACAGGGAAAATGTAATTTCAAAGACAAGATAATACCTTCAGATAAATACCCGAGGACCAGAAAAGTGTCTCTCTTATTTCCACTGGAGTCGAACGGTTGCACTGGCCCACAGAGAGCCCCGTTGCTGGACTCTTCATTGGTGATGGCCCACTGTAAGGCACATGGTGTACTGTTCAGGAAGCAGACCCTGATCTGGAAGTGAGTCTGCTGGAGGCTCAGTGGGGAGCTGAAGATTGCCAGAGGCAGCCACTTCTGGACATGGTCCTTCTCCTGTTTCTCCAGGATGCCGGTGTACAAACTAACACAGGGAGAGAAGCACATTTATACAACAACAACAACAAAATGACATTTGTAGAGCGCTTTTCACGTCGGGAGGACGTCCCAAAGCGCTGAACAGTCAGGTGTCGGGCCCCGAGCATGGGGGAGGGGTGGTGTAGGGGTGAGGGGAGGCAGAGAGGTGGGAGGGAGACCAAAGGCACGGGGATGGAGTTCCAGAGTGTGGGGTTTTACCAGAGTAAAACTCCTGTTACTCACCAACACCAATCGTGCATTAAAGTTCCAGCAGGTTATCTGCGGTCACAGACACATTCTCACATTCATGTAAAACGGGATATCATAGGCAAAACAAGAACTGTCGAGCTATCCACCTGCCTCATCCACACGCAATCTGCCCCTGAGAGCAAAGGAACAGGACTAAGCCATTCAGCCCCTTGAGTCTGTTCCGCCATTCTATAAGATGATGGCTGATCTGTACCTCAACTCCAATTACACGTCCTTGCCCCCTATCCTTTGATACTCTGACCTAACAAATATCTATCCACCTCAGTCATAAAAATTTGAATGGATCCAGCATCCACTGCCTTTTGCGGGAGAGAGTTTTAGATTTCCATTACCCTTTGTGTGAAAAACTTCCTCCTGATTTCACTTCTAAATGGCCTAGCTCCAATTTTAAGATTATGCCCCCCTTGTTATAGATTAGTCAGCTCCACTCCCTCTAGTTCATTTCCTGAGTCAACGTTCTGCATAAATACTGTCTGAGCCGTAACCCTGAACAGGTCTGTGGAATAATGAATAGTGCCCTGGGATCTTTAATGTCCACCCGAACAGGCAGATGGGATCTCGGTTTAACGTCTCACCCAAAGGATGAAAGCTTTCAACAGTCTTGCCCCACCTTACCTCTGCAACCTGCTAAAATCTTACCAACCTGCCCGCTCCCTCCACTCAGCCTGCTTCATGTCCCCGCCCTGCCCGCCCCACTATCGAGGGTCAGGTCTTCAGCCTTTATGCTTCCACCCTCTGAAATTCTATCCTGGAGTCCCTTTACCTCATCCCTTCCTTTGTTTCGTTCAAGGTCCATTTCAAGACCTTCCTCTATGACCATGCCTTTGGTTAGCTTCCCTGCTGAGCCCCCACCCCCACCACCCTTCCCCTTGCCCTCCATCCCTCTTGAATCCAATCCCCAGCTTGGATACAAATCCTTCACTGTCCAGCACCTTGGGATGTCCTCCCAATATGAAAGGCACTGTGTAAATATAATTTGTTGCTATTGTAAACACAGCAACTAATTTATGTACAGCAAAACCTCACAAACAGCCACAAAGCGAGTGACCAATTTTATCTGGGACCTGGACATCCCACCTGACTGACAGGATAATGAGCAGGAATTGGCTGGATGTTGGAATCCATTGCACCCCTTTGAGCATCTCAGCTGAGATCAGGTAAAAGCACCGAGTGTGGATCAAACTAACAACCTTCTGCTTTATTTGGCCACCCTTTCCCTGGATAAGGCTGCTGCCATTGAGGAGCCGTGTTTGTTTGCGGAGGAGACTTTCTAGTGGCTTCTGTAACGTCTTCATTTTTGTTTTTGGTCAGCTGGGTGTCTGAACATGTGGAAACCATCACCATGCTTAAGAGTATCCAAATCGCAGGTTGGCAAGAGCCAAGACTTCGGGACCCCAGAGTGTGCGGTGGGGTAACTGCTGGAGTCTAACCAGCTAAAGCCGCATAGCTTGCCATTGATATTGCTGTCTGGCAAGCCTTCCTGCTGCTAGTCTTAGCTGGACTAGCAGCAGGAAGCCCTTTAGGGCTGTGGCTTGGAGGGTTAACAGGAACTGAGTGCAAACAATCCCTGCCCCCAATGTCTGGTCTGCCCTTCCAAGTTCCTTCCAATTGAAGCCCTCCCTCTCTGATTGCTCTCAGACATCCCTTCCCCCAGCTTCTGCTCAGTGTTGGTCAAGCTGTGACCCACGCCTGACAATGTGCAAGCCACTGAATAAGTGAGCCACACCGACACACCAGATACACCAGATTGGTTTGGATGAAGATCCTTCAGGCAGTTTGATCTTTTCCTGATCTTATCCTATTGGAGATCTCAGCCTGGATTCTGCACTCTCACTGTTAAATCTGAACATTGTGGGTTCAACCCCAACTTTGAGATTTACAAACCAATTTTTAGCACCAAACCACCTGCTCTCAGCCCGTGAGACCATTTTGCCTTTAAGTTGTAGATGCTGGAGAATTGAGGAATCAGCCTGAGTGAGGAATTGTCTACAAAGGGTAGAGACCACTCAGTGGCCGGTCAGGTCACCTTCTTTCCTGCTCACAGCCACTGGTGCTGTGGAACGCTATTATTTGTCACACGTGAGTCTGGACACTGGGAGAGCAGATCATCTAACTAAAGGGGGGTGGAGATTCACAACCACAAACACCTCCCTGTCCATAGGGGTGGGTGTGGGGGGCACTGGACAGTGATCAAGAGTGAGAATCACACAATCACAAGATTGGTTTGGATGAAGAGAGAGGTCTATTTAGCACTGGAGTCTGATTTATGGTATTCCTTCATAAGAAGTACCTTCAGTGGCCGATCGCAGAATTCCCGGGTCAGTTACTGTAGGACATCACCCCCGGCAGCACCTGGCTATGCCACTCCCCAGGTTACAGCCATATCTGTGATGGTGCTGCATTGTTGCAGGTGCCGTTCTTAAAGGACACGAGCTTGAGTAGGGAAGAGGCGGGTAGTCCAACGAGCAGAGAGTTGGTGTTGTTTAGCCTGGAGGTGACAGCCCAAGAAGAGAGGTAGTGGTGGAGGCAGGCAATGTTTGCACCCAGGCCGTTGGTTGGAATCAAAGAGGGGTAGAGGGTGGGGGTGAGAAGATGACCGAAGGAACAGTCAAAGAGGAGGGTCTTAAGACAGGCCTTGAAGGCGGCAAGAGAAGGGTGAGCTGAAGGGACTCTGGGGTGGAGTTCCAGAGGATTGGGCAGAGAAGCTGAAAGCTCCAACACTGATGGTGAAGAGGACCGGACGGAGGATGTGGAGCAGGCCAGTGCACGCTGAGCGGTGGTTGTGGACAGTTGGTAAGATTTTAGTAGGGCACAGAGGTAGGGAGGAGCAAGACCAATGAGGGCAAGGATCTTAAAGTCAATCCTCTGGAGGCTGGGGAGCCAGTGGAGCCAGGCGAGGGTGGGGATTGATAGGGTCATGGAGCTTGGTACAGCAGAGGACATGAGCTTCAAAATTCTGAATAATCTGCAGCTTGTGGCGGAAAGAGTTGGGAAGAGCCGCAAGCAGGGAGATAACGTATTTGAGCCTCAACATCATTAATTCGTGGGTGAGGGTCTTGGTGGCCTGAGGGGAGAGACAGTGGTGGAGCTGGGCAATGTTGGGGAGGTGGAGGAAGGCAGAATGCATTTCACCCACAAAATACACAGTCACTACACTGCACGGCACTGTACATCCTGTGAAGTGCTTTTAGATATCTTGACAACAACAACAAATTTACGATAAAGTTCCTTTCACGTCGGGAGGACGTCCCAAAGCACTGGACAGTTCAGGGTTTGCATCCGAGGTAGAGGTTGCCATCAAGTGAGGTGAGGAGGATGAGGTTGGCCGAATGCACGATCAAAGAGGAAACTATTTAGACGGGTCTTGAAGGAGGCAAAGGATTATTATTATTATTATTATTATTATTATTATCGACAAGGTGATAAGACGCTAAACCAAATGCAAGGATTATTATTATTAAAAGGTTAGGATCAAAAGCAGGATTTTACTTCCAGGGCAAGAGGATCCCGAATGACCCCGACACCCGGCCATCCTCCTGTCGTCAAAACCAGCAAAGAGATTGTTATTGTAAAAGGAGCCTCGGAAACCTGTTAAACATTGACAGAGGTTCAGCTTTTTCTGCAATAAAAGGAGGCGTGGATAATGCAAGATAGCAGCTATCTGCAAACATTACCTCTTCCCTCAAAAGAGTTCAGTCCTGTGCTCCCCTGACAGACACCACCAGCGCTACATTTCTGCAAATGGCTTTTCTTCTCGCTTCCACCCGGTCACCTGTGGGGTAGATACCCCAAGGATCCATCCTTGGCCCCCTTCTCGTCCTCATTTATATGCTTCCTCTCAGTGAAGTCATCTGCAGACACGGGGTTAACTTTCACACGTATGCAGATAACACTCAATTCTACTTTTCCACCTCCAGCTGCGACCCCCAGTCCCCAGTTCTGTCAGCTTGCCTGTTGGACATCAAGAGCAGGATGAGTGCAAATTTCCTGCAGTTAAATGTCAACAAGACGGAAGCCATACTCTTTGCCTCCTGCCGACGTCTTCTCTCCCACGGTTCCGACTTCCTCAACCTACCAGACCTGTCCTTAAAACACGCTGAACCCGTGCGCAACTTAGGCGCCAGATTCGATTCGCGGTTATCCTTCCTCCCTAACATCTGGTGCCTGACCAGCACCGCTTTCTACCACTTCCGCCACATTGCCCGGCTCCGACAATACCTCACCCAAACGCTGCTGAAGCCCCTGTCACCTTTGTCACCTCTCGGATGGACTACTCTAACGCCCTCCTCGCTGGTCTCCCCTCCTCCACTATTCACAAAATTCAGCTCATTCAAAACTCCGCCACTCGCATTCTCATCCACATCAAACTTCATATCCTGATTACTCCAGTCATTGCCAAACTCCACTGGCTCCCTGTCACAGAGCAGATCAACTTCAAGTTCCTCACTCTAGTGTTCAAATCCCTCCATTCCTTGGCAACCCCTATCTTTCTAACTTCCTCTCTCCCCACAGCAGTGCCAGCTGCTTCCACTCTACTGGGTCTGGCCTCCTCTGTGTCCCCTGAATCCTCCGCTCCACCATGTCTTCAGCCACTACGTCCCAAAACCTTGGAACTCCCTCCCTCAACTCCCTTTGCCTCGCCCCCTCCTTCCCATTTTCAGGTCGCCCATGAAGACCCTCTGACGCTCCAATGCAGTGCTTGGAATGTGCTGTATTGTCAGAGGTCCCTTCCTTTGAGACATCTTGAAGATGCAAGGATTATTATTAAGGATTATTATTATTACTACATAAATCCTGTGAAGTGCTTTGAGAGATCCTCCCAACATGAGAGGCGCTGGATAAACACAATAATTATTATTCCGCAGCTTGGTCAGGCCCGCTCGCTATCTCTAGTGATGGTGTGTGGGGCACCCCAACCCCCGTCTGGTGTTGAACAAGCTGACGTGCTGAGCGGAGATCAGGGCCCCAACGAGAAATAGGAACTTCACAACACTGCTTCTGTTTACTTCACACAGAGAGGTGGTGAAACTGGGAGAGAGACCACACAGAGAGGCAGTGCGGGCAGACCAGGTAGTGGATTTAGGTAAAACCAAACACACATGTTACAGTGAATCCTGTGACGACATGGAAACTGCTGTGTAAAATACTCTGCGAGAATGCCAAATATCCAAACAGGGCCTACCTCTCCGACCTCCTCACTCCCCACTCCACCATCCGGCAGCTCCGCTTGACTGGCACCAAGCTTCCTGCTTGTCCCTCGCACCCTCCGCCCCACCATCGAAGGTCGCGCTTTCAGCCACTACACCCCAAAACTCTGGAACACTCTCCCTCAATCCCTCCGCCTTACCCCCCTCTCTCCACTCTTTCAAGTCCCGCCTGAAAACTTTCCTGTTTGACCATGCTTATGGCCAGCTCCCCCCGGCTCGGAGTCAGGCTCCGCCACTGTTAAGCGCTCTGAGACGCTACCCTGCGTGGAGGGCGCTATATAAGTACAAGTTGTTGTTGTTGAGATTTGCACACATGTATAGTTTGTTTGTTTGGAATAGAGTATGTGCTCTCTCTCCCAGAGGATTTCAATGGGAAGCTACGTGGTTTTAGCGGGATAGAATCCAACAGTTACCCCAACGCATACTCTGGGGTCCCCAAGTCTTGTCTCTCACCAACCCGCGCCCATGGAATTAGGTATAAGCAGGAAGCGTCCCTCTGGGGACACAGTGAGAATTCCATTCAAATACACAGAACTTCCATGTGTAGGTGGGATGCGCGGAACTCTCAGTTTGGTTTGGATACTCTTAAGCATTGGGATTGGTTTCCGTGCGTGTCAGACCAAAGTCCTACCGACAAGGCAGTGTCATCAACACTCTCCTTCACTGATTTTTGTACCATTTCACACACTGCCACTGCCCTCAGCCTCTCGTCATGTGTGAGCCTGTGACAGTGAGTCCTGGCACCCTGTGTGTGGGGAAGGGGAGGCAGCGCTGGTGTTGGGCAGCATGGACCCTGCCGGTTTTCCCTGTCTAACGCCCAATAATAATCCCTCCAAAACAAAAAACAATAATAAATTGATCATTTTCAATCTACGACTGTTTGTGGGACATTGCTGTGCGCAATTGGCTGCCGCGTTCGCCCACAAATATACAGTCAATTCACTTTACAGTGTGTTCTGTGAAGCGCTTTGGGACGTCCTCCCGACGTGAAAAGCGCTATATCAAATGCAAGGATTATTATTATTATTAATCCTCTCTGACACCCACTGACGGTCACAAGGGCCACCGCCATTGTATCGAGCTGTCGCTGCCACCTGGTGGCTGGAGATGGAGGAGCTGCTTCCAGACCTGGACAAGTGAGCGTTCAAGAACAACAACTTGCATTTATTTATACAGCGCCTCCTCACGCAGTGCAGCGTCCCAGAGAGCCTGACGGTGGCGGAGCACGACGTCGAGCTGGGGGGAGGGGGAGGTGACCGTAGGTACGGTCGAATAGGAAGGACCTCAGGCGTGACCTGAAGATGGGGAAGGAAGGGACAACGTGGAGGTCTAGAGGAAGAGAGTTCCAGAGTTTCGCGGCGTAGTGGCTGAAAGTTCAATTCAATTCTCACAGAGAACAGGAGAAATATGGAACTACTGTATCTGTATAAACATCCAGAATGTCAGAAACACCAGCTTTGTATTCCAGAGGAATTGCTGTGATTCAAACTGTTTGTTTTAATTGCAAGTTTTACTGTTGTTTTAATGCTAATTGTTCCATACTGTATGTTTCTGAGTGTTCAAGGGTTGATTTCAAGACTCTCACCCTCACATACACCTTTCACACCCCAGCACCTCCCTCTCTCTCCGTGAGTTGCGAATGATTAAAGCTGTGCGGACAGTACCCGTGGTCAGTTACTGCGATGGCGGGGCTCAGCGGGGTTGGCAAGGACGCGATACCTGCAGAGGGCAATGTTACCCTCCACTGAGGTCAAGCCTTGCCCAGAGGTAATCCCCACTGAGCCGAGCAGCGGAGCTTTGTCTTGTTTGTGCCACACTGAGGGAGGCAGTGAGCAGAGGCAGTGGTGAGGAGATATCACAGGAGCATACTGCCTCCTGCTGGACACTCATGGAGTAGCATTAATAGGGGTTTCTCTTCAACCGTGCCTTCACCTCCCCTCTCGACTCTCTACCCCCTCCTCCCTCCCTCCCCTCACCCTGACCATCTCCCTCCTGCTCGGGTCCCGACCCAACTGTCCAGCGCCTTGGGACGTCCTCCCGACGTGAAAGGCGCTCTATAAATGCAATCTTGTTGTTGTTTCGAGGAGGTCAGCCGGTCCCCCTCCCCATGGGTGGGGGGACAGTAAGGGGTGTGAGACCAGAGACCTGGAGAAGGAACACAAGAAAAAGCTTTAAATGTTTTACCAAGAGTGAAATCTCACCTCTTTACCTGTCTTTAAATCCCACCTTCAAACGTACCTCTTTAACTGTGCCAATGGTGCCCTTTCCCTCCCCCTCTCCCCTTGTTCAGCTTTAATATTAGAAGCACAAGTTGTTAGCATACAATCAGAGCCAGTTTCCATCTCAGTATCACTGTGTCTCTTGTTGTGCCCTCTGTGTCCGTTGCTAACGTATTAAAGTTCACATTTACAGGGTGATGGGGGCAGCCTCCCGCTGTGGCTGCTCTCTCTCTTTCTCTCTCTTTCTCTCTCTCTCTCTCGGTCACTCCATTCTCAGCTGTCGTGGCAAAGGTTTAGACGAAGAGAGGATTGAAGCCAAGAGCACAATATAGGCCAGTAACTAACAACCAGTCACAGTCATCGCCAATCGCTCACAGCGGTGAAAGGAGGGGGCGACAGCTATTTATACAGCGAGAGATTGATATGGGTCGTTGGATGTGGGCCCTCCTTGCTAGGCTCAATCTCACTGCCAGAAATTCCCCGCAGTCTGTAGTTCCATATGGATGAGGGGGTCAGCCTGGCTCCTGGGTGAGGGACGGGCTGATAGCAGATGACTCATCGTCTCTCAAACCCATCAGAAGGTCAAAATAACAAACCCAAACCGGGGATAGATAAACGGCTCTGGCAGATACCACAGTTGGCGATAAGGTGACCAGCGATCTCCACTTCGAGAGATGGAGAGGAGGTGGAGAGGAGAGGGCAGTGGTCATCATGACACACGATCGCTATGTCAAAGCACTCGCTATTCACTATCGCTCCCATTATCAACATGTCAGCCTGGCTCGGTCGGTAGCACTCTCACCTCTGAGTCAGAAGGTTGTGGGTGTGCTGCATTATTCGAATGCAGTGACTGTCCACTGTCTTGGGATGTCCTCCCGACGTGAAAGGCGATTTACAAATGTAACTGTGTTGTTGTTGTTGTTATTGGTCTTCATGTGCTTTGAAAGGGGAGGGAAGGAGCGATTCGGAGGAACTCCAGGAATGGAGCTCCAGAGAGCGGGGGCAAGATGGCAATAGTGCAACAGATGGGGTGGGGGGTGACATGTAGCAAGCTGGTGTTTGTGGGCAAAATGAACGGTCGGGTCGGGAGGTCACAGAAGTACGATGGGAAGGGGAAATGATGGACGTAGTGTAGTTTCTCGAGGGAGCTTTCTGTGAGGAAACTGCATAGTACATTGTTCAGTGGTCGAGGGAAGCTCCACTTATCTCCCTCCTTGATCTCTCTGCTGCATTCGACACAGTTGATCATGTCATCTCCTCCACCGGCTTTCCTCCCTCATCCACTTCAGTGGGACCGCATTTTCCTGGTTCGAGTCCTACTTGACCCACCACCATCACTTTGCCTCCTCTAACTCCCCTCCTGTGGGGTACCCCAAGGCTCCATCCTTGGCCCCTTCTTTTGCTCATTTACATGCTCCCTCTCAGCGACCTCACACCCAATGCAGCCTACAGCCATGACCAATTTTATTTGGGAGATTGTGGGCCGGGATACTCAGAGAAACTCCCTTCTTTTTTTTAATAGTGCCATGGAATCTTTTAACATCCACCTGAACAGGTAGACAAGACCTTGGCTTAGCTTAGATTATACAAGTTTCAGTCCCGACATTGGGCTTGAACACACAACCTTCTGACTCTGAGGTAAGAATGCTACCACCTGAACCAGGCTGCAATAACCATCTCTCCCATCTGCTCATACCCTGCCCCTCCCCACCCGCCCCCTTCGCTCGGCCACCTTGGCCTTCTGAGCGTCATATAGCATCCTCCATGCTATATGAAAGCAAGTTGTTGTTGTAGTTGTTTGCAGGACATTGCTGTTCACAAATTGGCTGCTGTTTGGCCTACAAAATACAGTCACTGCATGATATAACAACTCCTGTGAAGAGCTTTGAGACCTCCTCCTTCTTTTAAAGGCGATATGTTAAACATAAGGGCTTCTATTTATTTATGTCACACAGACATGATGGAGAGTGACTAATTCTCCCAGACTAATGACACACGGAGTGTCGTACAGGGAACCAGTGATGAGTTGGTGAGCCTGAGGAAGATCTAAAAGACTGTGTCAGTCTACGAATGCCAGGCTATCACCCGGGAGCGTCACACGCTAACAGTGAGCTGTGTCTAAGTTGTTTTTTTCCAGACGACAGTGTTTCGAAGCGCTTTCAACACCCAGCTGGGCAGAGTATCAATCTGAGGCCTGTGAAAGCTGCCCTGGTCAGTCACTGCCTCTTGCAGATTGGCACAGCAATGGACAGTTAAGACCGTACAACATTCTAACAAATCATCGCCCTAAAAGGAGCGCTGGACACTGGATGAGACTTGAGTCCAAGTAAAATCACATCAATGGTAAAGCGGATCAGAGATACTCCTCGATTGGCTTCTCTTGAGATAAAACATTGCCCCACAGGTCTGTCACTTAGCTCCAGCCATGCACACGCTTCTAAAAATACATACAGGCCCTGCTCTAAATTAGGAAATATGTCAAGATACTGAGACAGCTTACTGATAGGCCAGGACTGTGTAGTCAGGGTTACTGTGTGACACCCATTTATAGCGGCTAACAGCAGTGCAATTAACCCAGCGTGGCTCCTCTCCAGCAGCGTCACTCTACACTTATCAAAGGCGGCACTTTCCCCACAAGGGCTTTTGAAAGTCAGAGAGGCTGAAAGCCCGGCCGCCGATGGTAGGGCGGGTTGGGCGGGAGACCTGGAGCAGGCCAGCGCCTGCCGAGCGGAGGGAGCGGACAGGTTGATAGGGGGTCAGCAGGTCAGAGATGTAGGAGGGTGCAAGGCCGTGGAGGGTCTTGAAAGTGAGGACAAGGATTTTGAATTTTATCCTCTCAGGGATGGGGACCCGGTGGAGCCAAGTGATGGTGGAGTTGATGGGGGTCACAGAGCCTGGTGCGGGAGAGGACACGAGCTGTGGAGCTCTGGATGATCTGCAGCTTGTGGAGGGAAGAGTTGGGGAGGCCGACAAGGAGGGAGTTTTCGTAGTTGAGCCTTGAGGTGACGAATGCGTGTATGAGCTTCAACCCACAACTTGTGCTGAGCTCAGCCTGGCCAGATCTCAGGTCTCTGTGAAGAGATGGCTGGGCGAGCATGGCTTTACGGGGCCAGAGTACATTTCATTAGCACAGTGCCTTACCACATCAAAACATCTCACAGTGCCTCACGCCATTCACCATAATACTGTCTGTCTTGTAGGCAAAGGGTTAGCCAATTTGCGCACAGCAGTGACCCACAAACAGCCATGAAGTGAATGAACAAATTTATCTGGGGTACTGTTGGCCAGGACACCGGGAGAGAGAAATTCCCTTCACTTTTTGAATAGTGTCATGGGATCTTTAACATCCACCTAAACGTTCACAGTTTAACAGCTCATCCGAAAGACGGCAGCTCTGACAACAAGGTGCTCCCCCATCACTACACTGCAGTGATGGCTTACGCTGTGAGCTCAAATACAATACAACACAATTTACAATTGGTGTAGCACCTTTCATATTAGGAGGGCGTCCCAAAATAAAGTCCCGATGTGGGGCTTGAACCTGCAACCTTCTGACTTAAAGACAAGAGTGCAACCAACCGATACCTCAGCGCAGCATTAGGTTCCATTGTGGAATAAAATAGAATCAGGCCTGGGTGTGGTGAGTAAAGGTTAAACGGTCTGTAAAGGTTAAACCACATGGTGGAGGTTTTTTGCTCAGCGCTCGACACTTATCAGTTGGGTTTCGTATACAAGTTGCAGCTGTTGTCAAATCAAGATCGATGGTGCAAGGAATTCGAATGGGTTTATTCAGCTGCTAATGTGAAAGGCAAACAGAGAAAGTAACACAGACGTCCTGAAAAGAGATTCAAAGAAGATCACAGCCAAACATTCACAATCCTGAAAGGGTTTGAAAGGGTCAACCATGAATGGACAGTTACACGTGTTAGTGAATAATAATTATAATCCTTACATTTGATACAGCGTCGTTCATGTTGTCAAAACATCACAAAGAGCTTCACAGGATGCATTGTAAAATATAGTGACTGGATTTTGTAGGCGAACGAGGCAGCTAACAAACTACAAGGGACATGAATTTAAGATTATTTCATATATAATCCTAAACGTGCATCAAGAAAAAAAATCTGCGTTTACTTTATCAATCCCATTTACAATTTCGTACACCTGCATAAATGTCCCCTCTGACTCATCTTCTCTCAAGGCTGAAGAGCCTGAGCTTGTCAAACATTGCCCACAGCTCATTCCTCTAACCACTTTGGATCCTCCTCGTTGCTCTACTTTCTGCACTGACTCTATGACTTGTGCAGCCCCTTGTGTCACAGTGACCAGTGCTGTGCAGTGTTCAAGGTGCGGGGCCTGACCAGAGACTGGACAGAAGGAGTACAACTGAAGGCTTGGCCAAGGAGGCAGGTTATGAAAACAAGGAATGTTTTTTCAGTTAGCCGGGTGTCTGACACATGCGGAAACCCATCCCCTTGCTTGAGAGTATCCAAAGCAATCTGAGAATTCCACATACGTGTGCCACCTAAACATGGAAAAATTCTGAGTCTTGAACGGAATGCGCACTCTCTCTCTAAAGGGACACATCCTGCTTACATAATTTCGGAGGGTATTGGGTGCAGGTTGGCAAGAGCCAAGGCTTGGAGACCTCAGAGTGTTGTTACTGGAGTTTAACCAATCATGTGGGTATATAGCTGGCCACTGATATCGCTGTCTGGCAAGCTTTCCCACCGCTTGTCCAGCTGGGACCACCCTCTGTTAGAGCATTGACTTGCAGCGATAACAGGAGCCGGGTCAGAAGGGTCCCTGCCCCCGCTGACTGGTGGGCTTCCCAAATCCTGCCGATGAGCCAGACTGACTGCGCTGTCTTCAGCAGCGCTCCGAGTCTGCAGGGCACTTCTGGTGACAGACCATCACAAGAAGGAGGGAGACGTGAAGTGGAGGGATTTGTGAGGGTTTGCAGAGGGCAGGGGGTAATGGCTGAAAGTTCACACGACGTGGAGCCAGCCTATGTGGGAGGGAGAGCAAGTCTGGAGGAGATCACGGAGGGAGGGAGGGAGGGAGGGAGGGAGGGGAGAGGCCGTGGAGGGTTTCAATTGGCAAATGGCAAATAAGCATAATAGTTCGATGGATCACGTTCTGATTTATATAGGGGGAAAAGCGAGGATTGGGATAGAAAAAGGAAAGAGGGAATGAAAAACAAGCTCCAGGGTGTGGATGAGATAAACCTGAGCAGAGCTGTTGTGATTGACAGAGCTGGTGCAGGTTATTTCAGTCTCTCCTCCCTCACTCCCTTATTTATGGCTTGGGACAGTGACCTCACTTCTGGCTGCTGCTGCTTCACTGCAGAACTTCCCCGGGGTCAGTCTGCTCCCAACTGCTCGCGTCTCTAATCACAATGGCTGAGAAAAAAGAGGTAGCAAAAGCAACGGAGAACAGCAAGCCTGGGGAGGATGGCAAGCCTGGCCAGGATGGCAAGCCGGGTGAGGATGGCGAGGAGCCTGGGGAGAAAATAGAGCTCCCCGAACTGGGGCCGTTTGAAATAATTACTGGGTGAGTGTCACAGGTTTAATCGGTACGTATTGTCCGTGGAGCACCGAGGTAAAGGTGGGTAAGAGTGCGCTAACCAGAGGGTGAGCAGTCAGTCAGGCCCCCAGCTATAACGAGAGTGAAGTCTCTAAAGATAGTTTCCAAGCCAGGAGATGATGTGGAACAGGGATAATCCTCATTGCCTGTTAATAACAATTTGGTGGTGACAAGCACAGCGCATGTCTCAGTGATCGGTACAACGAGATGGTATATCAGTGCACGTACAACTGCAGATAAATGTGCATACAGTACGTACTTGCCTGCACATGCTGTGTATATCTGGTGTTGATGTGTTAAGCATGGATGTACAGTGGGAGGGGAGCACTGCATTGGCGGAGGCACTGTCCTTTAGCTGAGAACCTAAACTGAAGACCCGTCTGTGCCTGTTCAGGTGGATGTCAAAGATCCTGTGGCACTACTCAAAAAGTTTCCTGGCCAACAATCCCCCAGATAAAATTGGTCACTCACTTCACAGCTGTTTGTGTGATGTTGCTGTATGCAAATGAACTGTTGAGTTTGCCCACAAAATACAGTCACTACGCTCTCTCGCTTTTAGGTGTTTCGACGACGTGATAAGGAATTGTATCAAATATAACCACAGCAAACTGCAGTATTTTCCCAATGTGTAGCTATGTGTGTCTGCCTTTGCACATATGTGTGTGTGTGTGTGTGTGTGTGTGGTGGGGGGGGGGGTGGTAGCAGGAGTCAAATCTAATTGAGATAAAAAGGATTCTGTTTTGATCCTAAACTGATTATGGAGTTGTCACCCCACATGTAGGGAGGTTGTCACCGGGAGATCTTTCATGCAATCGCTATCTTTTATTAAAAGAAATTGATTAATAATGATGTGGTAGGTGCAGACCTGAGATGTCCTTACTTTTGGTGAGTAAGACTTCCCAACCCGTGATGTCGAAGCTGAACGACAATTCACAATCTTTAAAAAGAAACAGCATTTTCTACTCAATGGTTACTTTTTCTTCCATTGCTTTCTATTCGTTCCACTGCCCTACACCAGGGCCAGTCCCCTGCCAGGCCAGGACTAGTGCCAGGGTCACTCTATTGCCAGTCTCACGAACGTGTGGGATAAGCCCAGGGTTGAGCTCTCCTCCCCGGTCGGGGAGATACTGGGTCTCCTGTGAGCACAGCTGAGGCTGAGCTGGAAATGGAAATCCCATTGATTGTGGCTGAGGAGAAAGCAGAGCACTGCTCACAGCACTGAATAGAAAGTTCACTCCATTCTCAGCAGCTCATCAAGGAGACACAATCTTCTCAACATCTCAGGAATCCAAATATATTTATGCAGCGTCTCTCATGTCAGGGGGAAGCCTCAAAGGGCTTCAAAGAGTCAACTGGGAATCTAAGCTGTGTGGGGTGGGGGTAGGAAGGGGGCTGAGGAATGTGAGGGGGAGGAGTATGGTCAGCTGGATGTCTGATACATGCGGAAACCCATCGCCGTGCTTATGAGTATCCAAACCAAACTGAGAATTCCATGCATCCCACCAAACATGGAAATCCCAGAGGTAGATTATTGGAATTGAATGTGCGCTCTCTCCCTGGAGAGACACATTCTGCTTACCTAACTCCGGAAAGTATTAGGTGCAGGTTGTCAGGAGCCAAGGCTTGGGGATCCCAGAGTGTGAGTTGGATGTGTGGGGGTGGGGGGGGGGGAGAATGAATGGGACCAACATGCAATCAAAAAGATAGGTCTTAAGGTGGACTTTAAAGGTGGGGAAGGAAGGAGGGGGCACAGTGGAGGGAAGGAGTTCCAGAGAGAGAATGAGGGCAGAATGGCTGAAAGCCTGGCCACCGATGTGGCGGTGGTGGGGGGTGGGGGGAGAAGCAGGTCAGGTAGGGACATGAAGCAGCTCGGTGTTGGCTGAATGGGACTGCGGTAAGTGTTGATGTGGATGTTGCGGTTGTGTTGGAGGTGGAGCCCCTGCCCCCTCCTGAAGCAGGTTGTGTGTTTGACTAATGGGACCTTGTGCTGCCTGGGAGCCAAGCCTGCCCTCGAGCTGGGTTCAGCTAACCAGTGTCCCCCACACCTGAGCCTCACTGATACAGGGTGTTGGAACACTGATAGGAGGGGATTGATAATTTCATACTGAAGGGATTTGTTAATTGAGACAGGGTGTCAGACCCCAATGTCCTGGCAGTTCAGTGCTCCTGTGTTGCTTGGCCAAGAATTGCACAACAAACCTTGTATGATCTATGACATCAGTATATGTGTGTGTCAGCCTGGTGCAGAGGTACGGCTCTCATTTCTGAGTCAGAAGGTTGTGGGTTCAAGTCCTAGACCTTGGACTGGATCATATAGTCTAGACAGCCACTCCAATGCAGTGCTGGGGGTTGCGCTGCATTGTCGGAGGTGCCGTCCTTCAGATGAGAAGTTAAGCTGACGTTAAAAGAGTTTCAACTGGCCAACAAAATATACAGTCAATTCACTTGGCATTATACATCCTTGAGTTAACATTTCAAAACACTTCACAGTAATTATAGCGTATTTTGTAAGCAAATGTGACAGCCAACTTTCACATAGCAATGTCTCCCAAAAGTAGTCAGGAGAAACTCCCTTCTTTTTTCAAACAGTGCAAACAGTGGCTCTTTAATATCCGCCTGTACAGGCAGACGGGACCTGGTTTAACATCTCATCAGAAGCCCATCACCTGTGACAATGCAGTGCTTTCCCCCAGCCTAGACTGTGAGCTCAAAATCCTTGTTTTTGAGCTCACAGTCTAGGGTACATCACTCCTATCCTTAAAAACCCGCCCTGGACCCATCTCTGCTCCCAAATTACCGCCCCATCTCCAATCTCCCTTTCCTCTCCAAGGTTCTGGAATGAGTTGTTGCTTCACTCCTTCCTCTCCCACCACTCCTTTCATGAACCCCTCCAATCGGGTTTCCGTGCTGCCCACAGCACAGAAACAGCCCCTGGTCAAAGTGGCCAATGACATTCTGTACATCTGTGATCGGGGCTCCATCTGCCTCCTTGTCCTTCTTGACCTCTACTGCCTTTGACATCCCTGACCACTCTATTCACATCCACCGCTTCTCCTCTCACCTCAACTTTCATGACTCTGTCCTTGACTGGTTCAGATTCTACCTCACACATCTCCACAAACAGTTTCTCCTCTAGCCCCCACACCGTCTCGTGCAGCGTTCCTCAGGGCTCTGTCCTTGGTCCCCTCCTCTTCAATATCTATATGCTCCCCCTTGGTGACATCATCTGCAGACATGGGGTCAACTTCCACATATATGTGGATGACCAAACTCTATCTCTCTGCCTCCACCCTTGACTCCAGGACCACTGCTGTCTTGACAGAACGTCTGTCAGACATCAAGTCCTGGATGAGAGCTAACTTTCTTCAGTTGAATGTCAACAAGACTGAGGTTCTCCTGATTGGCTCCGATCAGCACCTCCTCACCTCAGGCGCTGACAGCATCACCATCCAAAGGATTCATACTCCACCTCTCTAAGCCAGTCCGGAACCTTGGTGTCTTGTTTCACCCTCAAATATCCTTTCTACCCCACATCTGCGCCATGACCTGCTCTGCCTTCCCCCACCTCCACAACATCGCCCGGCTCCGCCACAGTCTCACACCACAGGCCACTGAAACCCTCATACACGCCTTCATTACATCGAGGCTTGAATATGCAAACTCACTGCTTGTCGGCCTCCCCAACTCCTCCCTCCTCAGGCTGCAGATCATCCAGAACTCTGCAGCCCGTGTCCTCTTCCCCACCAGGCTCTGTGATCCTATCACCGTCATCCTCGCCCGACTCCACTGGCTTCCCATCACACAAAGGATACAGTTCAAGATCCTGGTGCTTACCTGCAAAGCCCTCCATGGTCTTGCTCCCCCCTACCATCCTGCTTGCTCCCTCCGCTCAGCAGGCTCCAGCCTGCTTCACATCCCCTGCCTCACTCACCCCACTATTGACTTGCTGGCCTTCTGCCACTCTGCACCCACCCTCTGGAACGCCATCCCGCTGTCCCTCTGCTTCACCCCCTCCCTTGCCTCCTTCAAGACCCATCTCAAGACCCTCCTCTTCATCTGTGCTTTTGACCTCCCTGCTTCCCCCCCCCTGCCCTCCACACTACCCGATCCCGACCCCCAGCTCGGGTCTGTAACTCAGTCTGTCCAGCATCTTGGGATGTCCTCCCAATGTGAAAGGCGCTATACAAATTTAATTTGTTGTTGTTGTTGTGAGAGTTGAGCCTACAAGCTTCTGACCCAGAGGGAGAGTGCTACCACATTAGCTATGCTAACAGGTGAAGACTGTAGACAAATTGATGTGTTTAAGAAGGAAAAAGTTATTCTTAGAAAGTAAGGGATTAAAGGAAATCGAGAAAGAACAAGGTGTCCTGGCCAACAATCCTTGAGATAAAGTTCGTCTAGCATTTCATGGCAGTTTGTAGGACGTTGCTTTGTGCAAATTGGCCGCTGATTCACTTACAAGTACACAGTCACTACTGAAACAGTGTGAAGCCACGAAACACACTCAGTACAATGGTTGCTCTATATCAAAGAATATTATTATAAATAGAATCAGGAAGAGCTGGCAGGAATTAATACATTAATAAAGTGGCGAGATAGGTTGGATAGTTCACTTCCATTCCAATGTTCCTAAGCACAACGACAACATACATTATTCCAGTCTTTATTCTTAAAGTAAGTGCCTTAAGATAGAGAGAGGTAAGCGGGGTCTCCATGGAGCTGAACAGGCTCCAAGGTGACATGTTTGGTAACGGACCTGTTTGGTACGATAAGTAGTGGAAAGGCTTGTCAGACAGTGTCCTCATTGGCAAGGTTTGTGGTTTTAGTTGGTTAGACTCCAGCAGTTACCCCCAACGCACACTCTGGGGTCATCTTGACAACCTGCGCTTAATACTCTCCAGAATTAGGTAAGCAGGACGCATCCCTCTAGGGTGAGAGTGCGCATTTCATTCCACCAAATTTCCATATAAATTTGGTTTTCCAGAGGTAATAATCCCTTAAAAAAAACAACCGTTGGTGGGACACTGCTGTGCGCAATTGGCTGCCACGTTCCGCCCACAAAATATACAGTCAATTCACGTGATAAGGCGCTATATCAAATGCAAGGATTATTATTATTATTATTACATAGGTGGATTGCATGGAAATCTCATCTTGGTTTGGATACTCTTAAGATGGAGATGGGTTTCCGCATGTGTCAGAGATTTGTCTGACCCCTTAAAAAAGACCTTTGGACCATGGAATAATAATTGCCTCTTTCATTTGTAGGAGACGTTTTATGATCCATTATTTTAAATTCCAATTCAAAAACGTGGAGTATTCCTCGGGGAGGAATAAGACCTTCCTGTGCTACGTGGTGGAGACGTTGGGCGAGGACACCGTCAAGACCGAGGGCTTCCTGGAAGACGAGCACTCGACCACGCATGCGGAGGACGCCTTCTTCAACCAGATCTTTGGCCCCCAGCAGTGCAGCGGTGACTTGAAGTACCGGCTCACGTGGTACGTGTCCTCCAGCCCGTGTGCAGCTTGTGCGACCCGGATAGTAGAGTTCCTGCGCCGCTACCCAAACGTCTCACTCACCATCCTCGCTGCTCGCTTGTTCATGTGGGAGGAGCCCGAGGTGCAGGACGGGCTGCGTATGCTCAAAGCCGCTGGCTGTCGCTTGAGGATCATGAAGCCCGTGGACTTTATCTTCTGTTGGGACACCTACGTGGAGAATGAGGGCGAGGCTTTCCAGCCCTGGGAGGACATTCAAGAGAACAGCTCATATCACGAAGAGAAGCTGCATGAAATTTTAGAGAAAGCCTAGAAAGGTGAGTGTCTCAGCAACCTTAGCGCTCAGTAAATTGCTTCTCCAGGTCAGAACTGATACATAATCTCGGGCTCTTTGGCCATTGAAAGAAACATCTCAGCGAGACCTCTAGAGCTGAGTAAGATTCTAATTGGATTAAGAAAACCCAGAACAGTACTCTCCGATACGCCATCCCAACAGGATAGGAGGGCACAGGGTCAGGCTCTGGCAGGGAAACTTAGGCCAGACACCAGGAAGTATTTCTTTACACCGAGAGGGAAAGTGACAGTTTGGTATCGGCTAGGCTGGTGGAGACCAGGACAATGGCACTCAGTCAAGAAACAGTTTGATACAGTGATGGGAAAGTGACGGATGGTTGGGATGAAATGAGCCAAAGATATTGGTCACCTGATCCTCGCTTGTGGCGAGTGTGTATAACAGTAACACGCCCTTGCCCTGACTGGTCATGGTTTGGTTTCAGGGAGTGAGCATTCATGTCCCAAGGCCGTGGACAGTCAGGGATTTGGACCTGAGCAGGGGGTTGGGTTCACGAGTGGTGGAGGGCAGGGTGAGTCGGAGTAGGAGGGTGGCCAAATGTGCGGTCGAAGAGCAGGGACTTGAGACGTGCTTTGAAGTAGGCAAGGGAGGGAGCAAGGCTAAGGCACGAGGGGATGGAGTTCCAAGGGTGGGGGCAGAGAAGCTGAATGCCCAACCGCTGAAGGTGGGGTGGGCCGGGCAGGGAATGTGGAGCAGGCCGGAGCCTTCTGAGGGAGTGGACAGGTTGATATGGGATTAGCAGGTCACAGAACCAGAGAGGATCAGGACCCATGTGGTGCTGTCCTGGGGAAGATGATAAAATGGTTACAAAGTGTAAGTAAAGCAAATGCAAACAGTCAGTTCAGCCAAACCTGCCCACAAGTAGAAGAGGAAGAATTGGAAAGGATATGGGGAAAGCAATGGGGGCTCAGGGGGCGCAAGACCCAATCACTTTGAGGTCGGACCCCCCTCCCTCATCCCATCTCATCCTTCAAACCTAGATTTGCTCCGGGGAGAAAGCACAGAGAATTCGGATTCGTCTTCTCATCTTATCTGAGCTGCAACCCCCAGTGTGCACCACCCCCACCACACGCACCCCCAGCGAGCCTACCCCCTGAGCGAGCTACCCCCCCAAAATGCCCCCGCTTCCTTTCACCTCCCGTTCAGGTGCTCAGCCAGCAGGGTCGAGCGCTTTGAGACGTCCTGCCAACAAGAAAGACGCTGTAAACATGTCTATTGTATTGTGGAGATCAGGAAGCATATTGTGGCGTTGGAGAGAGAGAGAGAGAGAGGACGGTATAGATTGAAATGGCTGGTCCCAGGGTTCAGTGGGTACAATATAATACAAAATTACGTTTGTGTAGCGCCTTTCACGTTGGGAAGACCTCCCAAGGCGCTGAGGGACCAGCTGTCACACAGACTGCACAGGGCAAAGCTTTTCTCTCTAGAGCTGAGAGGATTGAGTGGGGATCTGATCGAGGGGTTTAAGGTTATGAAAGGATTGCATAAGGTGGATGTTGATAGGCTGTTACCACTTGATGCCGAGTCCAAAACAAGGACATAAACATAAGCTAATCCGTGGGAGGTCTAGAGGCACTTCAGGAGGAATTTCTTCACACAGAGGCTGGTGAGAAAGTGGAACTCAGTGGCGGATGCTGTGGTTGAAGCAAATAGTTTATTTAAGAGAAAACATATTGAAGGGAAAGCGGGAGGCATTCGTGAAGGACCAGGGTATGCAATGGGAGTGGGGGTGGTGATGGGGGAGATTAAGCACTGTCACGGACTAGTTGGGCTGAATGGCCTGTTCTGAGGAGTGAAGTTCTGTGTAATTCTATGTAAGAGTAGCTAGCTCCAGTGGAGGAGCACAGATATACACTGACATCTATACGTTGGGAAGATGTCTCAAAGTGCTTAACGCTGCTGAGTTGGGGGCAGCTGAATGGAGGACGTGGAGTGGGGGCGGGGGGGGAGGAGATTGACTTCCTTGTATCCTGTCATTTCTTGGGTTGAATTGCAGGATGTGGTTTATAGAGCAGGAAGTTCAATTGCAGTGAAATAAACATTTGACTGAAGGGGTTCAGGGTGGAGCTGGGACTGTTCAGCATCTCAGTAGCAATAGCTGATCACAACTGGAGCTTTGTGAGCCTCCGAGCCATCCCTCACCATCCGCTGTTCTTTTCTAGTTACTAGTTTCCATTACAGTGTGTGTGTGTGTGTGTGCGTGTGGGGGGTGGGGGGACCTGCAGGACCAACAGCTGTTTTCAGTTCAATATAAATTTAGATCTTTTGTATCTAATTCAGTCTTGTCCCTGACTTGCCCCAAACACAGGACTGTTGGCCTGATTATTTTGCAGTGGGTGTTATACTTTACTGCAGTTCCTGGTTTGTTTCAATGAGCTGGCATGGTTAATTAGTTAGTTTAGTTAGTTAATTAGTGAGGACATGCAGTGGATCTCTAAACAGGATACGAACAAGCTGAAGGCAGATGCTCCTCTGTTATGGCATCTATGGCAGGGCAAAGGGCAGCTCAGATTGCTTTGATCAAAGGACTCCCGTGTGGATAGACAATGAGGGATGTGGATCTACTCTTCGTGGTGTCAGTTTGTGTCTCATTGAGCAGCGGTCAGAATCCCTCAGTGTTGTCAGTCTTCACTCTGAGCAGCTCAGAAGGAATCAGTCGCCCAGAGACTGTGTAGGTATATGTAGCACCCGGAGATGCCGCTCAGTGTTAAATTACACAATTTCCATACAACAACAACAACAAATTACATTTGTACAGCGCCTTTCACATCGGGGGGATGTCACTGGGTGCTGGACAGTCAGGGATCCGCACCCGAGTTGTTGGTTGGGATCATGAGTAGTGGAGGGCGGGGAGGGCAGGGGTAGGAGGTTGACCAAAGGCACGGTCGAAGAGGGTCCTGAGATGGGTCTGGAAGGAGGTAAGGGAGGGGGCGAGGCAGAGGGACTGTGGGATGGAGTTCAAGGGGGTGGGAGATGAGAGGCTGAAGGCCTGCTCCTGCAAATCGTGGGGCAGGGGGACATGAAGCAGGCCAGAGCCCACTGAGCGGAGGGAGTGGACAGGTTGGAGGTCACAGGGGTAGGAAAGGAGCAAGGCTTGGAGGCCTTTACAGATGGTAAACTGAGCAGTGAGTGAGACAGAAGTGAAGATGCAGTGTGTGATGTGGTAATTGTCACTGGAGTTAGTTAACACATCATATCCTGCACTTTTCTTCCGCACAATTACACAATCTTAAAAGCTTAAAATTGATGGAACGAACAGATTACCGGGACGGATTTTTTTTTAACAAATGGAGATAAGAGGAGATATGGGTGAGGCATATTACTCAGTAATAAAGTAAAGCTGTGAGATTCCTATGGATTTAGCAGCATCTCATAACTGGTGACTGCAAAACATGATACTTGGGTTACTTGGGATCATCTTTGGAATGAACATTCTGCGCTGTGCTGAGCTGAGCAGAGGAAGCAGTTAGTAACAAAGCAGCTATCTTATTACCCAATAAAAGTATTATTGATTTTTAACAAAGTACAGGAAAATCATATTATGAGGGAACTATAATTCCCCCTCTTTAAAGTTATATACGTGAAATTCAACATCAATATCCCTCAGAACACTCAAGTGCTGCATGTCATTCTCTTAGGCCTCGTGAAGGAATTGTCCAATATTTCTTTATTAAGAAAACCACTACAACAAAATTGTCTCCATTAATTGAGGAAGGGCATCACCAAGTTCACTCTATATCTAATAAAATAGGAGTCACTGGGAACACTCAGCAGGTTAGGCAGCATCTATGGAGAGGAAAGTGGGTTAACGACAAAAGGTCATCGACCCGGAACATTAACCCACTTTCCTTTCTCCATAGATGCTGCCTGACCTGCTGAGTGTTCTCAACGACTTCCGTTTTTATTTCAGATTTCCAGCATCTGCAGTATTTTTCTTTTTTTACACTCTATATCTATACATTCCAGGTTGACTCTCCTCTCCCTCAGTGGTGGGAGAGCACTCTTGCTCCAAGCAAGAAGGTGATGAAAGTTCAAGCCCCGACTTGAGGTCCTGAGCTCACAGCCCAGGCTGACACTGCCTGGTACTGGGGGAGTGCTGCAATCTTGGAATTGTTGTCCTTTGGATGAGACGTTAAACAGAGGTCCTGTCTGTACCTGTTCAGGTGGCCGTTAAAGATCCCGCAGCGCTATTGGAAACGAGAAGGGAGTTTCCTCTGGTGTCCTGGCCAACAATCCCCCAGATAAAAATCGTTCATACACTTCGCAGCTGTTTATGGGACGTTGCTGTACACAAATTAACTGCCGTGTTCCTTACCATCCACCTTGGTGTGAGCTCTTCAATGTGATGAGGAACTTTCAGCCACTACACTCCGAAAGATTCTTCCTCTATCCCTCTGCCTTACCCCTTCTTTCCCCATCTTCGAGTCGCGCCTGAAGACCTTCCTCTTCGACCGTACCTCCGCCTCCCCCTGGCTTGGCATCATGCTCCGCCACCGTCAAGCGCTCTTGGACGCTGCACTGCCTGAGGGCTGCTGTTGATGCTGTAGCCGTGGGAGCTGGAGTTTACCGCATTCCCAGGACAGAATGTTGGCCTTTACTGTCTATATACAAGAGGCAAGGACACGGCCTCCTGCTCTCCGTCCTTGTGTAATGTGCACTGAGTGCCATGAGGCAGCTTTCAGTCCTGTTGTCAAGTTCTCTTCTCAAACGCAGTTCATTAACTCAAGAAGGAACTGGCTGGTCTTGTGGTTGGCAGCTCGTGGCAGGTGGTACGAAGTGCTGATTGGAAGCTTCCACTCACCTTGTTATATGAAGGAATCCCGTTAGGAATTACAATATTAGTCCTGATTGTCATAGCGCTGAATCAAATGCAAGGATTATTATTATTATTATACGATTATTCCCACTGCCACAGCACGCTAAGATTAAAAACACATTGAATAAAAGAAACAATTTGGTCACTCAATCCCCGACTGTTTGTGGGACGATGCTGTGCACAATTGGCTGCTGTGTTTCACACACAAAAATACAGTCAATTCACTTTACAGTATATTTCTGTGATGCGCTTTGAAACGTCTCAAAGACGTGACGAGGCTGTATATCAAATGCAAGAATTATTATTATTATTATTGCTTCTTTTGCACTGTGATCTGTGATGTACCAATGTTAATCAGTGACAGTATTTTGCTCTGTTACAGGGCGTAGCCCGCTCTGTGCCACCTGATACCCCGGGAGTCGCTGGGAAGTGAAGGAACGGACATACTTTCCTCTATTCATTTGGACAGAACCAACAGAATCTGCTGAAACGCCTCTTACTGTGTGTCTGATGTTTGTGAAATGACAGCAAATAGCCGCAGCCCCTCACTGCGTAGCTTAGGGAAAGCGGTTCCAAACAGTCGACCACAGCAAGGTGTCTATAGGAATCATTTTCAAATCTCAGACTTTATTCCTTTTGTAAAGTTTGTGTTTTGTATGGTGAAATGAAGTGAATTAAAATATGTGACTACAATCTCTTGTTGCACGTGTTCTGTTCAGATACATCAGGGCCGTCACTGTTTCCCAGCCAAACCTCAGCGGGCAGAACACAACAACAACTTGCACTGCTATAGCGCCCTTCATGTGGGATAGCGTCCCGGAGCGCTTACAACTTGGGGAGAAGAGGAAATCCACGTTTATGTCACTTTCTGTTTGAACAAACAAATCGTCTGATCATCTTGTTATAGTCCCCAGTGTAGCCATCAAATAGAGACCGCTTTGTGCTTGCTGGTGGCTCACGGATCCTTTCCATTCACTCCACCTTGAATTCCACCCTCTGTGGGCCAGGATGGATATTGCTGTACTTCCCGCAGGAGTGGGATCTGCCCTCACGCAGAGGAGGTGGAGATACTGGAATACAGAGCTCACTCGAGCACCTGGTCACTAGGCTCAGGCTGGGCTTGTCCTGCCAGAGAGGCCATCCCTGACCTGACCTACTCCTCGGGTGGTCGTGAAGACAGGTGTCAGGTGCACATTGCCCTGTGGAGATGAGTTGGGAGGGGGTGGGGGGGGGAGGAGGTGAAAGATGGGTTTAAATGTCACAGAACAGATGAGGAGATTGACGGGGCACCTTGGCTGTCAACAGCGGATCCAAGTGTCTGTGTAAGGAATGACTACGTGTCTCTAACCTCTGTAGAACTTGGAATGTCAGTGCGCCTTTCACAGCGAACACGTTCACTCTTCACACTGGGAAATACTTCACCGTTTAAACCATCCGAAAATTCAGTTCTTGTACAGAACAGGAATAGTAATTTGGTTTAATGCCAATCTACTTTGTACATAATCATCGCAAAGCTATGTGGTTTTAACTGGTTAGACTCCAGCATTTACCCCAACGCACACTCTGGGATCCCCAAGCCCTGGCTCTTGCTAACCTGCACATAATACTCACTGGGATTAGGGATCAGATGATCTCTCTGCAGAGAGAGTGCGCATTCCACTCCACACACAGAGAAATGTTGATGCAAACGTTGAACACAACTCTTAAGAAGTTTAGTTTGGAGACATCAGTGATGGGTTTCTGTGTGCATCAGATACCCGGCTGACCAAAGAAATGCTAACCAGCACTGAACACGTTATGGATAGGATCAGAGCTGTTGCCCTTTAAATAATTCAACGAGGTTTTCATTAAGTTAGCAAATTTTAAAAAGGTTAAAAAATAAAGGTTTAATCAATTTAAATCTGTAAAATACAATTTAAACACAATTTCAGGTAAATAAAATTGTCACAAAGCCTGTGGACGGCAAGGAATTTTGCTCTTTGCTGCGATTCTTCTATTTGCAATAAATTCGCCGACAATTTTTAAATTAAAAACATTCTCCTTAACCTTCAGATGAACAACACTCCTGTTATTGGCTGGATTGCAATATTTATAACAGCAAAAATTCCAAAAGATGATCAGCTTTGAAAGAGATGGTGAACTGTTGCGTACGGCAATCCAGAAGTCAAACTCACTATTATACCAGCTGTGCGGATTTTGCGAATTGGGTAAACTTATGTGCAAACATGTGTGTCCATGGGGGGGGGTGGGGGTGGGGGTGGGAATACAGGTGTCACTAATGATGCAACTCGCCAACGAAAAGCGTCACGGGCAATCCAGCACTTACACATGGGGTACCCAAGCCGCATAATACACTCACATTCACACAACAGAGCCGCTAACACGCACTCTGTGTGCTGTGCTGGCAGACAGGCTCGACCAGCAGCCCCCGAGCACAACTCTTTGGCGTGATTTGTTTCATGTAAAAATGTTTCTAATAACAGCGATATTGACTTGGCTTCTGGCCGGGCGCGTGTCAACAGCACATCTCCATTCAGAGCCAGACTGCGTCAAGTCAATCAGCCTCTGGATAACCGCATCTACCTCTGGCCTGGGACCTGCAGGCTAACCTGCGCTCTCATCACAGGGCGGCAGTGCTCGCTATGCGGGAGCTCGAATGGGAGGGATTTGCTGCTCTCTCCTGGAACCTTCACGCAAACGTTGCAGCAAGTTCAGAGATGGTTCTGTGTGAGCGGTCGGTCGGTGCTTGCGGTCTGGTGGGAAGGTGTGCCGTGTGAGCAAGCACTGAGGCCCCCAGATATTCCGCCCATTAACGGTGATGCATCAGGCCCGCAGCTGGAGGAGAACCTGAGGTTTGCTGCAGCCGCACTGGCCTGAGCCTTAGAACAGCCGTGTGCAGGAGGCGTGTGCACGCAGTGTGGGCGCTGACACATGTTCACACGCTTTAGAGCGTGGGTCTGTAAGTACAGAGAAAGCCTCCGCTTTGATCGTCTTGCACTGCATAAGGCACTTGCTCCCGATACCTAGTTTGAGCTCTGGTCTGTGATTTGCTTGTTCGGTACTGTAGCCATCCACTAAAATACTGCTCCCTGTTGGGAACCAGGCGTGGAGGGCCCTGTGACTACAACAGCAACAACTTGCACTCATGTAGCGCTCTCCACTCAGGGTAGCGTCTCAGAACGCTTAACAAGAGGAAACTAACCACAGAGCTGCTTCTCTCCCCTGGACAACAGTTCTAAGTGCACATCAGCCTCCAACACACCCACATCTTTGCTCTCAGTGTGCTGAAGAGTGGCCGAGGCAACATATCAGCCAAGCTAATTCCATGAAACTAATAACCTCTTTGACATCCAGAAACAATTAAACATTAAAAGACAGGAAATTTGAATTACCTTTAGAACAGAAACAGACAAGAGTCTCGGAAGCGTCACCTGCTGATCGGTTGGGAATCAAAACTCTATCCTACAGAATGGGTTGATTCAAAAGTTACTGCCTTGTTCACCTGTGTTAGTTACGCTAGTTAGATAAATGCAGCCTACGTCCTACACGCCCTCAAAGTGTACACACTGATGCAGATGTCCGTGTTGCAAAACACCTCTTGAATTATCGTGGCCACCTTGTCCCAGGATAGTTTGTCCAGACCGCAGCCAATTCTACAGGAAAAACGACAAATAATAGGATCAGCTGTCAGGATCGATTTCAAAATCCTCACACTCGTTTTCAAATCCCTTCAGGCTCTGGCACCTCCCTATCTCTCCGACCTGCGTATTCCCCAACCCACAACCCGTTGTCTCCGTTCGACTGGCTCCGGCCTCCTGCTTATGGGGACGACAAGTTTGCAGGGCTATGGGGAGAGAGGGATTGAATTGGATAGCACTTTTCAAAGAGCCAGCACAGATACGATGGGCCGAATGGCCTCCTTTGGTGCTGATTCTATGATGTCCCTTGTGTTCCACCATTGTCGTTGTTCTTGTCCCGTTTTGTCTTCTCTCAAGACTGATGAGCGTTACTTCCACACACAGCCCAGCCTCACACACACACACACAGCCCCACATACACACACACACACCCACATACACACACACACACAGACCCTACCCCACCCCCACCCACACATCCACACACTGCCTCACACACACAGCCCAGCCTCACACACACACACAACCTGGTCAGTAGCTAAAAGGCATTTCTTGTTGTTGTACAAAACCAAATTCTGACAATTTAATAATCATAAAAGTTATAAATGCAGCAACTCATTCTGGTCTCCACCCTCAGTACCTTGGCATGGAGATGCGAGTGACTCCATTAGCCAGGCTGTGCGTCTTCATGGCTATCAGACTGCCCCGCAGGCTGCTGTACGTGGGTTTGTGTGACGCCTTTTCTTTGGTGATCTGTGCAAGAATTAAACACTTTGTCAGGACTTTGTGCTCACAGGATGGTCTGGATAAAGAAAGCCCATCAGATCTCCTCCCTCCAGAACACCCACCTTTCCCTCCCCCGATCACAGCATCAAATTGCTTTTTAAATGAGTCCGGGTCCTGGCCTCAACCACCTGGCAACCTGACCCCATTATTAATTAACCTCTGGGTAAAGCAAAACTTCCTGGTGTCTGTCCTGAAATTGGCCTTTACCCCTCTAAACCTGTGTCCTCTTGTTCTACTGTCTTGCTGTATCCTAAAGTAATGATCTGAGTTTCTTTTCAATCCCATTTAAAATGTTATACACCTCTATGAGGTCCCCTCTGAGTCATCTTCTCTCAAGACTGATGAGCCTGAGCTTGTCTAGTCGTTGCTCACAGCTCATTCCTCTAACACTGGGGATCATCCTCGTTGCTCTCCTCTGCACTGCCTCTATGGCCTGAGCAGCCCCTTACGTCACAGTGACCAGAGCCGTGTGCAGTGTTCAAGGTGCGGCCTGACCGGACACTGTATAACACAAAGTGCTTTACAGTGACGGACAGAAGCAACTGAAAGCTTAGTCAAGGAGGCAACTGTTTTTTTGGTCGGCCGGGTGTCTGACACGTGCGGAAACCCGTCACCACACCTTAAGAGTCTCCAAAGCCAAACAGAATTCCACATACGTGTCCCACCTTCCTGTCTGGTTCCCGGCCTTGCTATCTGGTGCTTTCTGGGATCCTTCCAATCTCGATTTAAGCATTTTCCCTATTTTTTGTTTCAACTTTCCTCGCCTCTTCCTGGTGATCAGCAGGCCCGAGATCTCTTTTATTAACCACAGCATTCCCCCACCACCGTCCCTCTCGCTCCACGTCAAGATTAAATGAGACACAATTGCTGCTTTCATGTTTTATGCCAGCGGTTTAACTCGCTATTTAGTGAGACGCACACCATCCTCCCTGCAGACACTTTATCTACTTGAAAATGCTCCCCAGTTCCCCACGGAATCCATTCCCTTCTGCGCACACACTCTTCCTAACCAGTCGTTGCAGCTGATTATTCTGATTATTTTCTCCACGCTCCCGGATAACACGGGTAGTAACCCGCACACCACCACCTTTGAACGACCGCACACTCCCTCACCCACCATTCCGCAGGCGCTAAGGTCCCGTTTCTCCACTTTTCAGATGGCCGTAAAAGTTCTTATGACACTAGTGAAAAAGCAAAGGGTGTCTCTCTCTCTCTCTCTCTCTCCTGGTGTTCTGCCCGACACCCCCCCTCCACAATGACTGTTCACTCACCTCATGAACGTGTGCCGGGTGTCGCTGTGCGCAAAATTAGCGTCTAGTGTTGCCGAGGAAAATCGCTCACTTGGAATTTGACAGCCTTTAGAGTAAAGTTTTACCAGTTTTTCTCTCTTATTGGAGACAATACATTTGCTTTTTGCACTAAATACGTTTTACAGACTGGAATTAATTTAAAATGCTATTAACCGGCATTTTCAAATCACTCAACACTGACGTTTCCAAATAGCCTGACATTCGATCATTAACTAATTAAGTTAATGAGCACCCCCAGTCTCTCTGACCTGCTAACACCCACTCCTTCACCGACCCCTCCTCTGGCCGGCTTGGCCTTCTGAACCCCCTACCTCAACCGTCCCACCTCACCCCCTCTTTACCCTCTTCACATCACACCTGAAGTCTTTCCTCTTCCCTGGTGCCTGTGCTCAACTGCCCTTTCTCCCCGGCTCAGCCTTTGTCAAGCGCTCCGAGACACCACCCTGGGCGAAGGGCCCTGTATAAACGTAAGCTGTTATAAATCTGTTCATTACCAGATAGTAAATGTATCTGTTGTTTTTCTGCAGCACTGCCACTTCCCCAGGCTTCTTCTCTGTGAAGAGAATACAGTTTAAACCCTTTCATTTTACACAACAGCTGAGTCTCATCCAAAGAGACAGAACAGGCCAAAATAGCACATGGGATCCTTGGCTTTTATAAATAGAGGCACAGAGTATAAAGCAAGGAAGTTATGTTAAACCTTTACATATTGCTGGTGAGGCCAATTCTGGGCACCACCCTTTAGGAAGGAGGTCAAGACCTTGGAGGGGGTGCAGAGGAGATTTACCAGAATGAAGTCCAGGGAAAAGAGATTTCAGTTATGTGGACAGACGAGAGAGGTTGGTATTGTTCTCCTTGGGGCAGAGAAGGTTAAGAGGAGATTTAATAGAGGTGTTCAAAATACTGAGGGGTTTTGCTACATCAGAGAGGGAGAAACTGTTTAAACTGGCGGGTGGGTTGGTGACTAGAGGACACAGATTTAAGGAAATTGTCAAATAAATAATCATAGAATTTTACAGCACAAAAGGAGGCCATTCAGCCCATTGTGCACGTGCCACCTCTTTGAAAGAGCTACCAACCAGTCCCGCTCTTACCCCATATCTCTGCAATTTTTTCCTGTTTTAAGTACCTATCCAATTCCCTTCTGAAAGCTAGTCCTGTGGCTCAGTGGTTAGAGCACTCGCTTTGCAAGTGAGAGACCTGAGTTCAATTCCAGGCAGAGGGCGAAACCTTGGGCAAGTTTCCTTACTCCACACAGAGCCTAATAATAATCCTCCCAAAAACAATAATAAATTGGTCATTTTCAATCTACGACTGTTTGTGGGACATTGCTGTGCGCAATTGGCTGCCGCGTTCGCCCACAAATATACAGTCAATTCACTTTACAGTGTGTTCTGTGAAGCGCTTTGGGATGTCCTCCCGACGTGAAAAGCGCTATATCAAATACAAGGATTATTATTAGAAGGATTATAATTTTTACTATAGAAACTGCTTCCGCTACCCTCTCAGTGGATTCCAGACCGTAATAATTCTCTGGGTAAAGATCAAAAAGAGGAGAAAGTTTTTAAACTTTAAAAGAAAATGTGGGGTGTTGGGTGTGATGTGTGGTTTGGGCTGTTTTACTGGGAATATCAGAGGCTTTGGGCAATGGGAACCAGGTGTTGCAGCTCAGCGTGTTAGTGAGGCTGCAGGTATCCTTGGCTTAACAATAATAATCCTTGCAGTTGATGTAGCGCCTTATCACGTCTTCAAGACGTCTCAAAGCACTTCGCTGAATGTACTGTAAAGTGAAGTGACTGCATATTTTGTGGACGAAACACAGCAGCCATTTACGCACAGGGGGTGTCCCGCAAACAGCTGTGGATTTGAAATGAACAATTTACTATTATTATTTTTTTCGAAGGAATTATTACCCCCGGAAAAGCGATCCACCGATTGACTAACCACCCGGGTTCCTACTTACTGCGGGGTAAACAGCGGCGTGCGGAGTAAGGAAAATCGCCCTGCTGGGAATTTAACCCAGGGCCTCTCGCTGGCGGGCCAAGGGCTCTAACCACTGAGCTGCAGGACTCCATAACGGCTTTCTCCTGGACATTATTCAGTGAATCATTTGAGTGTAACGTTCAAATCACCTTTAAAGTCTTGCCCCAGCCGACCCCCCCCCCCCCCCACCCACTCCGCAACCTCCTTCAGCCACGCGCTCCCGGCCGATGCCCTGATTCCCACCCGGCCATTCCCGTCCGTGCGTGTCATTCGGCAATGTTATGCGTGTGAGTTGCTGTTACGCAGAGCTCTGGCCCAGGGGGAAGCTGCTGCGGAGACAGATTTCCGACATATAAACCGTGCGCTGCTCGAATTTACTCCTGACCAAGCGCTCCGGGGCCCTCCTCTGCGTCAGGGGCTCCATATAAACGCGAGTTGTTGTTGTTGTTGTTGGCGTTGATATTGTGCCAATGAGAATTTCCGGACGGATGGATGGAGATGATAATGGAGGTCTCTTACTCTGCTCCTGCAGCTCCTCGATGCTCCCGAACCTCTTCCTGAAGAGCGCGGCGATGCCGGCTCCCATCCGACAGTCCTGGCTGATACAGTGAGCGAGCGACTCGCCGGCCGGACACTCAAACAG